>NW_024070188.1:22999097-23599097 GCF_014754425.2 Oryx dammah | reverse complement strand
ATAGAGGAGCCCAGTAGGCTACAGTCCATGGGATCACAAACAGTCGTACATGACTGAGCAACTTCACTTGTCACTTGTCCAGTGGTTAAGACTTCTCCTTCCAATGCAGGGGGCTGTGGGTTCGATCCCTGGTTGGGGAGCTAAGATCCCACATGCCTCCTGACCAAAACACCAAAAAAACATAAAACAGAGGCAACATTGTAACAATTCAATAAAGACTTTAAAAATGGTCCACATCAAAAAATCTTTAAAAAAGAGTTTTTAGACAAAATGTAGATATATGCCTAAATATAAATCAATACATAAATATAAAGATGTATTTTATATGCATACATGTACACATGTGTGTATATATATACATATGTGTAACTTACCTACTTCTCACACCATATCTGGGTAAAATGGCCTAAAGTCAAACAAACTCTGTAACTATCTTTTAACATTGACAGAGTTTTCTTCCATAAAACTTTTTAAGAAGAGGAAAAATTGTACCATTGTACCAAATGTTAATTAAGACATAATAATGGAACTTGCATTTGAGATTTAGAGAGGTTCATTTATCCTGACTATACATTATATGGATCTCCAGACAGAATCTTTTACTTCTACTTTTGATAAATGTTAGCTGCTCTGAAATGGTTTTCAGTTAGATCAGTGATTTTCCAGTGCAGGTCTTAATAGTTTCCTTTAATTGCGCTCCTGCTATAAAGGTTAGGATAACATCATGACCCTCAGAAACAAATATCTATTCCAGAGTAAGCAAAATTTGTCAACAGTTAAATTGGATTTCAGGGGGAGGGAAAAGTTACACTTTTGCTGGTTTTAAAGAATCTGTATTAAATTCACAGAAAAATTACAATGCAATGTAGGATTTTTTCTCAATAGTAACAATTTAGGTCATAGCGAAATTAGTGAAATAAACTATAGGTTATTTTGGTTTTAAGGTTCCCCTCCTCAGCAAACCCTGGAGAAGGAAACAGCTACCCACTCCAGTATTCTGGCCTGGAGAATTCCATGGACTGTGTAGTCCATGGAGTTGCGAAGAGTCGGACAGAACTAAGCAACTGTCACTTCACTTCACCAGCAAAAGAGGACAAAACTTGAATGAAGATAAATCTGAGGTTTGAATAATAATTTCTTTACCTGACCTGTTCTCTCTTTTCAAACTATTCCCCTTTACATAAAACAAAAAAACCTCTATAATTCCATTATCAGACAAGAACTGATTTAATTGCATTAATCTCAGAATATGAAATATTTGAATAAGTATTAAAAAGAAATTTTAAAAATCATGCACAAATAAAATATGCAAGTGTTCACATAATTTCAATGGCATAACAGTGTTACTGCTCATACCGAGATTTTAGTATCGAATTTAGCAAGTGTCCCTTTTACTAAGGGACTGCCATCTCATTTTACTAGGAAGTTACCTTGAAAGTTACTTCATTCATGAATGAGCATCTCTAAAATAAAAGACTACCTCACCAGACCTTCCACAAGAGTCAGAGAATTCTTCTCAACTAAAATTTCCATAACACATTTTCCTCTTTCTAACAGATCGTGAATAACCATTTTTCTTATCTGCTCTTGTACATATAATTGTACTTATAAGAGATGTTACTGTTTCTGAGATTATAAAAATAAAAGGATGAGAAAAGGAGCATAAAATTTGTTGCATCCTGTGAATTCAGGTTTGCTTTCTCAATGCAACAGGAACATTTGCATTTACTCATAAATGAATACTAATGACCTATACAGATCCAGCACTGCTCCACAGAAATCACAGAGGGAAAGCTGAGCAGTGCACAGATAGTCTTATTTCTCCAAAGTATTCAGACAAAGAGTGACAGGATTAAAGTCAACATCAATTCTCTGAAGTTGAGTCATAGCTAAATGACACAGTGTGTTAAGAATAATGTTGAGATTTACAGTGAAAGCAAAGCTGGCTAGTGAACATCTTATATGATTTTTGAGTCAACAACTCATGATTGACCACCTACTTTGGGCAAAATGCTGCTTCCTTAAGTAAGTCACTGTTCTGCTGTTCTTTTTACACAGTGTAGGAGTAAGCACCCTGCTTCCACTGAGAACTCTTCCGTGTTATTTAAAATAACACTCAGCTCAGCTTTGTGTGTACTCTTGCGCTCAGTAAATAGTTTTTGAATGAGTAAAAATTCAGTGAGTAAGAAGATTATTCATTCAAAAACATCTGTGTATGCCTGCAAATGGTACAAACAATAATGCAAGCATAGTCAACTCTATGTGGGCAGCACCTTCTCATGAAGAAGTCAAAGGGAGTAATTTCCACATTAAAATGTAAGCATGAGGGCTGGCTTAACCTAGAAACCATGATCCTAGTACTTTTGCAAAACTCTGAAGAGTATGCTGGTAATTTCCCATATAATCTACTTTAGGCAACTGTTTGAAAACATTACATTATTGATGATGTTTCTAAATATGTTATTAATCCAGGAAAGAGTATTTTTAAATAACTCAGAGAAATCTAGAAGGGGCCAGAGCAGTTTGTTGTTGTTGTTGTTGACTGTTAAGACTCCCTGCACTGGAAGCAGTTGGTTTTAAGCCACAGTTTCTTTCCCATCATTATTTTTCTTATATAATGTTTTCCTCTGTCTTCATCAGTGCACTAATGAATGACTCCATATTCCTAAAGAAGCCTACCCTGCTGCTTAGTCACTTGGAGGTATGTAGCATTGCTTTCATTTCTCCTTTTAAAAGCTTCACCAGGAAGAACCACGATGGCAACTTAAAAAAAAAAATCTGCTACAACATAATTGATGCCAATAAAAACATTCAAATAGTTTTGATATGCCATTTTGTAATCCCTTTCATTATTTTCAACTTTTTCTTGGAATAGAAGCTGAATATACTTGAAATGAATTGTACTGTGGAAACATTTGTCTAAAGCCCTGAAATATGTCAAAACTACTGAGCAAAAAAGCTTTCAGAAGCACCAGCTTTAAATTACTTCTAGCAAATCAGTTTAGAAAAGAGCACCTTTAGAGAAAGAACGCCCACCCACTCTTGCTCCCACCCCCAACCCGACCCTGCTCGCTATTTATCCGACTAAGTTTACATAAATCAGAGAAGAGTTACAGGGCAATTAAATGTTTCCACAAAGTAATATGACATAAAGCACTTTGCAAATATTAAACCTCTCCTTAAGGGATCAATGTTTTCCATGAAGAAGCTGGTATGCGGAGAGGGAAAGGCAGGGAAGAAGAGAGAGAAAGAGTCCAACCCACCGGGTTAGTACTAGGGAGACCGGGGTCTGAGCGGCAGCTCCCTTGGGTGGGCACCCATAAGCACTCAAAGAGGGAAGCCAGAGAACGGAGTCCACCAAGGCGAAGTGATTCCGGAGTGGAGACAGGGGTTTGTTCGCTGTGCACCTGGAACCTTCAGGTAGAGGCATGCGCAGGGGGCTGGGCGCTCCTTCCCCGCTTCCCTAAACGCAGGCGGTCGCCCAATTCCCAGAAGCGGAAGTCTCTGCGCTCCAGTCAGTAGCCACAGCGACCTCGCGCACTTTTCAGTAACAACGGTATGACCACCCACTCCATTGAATCCACCTCCTGAATGTGTGTGTGCGCGGGCGTGTGTGTGTGTGTGTGTGTGTGTGTGTGTGTGTGTGTGTGTCGGGGGTGGGTGGGAAGGGCTGCGTGAACTGGGGCTGCCCTGGGGCGGGGACTGGTACTTTGAGGGGTGGGGGCCTGCGGGGCGGAGAACGCACCCCACCCGCAAGTTCGCAGAGCCTTTGCCTGCCCGCTGCTTGCCCTCTCCTCCCGCCTGGAGGCCCCGAACTCGCCCAGAGCCGTCTCGCGCTCCAAGCGACAGCCCCACAGCCACTCCAGGAAGTGACTGTGTGCGGGCCCCCAAACTCTGCTGAACGCAGTTCACGCGTGTCCTTCCTCCCTCAAAGGGAACCCAGAGCGCTGCGCCCAGCTCGAGGGGACAGACAGACTGGCACCAGTGACTCTCAATTTACCCCGAGAATCATCGCTGCCGTTTTCCGTCTGGCACTAGTTTAACCCCAAGCCCCAGAGAACGTCTCAAAAGTCTCCCCCAGGCAGTGCCCAAGAGAACCGCGCCCCACAAAGCGCTTTGGCTGGCATCACAGCGGGTCACCCCTTGGCGACCTCCTCCCTTCCCATTCCCCACTAATCTGCGAACCTTCAGCCCCCACGGGGCTCGAGCCCCTCCCTGGCGCGAGGCGGGCAGCAAGCCCTGCTCACCAAGGTCTCCGGCGGCTGCGGCGGCGCGGCCGAGAGTCCAGGGCGCGGGGACCAGCGACGAGTCGCGCCGGGCCACGGGTGCCTCCTGCAGTCCCGGTGGCAGTTGGTCCAGTAGTTTCGGACGCCCGGGGCTTTGGCTGCACGGAGAGCCAGTCTGCTTGAATGGGAGCGAGCGAGCGGGGCAGTGCGTGCGCGCGTGAGAGTAAGAGGCGGGCGGGTCCTACACGCCGGCGGCTGCGAGGTCCGGGGCGGGGAGCCGAGAAGGGGAGGAGGCGGGCGAGAAGTAGTGGAGTTTAGGGCGCGTTTCCTGCACTTCCCGGAGAGGCTGGAGGCAGGTACGACAGGGCGCGCTCCCGCGGCGCGGGCACAACAGGGGCTGCCGCGGGAGCCGGAGTCCGCGCAGTGTCAGGGCCCGCAGACTCTCTGCGGGCGGAGGTGAGCATCCTCCTCTCCCCACGCCTGCACCGGCGCGGCCCTGGACTCTGAGCGCCGAGCGGAGAGCCTCCTGCGTCCGCGGTGACAGGTCCTCGGGCAGCCTGCTTCCTCCCGATCTGCCTAAAAGAGCAATAATCAGTGAGGCTGGGATCTTCCCTTCCTGGGTCTTGGAGCCGCCGGGGCCAAGCTATGTGGGCGCCCGGCTCCCCGTGGCTGCTGCTGTCAGGCCGCCGCCCGGCCCCCGGCGGCTGCCTCCGGGAGACGTGCCCAGCTGTGTGCGCGCGTGTGTGTGTCTAAGCGAATGTCTTCCCCTCCATCACTCGGGCACGCGGGAGGGATCGGGTCCCCGGCGACCAGCTGCAGAGTGGCTGCCAGTCCACACCCTCTCGGCTCTCTCCCCACCCACCCCGCCCTTACTCCTCTTCGCCTTCTCCCTCCTCCCCTGCTCCTCCTTCAGCTGCCGCTCCCGAGCTCCCGAAGGCCGGGAAGAAACCGCAGCAAAAAGGGCGGTGGAGAAGGGTGGGGAAGGAAGCGCAGGTGTCTTCTGCCGAGAGCCGGGCGCAAGCACGGGAGCCGCCTGCTGCAGGGAGAGGGCAGGGCAGTACGCGGAGAAGGGGGAGGAGAGGATTTACCCCGAGGCCCCAGTCCTGTAGCTGAGCCACCGCGTGTCCCGCCCAGGCGCTGGAGCCCTGGGCCAGAAGCGCGCTGGGGAGGCAGAGTGGGCGCTCAGGGCTTCCAGGCCAACTGAAGTCACAGCTTGGGGAACCCACGAAAGTGACCAGGGTGGCAGAACCCGGGCTCACAGAAGTCTCTGAGGAGCTGAGACCGGTCTCTCCGGGGTTAGTGGGGCCTAGACCTGGAACTTGGGCACACAGCTGTCCAGGGAGCTCGAGTGTGGCTCCCCGCAGGCCAGGCGGGAGAGCCGGGGGCTGTGAGGGGTCGGGCGGCTGCGACAGCGGCGGATCTCAGACTGCTGTGTGCCTCCTGAGTCACAGGGGGCGATCACCGCCTAGCTGGGAAGCGGAGAGCGGGGCTCTGCCTTTTTCCCGGTGCCGAATCCCGAACTGAGAGGCACACTAGCCTTCCCAATTCAGTCAGCGTCCCTCCCATCCCTTGCTCCCAGCAAAGCAATGGGCAGGGGAGTCTACCTGCTGTTTACTGTGCTCTCTGCGAAACTGCTTGAAAAAAATCCCTTCTCATCCGAGACTGATGTGGTGTTTCTTTTCTAACTCCAGTCCTCTCCCTCATCATCTAGCCCCACCCAACCAAAATTTCCCAGAAAACTAATATCTTTCTCATGGACAAAGTTTTCCCCTCTGGAGTTTCATTAAATAGCAAACAAAAAAAAAATATTTTTTTTCCCCCCTCGAGGTAGTAGGTCTCTTACTAATTCCATACTACAAATGCAGTAGGAAAAGTCCCTTAGGCCGGGAATCGCAGCGTTATTGCTTAGGAAGGCTGGTCTATTTTCAAGTAAGAGTCACAGAATGCAGAATCGAGTCAACCTGCGATCCTGGAGAGAGCTAGTCCATTTAATTAGAGGTCTGTTAGAATGATCACTAGCAACAACACTAGAAAGAATTGTGGTGCTTCCTCCAGGATCCATTCTTTTTTATTATGGTAATTTCACTTAGTTAATTTAGGCAATCTGAAAATGAAAGATTGGATGCAATTCACAAGGCACAATATTTCTAGATTCTCATTGCAACTGCCACCGCACCACCTTCCCCACACCCACTCTCTCCACTTCCCAAGGTGGTGAACTCAGATCTCAAACTGCACTTTTTCAATTTCAGGATAATACACCTTGAAGGACAAAGCTGTTGAATTCCAGAAAGAGATAACTTAAACCTAAGTAAACTTATTTACAAACTACTGGGACAAAATCATAAGCTCAGCAGCAACAGCAAAATGTACATTGTTTAATATATTGAGCAGGAGGAAAGATGGCTGTTTGCCGGATATGTGATCCATTAACCTCTTTAGCTCATTGTTGGCAACAATAGCATACAATCACATTCTTATGTTTGAAAGACAAGCGATTGTTTTTCCCCCATCTCAAAATCACAATGGCACATTATAGTTTAAAAGAAACCTCAAACAATAAAAGTAATAAGAAAGGAAGAAACACAGTTTGCTTTTTTCTGAACAAATGTTGCTGTTCTGTTTTTCTTGAGGCAAAAAATGCTGATAAGCAATAAAGTCTACAAAGGCATCACAATAGATTTTGAAGAATGCATCGCTCCATCTATCAGTCTTTTCAATTAGTCAACTTTATTTAAAATGTTTATTTAAATTATCTTTTTATTGGTATTCATTCTTTCTTTTGTGCCAGGAAGATTGCTGAGGAGGAAGATGGGGTGGGACGAATCTGGTTTCTCAGAATTCTGTCTTGCTTCAGGTTTATGTCTGGCAGGAAAGGAACAATGAGCAGCCTATGCTTTCTCAGCAATCCTAACTTCTCCTCAGAGAACCCTCAGCTCTGTAGCTGACGGACTAAGAGACTGTCACAGTGATTTTGCCTAGCTTGTGCAAGATCATACCTGGGGCTGGGAGCAGGTACGACGCCAGAAACTATGAAGGAATGCTCTGGAAAAAAAGATTCTATCTAGCCTCTGGTTGGAGGATTAGATCAGGGTATGTAACCTCTGTGTGATGTTCTTCAGCTCCTCAAATAATAGAAGAAACATGTTAGTCCTGTGTGAAATTAAATGAATAAAACTAAGCACCAGATAAAGAGGTACAGCCAACAAATCTTTTTAAAATGCAGTTTTGAAAATGATTGCAGATTCATTGGTTTGGTTTAGTCACCAAAGCCAAATAAAGTGCACAGTAATGAAAACATTTGGTTAATTAGAGTGTTCATTTGGTGAAGAATTTTTTTTTTTCTGAGCATCATCACACTCTCTTGTCTCATAAAGATGCAACAATTAAATATTGTTCAGCTTACAGTTTCAAATGGAGGCCATCCTCTCAGAAATGTATACATGTTTGTCATTATTAGGGGATATTTGATTTGTTTTCCAACTATATCTTTTATTTTTTAAATGAGCCATTCCCTGACATTTAGATTCAGTTGATTACGTAAACATTTATTAAAAAGGAACTCTTTGTGCCAATCACTGAAAACCAAAAGATGAATAAAAGAAGCCTCTGCTCTCACAGAGTTCAGTAATAACTAGGATTATCAGGTATTTGTTGTTCAGTCACCCAGTCACGTCCAACTCTTTGTGACTCTGTGGACTGCAGCACACCAGGCCTTCCTGTCCCTCACCATCTCCCACAGTTTGCCCGAGTTCATGTCTGTTGCATCGGTACAGTCTGATATCTTTTGTTGCTGTTGTTCAGTCACTCAGTCGTGTCCAGCTCTTTGTGACCCCGTGGACTGCAGCACTCCAGGATTCCTTGTCCTTTACCATCTTCCAGGACTTGTTCAAACTCATGTCCATTGAGTCAATGATGCCATCTAACCATCTCGTCCTCTGTCTTCCCCTTCTCCTCCTGCCTTCTATCTTTCCCAACATCAGGGTCTTTTCTAATGGGGCTTCCCATTAAGTGGCCAAAGTATTGGCCAAGGCTCTTTGCATCAGGTGGCCAAAATATTGGAGCTTCAGCTTTAGCATCAGTCCTTCCAATGAATATTCAGGACTGATTTCCTTTAGAATTAACTGGTTTGATCTCCTTGCAATCCAAGGGACACTCAAGAGTCTTCTCCAACACCACAGTTCAAAAGCATCAATTCTTTGCAGTGATTTTGGAGCCCAAGAAAATAAAGTTTCTCACTGTTTCCATTGTTTCCTCATCTGTTTGTCATGAAATGATAAGACCGGATGCCATGATTTTCATTTTTTGAATGTTGAGTTTTAAGCCAGCTTTTTCACTCTCCTTTTTCAACTTCATCAAGAGGCTCTTTAGTTCCTCTTTACTTTCTGCCATAAAGGTGGTGTCATTTGCACATCTGAGGTTATTGATATTTCTCCCAGCAATCTTGATTCCAGCTTGTTCTTCATCCAGCCTGGCATTTCTCATGTTGTACTCTGCATATAAGTTAAATAAGGTATATGTTATATCAGGTATAGGTCTGGTTCAATAGGAATCCTTCCTCTTTGTAGAAATGAACCCCTGAGCCCACATCTCCATGCTACATCACTGTATTTGAATGTCTCTTGTATGAAAATTCTGGCTTTCTATTATGTTAGGAAATGTTTAGCAGTCAGAGGCCTAAAAGTATAAGGCCACACCTAATTATAAGGGAACTATATCTTATGCAAGACATGGGTCCACAGATCTGATGTCAGAAACAATGAGGATTTAACCCTCTCTAGGTCCAGACCAGTGCTGACTAATAGAAGTATCATGCAAAGCATAAATGTGAGCTACATGTACAATTTTAAATGTTCTATAGTTCATTTAAAAAGTAGAACAAACCAAGTAAAATTTAATAATATATTTTGTTTAACCTAATATATCTGATATTATAATTTTGACATATGATCAATATATAATTATTAGTGAAATATTTTACATTTTACATTATTTTTTACACTGTGATGGGAAGAATTGCTCCCACACCCTAATTCTTAGAACCTGTAAATATGTTCCATTACCTGGTAAAATGGACTTGGCAGATGTAATTAAATGTAAACACCTTACAATGGGGAGATTATCCTGGATTGTCTTAAGTGGGCTCAACCTAATCAACATGAGTTCTTAAAAGTAGAGCATTTGCTCAGGGGCTGAGCGGAAGAGTTGTGGTACAAAGAAAATTCAGAGAGATTCAAAGCCAGGGTCAGTGGGAAAAGGAGGTGACCTTTAGGAGCTCAGTGAGCTACTAGCTGACAGCCAGAAAGGAAACAAAACCCTTACCCAATAACCACAAAAAACTGAATTTAGCCAACAACCTGAGTAATCTCGGAAGCAGTCATCTGCAGAACCCCTAGAGAAGAATGCAGTGCTACTGACACCTTGATTTTGTCTTTAGGAGACTTAAGTGGTGGGCTCAGGTGAGCCATCTGTACCAGGACTTCTGGACTATAGCACTGTGTGATAATAAATGGGTGTTTTAAGTCATTAAATTTATTATAATTTTTATAGTAGCTCATACATGTACTGAGTCTTAAAATCTGGTGTGTATTCCACACTTACAGTCAATCAGATGCATAATCAGTCATTTCTGACTCTCTGAGACCCCATAGACTGTAGCCTGTCAGACTCCTCTGTCCATGGGATTTTCCAGGCAAGAACACTGGAATGGGTTGCCATTTCCTACTCCAGGGTATCTTCTCGACTCAGGGATTGAACCTGCGTCTCCTGCATTGGCAGGCAGATTTTTACTACTGTGCCACCAGGGAAGCCCCCATTGTAAGCATACAGCTCATCTCAATTTGGACTATTTACATCTCATGTATTCAGTAGCCACAAGTAGCTAATGGTGACTGTATTGTACAGTGCAACTCTAGACCAACTGGAGTAAGATGTCTAGAGGGTGCTAGATCTGTAGGCTAAATATGTCACCATCTGGAGAGAGAAGGGGAGAAGGCAATGGCACCCCACTCGAGTACTCTTGCCTGGGAAATCCCGTGGACAGAGGAGCCTGGTGGGCTACAGTCCATGGGATAGAGGAGAGTCGGACACGACTGAGTGACTTCACTTTCACTTTTCACTTTCATGCCCTGGAGAAGGACAAGGCAACCCACTCCAGTATTCTTGTCTGGAGAATCCCAGGGACAGAGGAGCCTGGTGGGCTACCATCTATGGGGTCGCACAGAGTCAGACACGACTGAAGTGACAGCAGCAGCAGCAACAGGAGAAAGAAGATGTACAAGGAAAGGAGGAAACTGGCAAGATCGCTCCTGATTCCCCATCCTTGCCCCACGTGAATGGGGTAATCTCACTCATACAGAACACAGGCCAAATCTTACAAGTGAGACTATCAGAATTCACTGCATTCTTATACTTTTGCTTTTACTACCTTGAGACTACTAATAAAGTCTTTTGAATATTCCATTTTTGTTTCAGTTAAGTTTTGGAGCAATCAACAGAAGAATTGTTGCTTCCACTTGACTTAATATTTAAGGTAAAGCATCATTTAGTTCCTGTAGTATGGGATGGGAGACAGTAGTCAAAGATAATCACGAAAGCATCCTAGGAGAAGAGGAATTATGTGGATTGATTTAACAGTCCTAGGAAGGTTGTTCTTTCCTACCAGAGAAACTGTTTTCAGTATCAATCTTTAGAGGCCTATATTTTATTTTTATTAAGAAAGGCAGAATGTTTTCTAATTCTAACTGCATTCCATGTTTAGCTTTGTACCATCATCATTTATCATCTTCCTTAATAAATAATAATATAAACTCTTAACCTATGAAATCTAGAGCAGGAACTAACCACTGTAATCTGGGACCATTTTAGGATTATTTTGCCACACAGCTGTGCACCGGGACCAGCTTTTAAAAAAACGGAACATAGACCATGAGAGAGTAGATGTGGAGGGGCTCTCCAGACTGCAAGGAGCAGTGGGCGTAACAATGCAAAGACCAAAAAGTGACCGCTGAGTTGATTGGCTGATAAAAAGGTCCTTTGACTATACCAGAAATCTTTTGTAAGGAAAGCTATAGCTAATGTTAAAGAGGGAAAGGTTAATTAGCTCTAGATCTGCTCTGTTCAGTGTGGTGGCCAAGTGCATTGGAAAAGACCTTGATGCTGGGAAAGACTGAGGTGAAGGGGGCGACAGAGGATGAGATGGTTGGATGGCATCACCTACTCAAAGGACATGAGTTTGAGCAAACTCCGGGAGAGAGTGAAGGACAGGGTAACCTAGCATGTTGCCAGTCATGGGCTTGCAAAGACTCAGACATGACTGAGCAACTGAACAACGAAAGCAAAGTACATGTGGCCATGAAGCTGTTGAAATGTGACTGGTCTGTGAGTATAAAGTACATACTGAATTTCAAAGTCTCAGTGCCAAAAACAAAAACAAAAAAAGCTTGTAAATATTTTATTAATAATTTTACATTAATTGTTGAAATGATAACCTTTTAGATACATAGGGTTACATAAATTATGTTATTAAATTACTTTTACCACTTAAAACGCTTTTTAAATAGAGCTTCTAGAAGATTTTAAATTACATATGTAGCTTGCATTTTACTTCTACTGGTCATCACTGCTGTAGACTAAGTGCTTCTCATACTTTAATGTATATATGAATCACTGAGGAATCTTGATAAAATGCACTTTAGAAACTCCCAGGTAAACTGCTGCCATGGTTCTTGGATCACACTTTGAATATCACAATAATGTTTTACAATTTCACCTGCAATATAGAACCATTTAAGAATTAAAAAAAAATCATAATGACCATATTGCTGTACCCCAAATTAATTAGAGGGATCTCTGAACTTGTGAGCTGAGTATAAATATTTGCTGTAGCTCTCTAGCAGGTGATTTTAACATATTGCACAACTGAGAACCACTGTTTTAGATGCTCTTGAATAGAGGTGAACTAATTTAAATTTTATTTTGTAGAAAATGGAGAAGTTTATACATGAAGTGCAATTAATTTGTTGCTGGCAAATATTCATTTATTAATTACTCTATGTAAATCATGGTGACTTATAGTCTGCCTTCTAGAAGCTTAAAAACTAGTTACAGAGATAAGATACCTACTTAGATAAAGGCAAAATAACATAACATAGTTTCAGCATGACTGATACAGATATGAAGGTTTATAAGATTCCAGAAAAGGAAGTCTTGGATGGGATAATAGTCTTGGGTGGGATAATTAGTAAATCTTCCTGGTAGAATAGATGTATGAGAAAGACCAGATACAGGGGTTCTCAAACTATAGAATGCATCAGAATCTTCTCAGGTAACCAGGGCAAGACCACTATTATCATGAAACACTGCTAATATCACCCCAGCCACACCATGAATGAATTATACAACCATTCCTGCTTCTCTGTCCCCAAAACTCAAGTTCAGAGTCCCCAGTGGGAGGCTGACTAGCTGAGCCCAGACCACATGCTCCAGCCTAAGCTACCAGGAGCCACTGGTTATGCACAACTTCTCACCAGCACTACACACAAAGGAACTTTTTTCAAAAGTAGGAATGCAGTGCAAGGCTGCTCAGCCTGCCTCCGAACTCCTCACCCTACCCTTGTCAAAACCAGACCAAAATGAAACACAACCAAAGAACCCCAAAACAATCAGTTCAAGAAACAAAATGTCTACCACAGATAGTATGACTCAAAACATTGACATATATGTTAGGGGGATGGGATGGGGTGGGGGGGTTTGCAGCTTGATTTTGGACAAAAAGCAAAGTTAATTTTAGATTGTTAGGTTTGAGATTATGATATTTAATCTCAAGTAGAGAAGCCCATTTAGTCTGGGGAATGAGGCAAAGGCTAGAGAAGGTTGCTTAGGTGTCATCTGTGTAGAGGTAAACGTAGAGAACAAATGTGAGCTTCAGGAGGCTGAATGTAGAAGGGGAAACTATGGACAGATTCTCTTATAATAGCCTCATACTTCTGGGGCTAAAAGTACAGAAGGGGTATTGCATTAGCTTTCAATAGGTTAATACCCACTCAGATTAGAAAAGTTAAATAAGAATTTCTATTGTAGTAGTTCTGAGTTTTTAATATGCTAATTCGTATTATGACTCTCTGATTAGACTGCTCTTCCAAATATCATTTAACTATGGAATTTTCTTGAAAAATGAATGATATATTAAAGACATTTTGGGAAACGATGGGCTAGAATTATTTAGATCCAAAAAAAAGACAGAAAGAGACTTAGAGAAGTGTCCAGGGGAGTAACAGTAGTCCAGAATTCAGATTATTCTGACAGTTCAGATGCTTATTATTTCACTGTTTCAAGAGATGAGTTTAATAGTAGGGAAATTAATAGCACTGAATTCTATATTACCCCCATGTCCTCCAAGTGCACAGTGCTTGGTAAATGGAGGCACACTAAATATTTGTTAAGTGAACCAATAAAAAGAGAATATTTAAGAAACGTCCTTTAACTTGTCAATATTGAAGTCACAAGTAACCTCCAAAACATGGTTTCAGAATATTGGTGAGGTGGGTTGGAGGAGGCATCCACCTGCCAAGGATTTCTCTGGCAGAGATTAAATTGTCTATGCCATCATCTTTTTCTCCCTCTCTCTTTTTTTTTGGTAGTATAGCAAGAGTAGCCGTATAATTTATCACTTGAACTAGGACACCTGAGAAAAAGAAAGGGGGAGCTATTAATAATCATGCCAGGACAATACACACAAAATAGACTTTCGGACAAACTGGGACAAATGGTCATCCTAAAATAACTCCTGATTTTTAGTTGAACACTTGACTGTTAAAAATAGAGACTGCCTTGTCCACCCTCTCTTGACTATATGGGTAGCAGTGTGACTAAAATGTTACTTGATCACAGTGGTTAATTTTCCTCCCAAATTTTTACAGAAGTGCCTATATCTTGACCAATGTGGGTTCTCACTTATCAAAGAATATGGTAGAAGGTGTTTTCAGAAGTTGGCGCACAGAATGTATCTTTATTGAAGTATAGTTTATATACAAAGTTGTGTTGGTTTCTGGTATACAGCAAAGTAATTCAGTTTTATATATATATATATGTATATATATATATATACACACACACACACATATATATGATATATGTAATATAATATTACACATGTTATATATTATCTGAAAAGTGCTTTTCATATTCTTTTCCATTATAGGTTACTTTCAGGTATTAAATATAGTTTCCTGTGCTATACAGTAGGTCATTACTGTTTATCTCTTTAATATATAGTAGAGAGTAGAGACTATATATATATAGTCTACTATATATAAAATATATAGTATAAAGTATTAACCCCAAACTCCCAATCTATTCCCTCCCCAGCCCTCTGCCTTCCCCTTTGGTAACTATAAAATTGTTTTCTTTGTATCTTTAACAGGTCTCTTTCTCCTTCTTGCTGGCTGGAATCTGGTTATACTGGTTAGAGCTTTCATGCCATCTTGAATACTCCTGTGTTATTTTGGAGTTTTCTGTTCATGTGGTTGAACCCAATCCCAATAGATAAGACCTCATACCAAAGCTGCCTAAAACTAATGTAATGTGAGCCACAAATGCAAGCACATATGTAGTATTACATTTTTTAGTAGCCATTTTAAAATGTAAAAAGAACAGGTGAAATTAATTTTAATAACGTATTTAAATAACTGTCCAAAATATTATCTTTTCAATATGTAATCAGTATAGAAAATATTAATGGTTATGTTTATTAACATGTAAAAATGTAAATGCTTATGTTTCATGTCAAATCTTAAAAATCCCGTGTATGTTTTCACTTATGTGCTTGTTAGTCACTCATTCGTGTCTGACTCTTTGCAACCCCATGGACTGTAGTCAGTCAGGCTCCTCTTATTCATGGAATTCTGCAGTTAAGAATACTGGAGCGGGTTGCCATGCTCTTCTCCAGGGGATCTTCCCAACCCAGGGGTCAAACCTGGGTCTCCCTCATTGCAGACGGATCCTTTACCATCTGAACCTCCAGGGACAGCACATCTCAATTTAGATTAACCACATTTAAAGTGCTCAAAGCCACATGTGACCACCATATGGGGCAACACAGTTTTATATCATGAATAACCTCCTCTCACACTTATATTTTCCATCTTGTCCTCTCCTCTTGCTTTTCTTCAATAGATAAATATAGATAAAACTCTGAATCTTCCACTACCACAACAACAAAACAATAAAACTCTGTTTCATTGCTTACTTCCCATAAGTGATTTCTCTATTGTTTTTCTTCCCTTCACAACTCTATTTAATTGAATTTGCAATCAGGTAACTCTGTTCTTGGAATGATGACAGAATGATATCCTTTAGGATGCCATTTGATAAATTGGGTCTCTGGGTGGTGATCAACATAAGCAATCCATTTTTAGAATGATCCTCTAGCAAATTGAGCCCCTAGCTATCAGGACTTGTTAATATCAGGACCAAAACCCACTCTGTGTTGTCATCAGTTACCACAAGGAATTGGTTAAATAATTTTTTTTGCAAATGATTTGAGAAAATCACTTCTAGTAATGTCAAGGTCACTCCTCTAATGATGACAGTCTTCCCTTCTTAGAGACTTATGTTGAAAAGTAGGAGAAAAAGAGAACTATTAGAGCTAGCCACTTGGGAATTGAACCTAAACTGGATACTCCCTGGAAGGGTTATGGATGTACACGTTGACTGTCATGTGTAGGATGATGGAAAAGTGACTTCCAGCAGCTGGGCTTTATAGAGTAGAGCATAGCCTCAGTTTTTCAATGTAATGTTCAAGCACCAAGAATGGTGTCAGAGACAAAAGGAAAAAAATCATGTATCTCATAAGAAAGAAATTGTGAGATTTGAGCATTTTGAATGAGTTAAGGAGAGCCAAAGACATGAAGGTTATAGCAAATGAACTGTGATTGATTAATTTTCCACCAGAAGGGAAAACATCTTTTGACTTGACGGTAATGTATATAAAAGGTCAGTCTTTACATGTAGGAGACAGTAAGCTCACACAACATGACAGGGATCTAACAAGATAAGAAATAGAAGAGGCAGAGAGAAGGGGAAAGCAAGCAATAGATTGTATGTGGAGTCCAAGTGGTGGTAACCAAGACAGAAGCGATAGCAAAGGGGCTTCCCCTGGTGGCTCAGATGGCAAATAATCCACCTGCAGTGCAGGAGACCTGGGTTCAGTCCCTGAGTTGGGAAGATCCCCTGGAGAAGGGAATGGCAACCCATTCTAGTATTCTTGCCTGGAGAATTCCATGGGCAGAGGAGTCTGATGGGCTACAGTCCATGGGGTTGCAGAGTTGGATGCAACTGAGCAACTTTCAGTAGCAAAGGAGGCTGACAAATGTCATCATCTCTTGTGGGCAATGGAAAGAGTGATGTAGTAATGGAGTAGCCCAATGGGTGTCAGGGTGCCATGTGTACTTAAACCTTTACCCATTTAATATTTCTGGGGAAAAAAGTCTCTTATGCCAACTGTAATCATTTGTTTCTTTATTAACTCACTTAACTGTGGTTGTCTAATCTGTACCAGAGGTTTACATTCCTCAGTCTGTGTGCGCTCAATAACTTAGATAAAGTTGGTGGATGCTATGGATGATGCTGTCAAACTTAAGGCCTAAACCCACAGAACATTGGTCAAGAAACACAAAGTAAGGAGAAAGAAAAAGAGAAAAAAAAAAAAACTATCATAAATATTTTAGTTATCCAGAAGTCATTTATCTACCCTCTTAACTATGCATAATCTAGTTAAGAACAAAGAAGTAAGTGAAAACACATCTGAAAATCTAGATAGACTGTGCCAAGACCACACAGTAACCTTCATGGAATTTACTCATTGAAAACTACCCCAGGCTCTGGAAGCATAGCATCACTTTCTCTTGTCTTAACTATGCCAGACTTCGCTACTCCAGCCCACTGGTCAGCTACTACTGTGCTATCAGGGTCAAGCAGTCAGCTTGAGTATCATTTGTCATCTGTTCCTTATGTTGTTTTTAAGAATACTTTATTCATATTGCTAAATAAGTCTGACAAGCATGGTTGGTATTTTCTATGCTGATTGCAAATCAGAATAGCAAAATCAGGTAGGAGAAGGCAATTGCCAAAGAAGTGATAGGTAACTTTGAGGTTTGGAAAGAAATAGTGTGAAAGCCCAAGAATTTCATCTCATAGTGAAAAGCGGGTGGTCCATTCCATATCAGAGTGAGTATATGTCGTTTGGCAGGAAGTGGCTGGTCTTTGGCATAAGACAAGTCCAAGTGCACGTTATAGCTCTTCTGCTGGTAGCTATGTGATCCTGGGCAGGTATTTGTGTTATCTGAGTCTCGGTGTTTTCATTTCTAAAATAGAAATACTAATATTACCTTCTTATTCAATTATTATGAAGGTTAAATATATAAGAAACAACAGGTTTGAGGGACTTATACTTTTCCTCCCTTTGCTATCAGAGATGAATAGGTTCTTGGGTTATCACTGAATTTTATAACTTCAGATGGTGCTTATTAAACTCAGGCTACATTTTAGATTGTATAACCCATAGTGTTAGGTACTGGGAAATAGAGTTACATAAAAAACAGTCCATGCCATCAAGGAACTGAGAGTTACCTGGGGCGAAAGACAGTAAAACACAAGTTAAATGGTGAATAAAGTGACTGAACACAAAGGAGCACCAATAGAATCAGGAACAAGTAATTGTTGTTCAGTCCCTAAGTCATGTCTGATTCTTTGCAATCCCATGGACTGCAGCACGCCAGGCTTCCCTGTCCTTCACCATCTCCTGGAGTTTGCTCAGACTCATGTCCATTGACTTGGTGATGCCATCCAACCATCTCATCCTGTGTCACCCCCTTCTCCTCCTGCCCTCAATCCTTCCCAGCATCAGGGTCTTTTCCAATGAATCAGCTCTTCACATCATGTGGCCAAAGTATTGGAGCTTCAGCTTCAGCATCAGTCCCTCTAATGAATATTCAGGGTTGATTTTCTTTAGGATTGACTGGTTTGATCTCCTTGCTTTCTGAGGGACTTTCAAGAGTCTTCTCCAGCATTACAGTTCAAAAACAAGTAATTCAGGCAGTACTAATGGCAGCATGGGGTGGATGACAGTGATTTACTGGGAGGAAGCATCATATATGTAGGGATGATAGTCCTGAATCATTAAGGAAACAGAAATTGTGTTTAATAAACTATGTTTAAAGAAACAGGACATGAGTAATATTGTTTTGAAAATTTTTCATTTAAAATGATTAGAGCTAAAAAAATAAATTTCCATGGTTTAGTTTGGTAGAAAACTCATTCATTTCTAGAAGAACATCTAATCCTTTGGTCTGTTAAATAAATGAGGCATTGCTAAAATGGCAGATGAGAAAGGCAAAAGAGGAAAAAGGTAACGGAGATAAGAGTGAGAAAGGAACAGAAATGTCATGCTGTCAGAGCTACTCCCTGAGTATCAGTCTTTTCTAAGTACTTTCTTCTTGATGTTTCATTTCTTCTTCACAGATGAACTTCATCCAGTTTGCAAAACAAGTATTGTTCCTTGCTTGACAGATGACGAAGCTGAAAACGTAAGAAGCTATTTCTTGTCCTAATTCACATGTTGAGTAAGTCACACATCTAGAAAGAAGAAGAATTCACATTCTCTGCTTGAGGCACGAAAAAATGTAAAGAAGGTTACGCACATAAAAATGTATGGTTCTAAAGAATTTTATTATAAAGATAAACTTTTAAAGCCAGGAAGCAAATATCCAGGAATTGACATGGGCATAAAAACACTCTACGTAGAAAGTAAATACTGAGCATGATGGCTTCACTACAACTTCACCTCTTCTTTCTGTTTTCTGTCCTTCTTCCCCTCCTCCTTTTTCCAAACAGATGGAGGCAAGTGTGAGAAATACAAAAACAGAAGGGAACAGAGGGAAAAACAGAAAACAGAAATCGATGAAGAGAAGGCAGAAGAGAACAGAGGAGATGAGTATGCAGGGAAGTCTTAGTCATGAACATATAATATGCCTCTGGTAGATTTAAAATTTAGAAAAAAGAACATATTAAAGATTTTGTTTTAAAGTTTCTCCTGAAAAAAAAATCAAGGTCAGAGAAAGAATAAATCTGTCAAGGAGTTTAGGTGATGTTTTTGCTTCAGTGAAATGAATAGGCTGTTTAGACAGAACCAAAAGCTTTCGCTGTGGTCCCGGAGCGGGCCTCTCTGGCTTCAGCTCTGTGGTCTGACACTCGCTATTACTCAAGGGCATGGACTGGCTAAGCGTACCTCCTCCCCACCGAGCGGCTGTAAATACAACCCAGGGCCCCTGCTGCTGCAGGGAGGTGAAAAGAGATGAAGTGTTGATCATGTTCCTTAGGCATGTCCAGGACACAGGTCTGCATCTGCAGAGCACAGTGATCAAGAGGGGGCTTGATTCCCACACTAGTGTCATCCTTATTATTGTAACCTCTTGGAATGCCACTTTCTTCTCTGCTGGGGCATAATCATGGAACGCATCTCGCAGGTGATTGTGAATGTTAGATGCGGTAGTTCATGTGATGTGCTTAACACAGGGATTGTCTGGAGAAACTTCACAGTAAATATTAGCCTTTTGTAGCAAGCTGTCTTTCTCCCTCTGAAAAATTAATATTGTTTTTCTTGTGTTAAGTTTTAGTGAGTTCTCCAACCTATAATTATCATTTTTTAAAAAATGAAAAATAGGCCTGAATGAAAACTGCAATCCATCATTTCCTATTGTTCAGCACAGAAATTTGCCTCCTAAAAATAAGTGGCAAAAAACTGGTGGTGTTTGAAATACCTGTTTAAAAATCTTAAGTTCCTAGGGTATTTCCTGGCTTCTTCTATTAGCATGGGAAGGATTACTCCATGAATCAAGGACTGTAAATCTGTATCATTTACATCTTCAGTTCTTTAAACAGTTTCCACAAAATTAAAAATAACATAATTTTGAAAATTTATGTTTATTATAATTTTTGTGGGTAGTCCCATAAATGTGAACACTTTAAACCTCATTCATTGAGAATAATGAGGGAAAATAGTGAGAAATCTGGCCTCAGAAAATATTTGGGAAGACATGGAGTTGTAGTAATTTCAAGGAAAGTTAATATTTTAAGCTAAGATATAAGTGGTTATTAACAAGTAATAACACTAAGTTTATAAAAGCTATACTTCACAAAAATCCTTGATTGTTTCATATTACATTGTAAGTATAAGGTACTTTGGTAACATAATAAACTTAATTAGAAGAACCAAAAATAAATGACAAAAAAAAAAAACCCTAGATTTTTCTAGGTTACAAACAAGATTCTAAGAAATTCTTTGAAGAAAAAATAGTATTTCTTAATATTAATTACCTATAATTTGGCTGGTTAGCTATAAAATGAGATTAGTAAAGTGTGAATTAATGGGGTTTTATTGCATGATACATGTTAAAGCAACATACTTATAAAATAAACAGTCTAACTTTTCTTATATCATAGCTTTCAAACACCTAGGGCTTTGGTCTCATTTATCTTTAGTTGTTCATGGACAGAATTCTATCAGGGGAATGACAGGAGTGTAAAGTTGTTAACTCTTTCCACTGAAGCTGGAAGTCCAAAAGTGTCTTGTGTATGTCCTGAGTTCCTAGCATAATTTAAGAGCCTCAGGCTGCCTAATTCCAAACCCTGCTTCCCCTTGTGACAGTTGGGAATTTACTTTAGTGAATTTGTGAAACAAAGATGGTATTGAAATTTATCTCATAGGGTTAATGAAAGATGAACATTTAACAGTGCTTGGTATACCGTGAACTGTCACACATTACACTGTCACTATAGCTTACCCAGTGCAAGTTTACCCACCCTTAACCTCATAGCAACAAGCTAATCAAGTTGTAATTTAGCTGACTAATTCAAATGCACTTATACTTTGCCAAAACATTTAGTGGTTTGTGTATATCTCACCCAGGAGGTGATTTTTTAAAAGTTGTTCTTTGTATAAATGCATTGTAAAAATGCATTTTAAAAACTCCTTAGGAAAAAACCGTCTACTAAGATTCAGGTACTGTAGGGTTAGGATTTTACCCCAGAGATTGCTTTTCTGAGGATAGAACAAGCACTGGATGACCTTCATGAGCTTACTTACTTTTTTGTTCTTCGTTTTATGACAGCTGAAACATCACAGAGAGCTCTTGAATCTGCCCCTTTCTTAGCCAGCCATCCCCCTGCCCACTGGTTCAAGCCCCAAAGCTTGGTTTTCCCTTGGTTCCTCTCTTTGACCTCATATCCCATTTCCACTCTATCACAAGAACTATAGACATTGCTTCTAAAACATGTCTTAGCTCCATTTGTTTCTCTGCAGGATTATCGTTGTCTCCCAGTCTACTCTACCTCTCGGCTGAATTATTGCAGTAGCTTCCTAAATGATGTGTTTGCTTTTTACTCTTTTACTCATAAAATTCATTCTCTAGTGATAGCCCAAGCTGATCTTGGGAATCACCCATCCATCCTTGATACTATTCCGTTTAAAATCCATTTTCCATTGAGATCCCAGGCTGATCCTGGTAAAACATGTATCTAACCATGATACTTCTCTTATTAAAAACCTTCCAGGGGCTTCTCAGCATCCTTAGAATCAAGTCTGGAATATGAAGCTTGACTTTGGAATACAAAGCGTTGTGTGCTCTAACCACTCCCTGCCTTTCTGACCTCTTGTCCTACCCTTTCTTCGTCATCCACTGTACCTCAGACACATTTCTTGAATGTGCCAAGCGTGTCATCTTAGAACATTTCTGCTAGCTGTGACCTGGCCAAGAATGCCATTACTTCCAAACTTCTCATGACTGGCTCCTCCTTGCCTTTCAGATTTCAGGCTAAATGTCACTTTTTGGGAGATGTTCTCTTCTCCCATCCAACTGAAAGCTTCTGCCTAGTCACTCTCATTCAGTTACTGCTCACTTGTCTCTGCATATTTTCAGCTTTGTTCCCACTAAAACATAAGCTTCAGCGGACAAGGGGCAACTTTTCCTTCAATTCTTAAGTACCACCCAGTATAATTCCTTGCTGCACCCAGGAGAGTGTAAGGACATGACTTCCTCATAAGGAAAGTGGAATAATTAACTACTTCTTTCAAGACTACATTACATAACCATCATTTCTACACTGCCATGTGTTTTATCTCCCTTCTTTCAATTTTCTTTTTCTTGCCTCATATTGATGTCTTCAGCAAAATTATCTCATTCATTCACATAACAACCTGGGCAAGTATCATTTCCTCCTTGTTTTTTAAGCGAGAAACCTGAGGCTCAAAGAGGCCATACCACACATGAGTGACTGGCTGGCGATCTGAACCCAGGCCAGGTATTTCCAAAGGTGGAGGATCTTTTCCTTGCCTGGAGAGAGTGTCCCAATCATTATAGGGTCTCACGTTTCCCATAGTGACCATTAGTGAACTGATCAAATGGTTCCCAAATGTGACTGCCCTATGTCATTTGGGAATTTCTCCTTAGACTTGCAGAATAAGAATCTGGGTTAGAGTTTAAGAATTTGTATTTTTGAGGAGCTCTCCAGATTTGGGTAGCCACTGAGTTAGATTAAAAAGAATAGTTTGGGGAATGTTAAATACATGTTATTCTGAGAAGGCCTTTTAAATATCAGCTGAGATTAGTTTATCTGATAAGGTTAGCTGGGTCTGAGACATGAAAAGATGGGGATTGGAAATCTTCAAACCCTTGCTTGGGGAGGAGGGATAGCATGTGCTATTTGTTAGGAAAAGAGCCACAAAGCATGAGATGGGGTCTGGTCTTGGGTGTGGAGAGTAACCTAAGGAAAATACTGGGTATAGAGAACCTATTTTCAGTGGTTTAAGGCCCTCTGATAAAACCCAGTTAGATAATTGAGCTTTTTCAACTGTCCAAGTTTCTTTTGCATATGTCATTCAACATGTTTTTGAGCCTTTAAAAATATATTCAAAATAAAGTGGCCAAGAAGGGCATTTTATGAGTATTAGGTTATGTAGGTCATCAGAAATAGCTTTATAAGTTTCTCCATGTTACTCCCCAAACACTGAGATGTTTGTTTTCATGATCTAATTATAATATAATGAAAGGAAACAACACATTTGAAGTGCTTTTCCTATTGGATAACATGTAGTTTTGTCGAATCTATATATATTAGTAAAATGCTCCTCACCACGTGTCTTGTTAGCATTGAGTCCTATCTAATAGAAGAGATAAATGGCCTCCTGAGGCTTAGAAACCATGGAAAGTCACATCTGGAAGCTTTCACCTGGCTGACCTATTCATGGAAAAGGTCAATTTAGTACAGAAGGGCATTTAAATAACCAGTTCTGCTGGAGAGAATTGAGCAGATGTCAGGGGAGAAACGGGTTCATCCTTTCACACCCTTCCACTTGCTGAGCCCATGGCTTTAACTGGTCTCAGGTGGCCTTGGCCCACAGCAGCCTGAAGCAGGGTTCGGTTCCTGGCCAGAGATTGAGGTCAGGCCAAGGCACTAAGCACTGAATCCTATCTACTGGGTGAGTGTGCCAGTGACAAGGCCCTGGCCCTTTAGGTTTTCAGAAAAGAATTCCCACAAAGATGGAAAATAGTGAAACAAGTAAAGTATTTATTAGGAGGAAAAAGAATACTGTATGTGTGGGTAGACACACTGGTGGACTCAGAGAGAGAGTCACACCCTCATGGTAGTCTGACTTACTTCTGGGTTTCCTATGACCAATCATTTTGGTTTGCCTGGTTCTGAGACCATATTTGGTATATCTCAGGAACCTCCCCGGAGAAGGCAATGGCACCCCATTCCAGTACTCTTGCCTGGAAAATCCCATGGACGGAGGGGCCTGGTAGGCTGCAGTCCATGGGGTCACCGGGAGTCGGACACGACTGAGCGACTTAGCAGCAGCAGGAACCTCCCGTGTGTGCATGTGTATCTCTTACCCTAGTTGGAGTCCAGTGAAGAGGACTATGGGTAGATGGATATTACTCCCCTTTTCACTTACGAGGAACTTTCTAGTTAGGAAGGTCTCCTTGACTTTGAGAATGAGGACTATGTGGTCTTTTATCTCTGATCTAGCCAGGGCTTAGCCTCTCCAATTATCCTGCTGTTACGGAATTTCTGTCCATAGGAGATGCACTCCATCTGCTCATCCCAGAGCCTATCTGTCTCCTGCTCATAACCAAAGGACCACAATTCTGCCTTGGGTAACATTATTAGGAGGCTACTTTCAGCTCCTTTTATTACTAGTGCATATTAGAAATTCAAGTATTCCTGTATTTCCTTTATTAATGCAGTATCCAAATAAAGACTGAGAGCGTTTCATTTTATTACAATTTGAAGTAGTATATTAGGAGTGGTTTTTAGGGCTTTCCAGGCAGCTCAGATGGTAAAGTATCTGCCTGTAATGCAGGAGGCCAAGTTCAATCCCTGGGTCAGGAAGATCCTCTGGAGAAGGGAATGGCAACGCACTCCAGCATCCTTGCTTGAAGAATCCCATGAACAGAGGAGTCTGTTGGGCTACTGTCCATAGGATCCCAAAGAGTTCGACATGATTTAGGGACTGACACTTTCACTTTCACTTTATTATCTGTACAAATGTTCCAATATTGTCTTTTATAGTTCAGTTAGCTTTATTTGTTTAACTTTCTTCAACATTTGGTTGTCATGAAAAAAAAAATACCTTTTTTTACTCTTCCCAAATTTGAGTCAGAGACATTTCCAGGAAATCCATCCAAAAGGAGAGGCACATTAGGGTCAGGTTATAAGGGATACAATTTTGATCTCAGTACTGTAAGACTCCAAGAGTATCTACAATATACTTTTCTAAAATGTGAGAAGTAAGGTGTGATGTTTTATAATATTTGGAAGTTTCAAAATGCCTATTCTGGGTGAAAGACTTGTTGGACTAGACAGAAATGCTGTTTTTTTTAGCTATACCAAGAAAGACTCCACTCAGAGTTAGTTTCTAACCTTTAAGGCCCAGTGAAATATATACGCTGAACCTAAGTTTTAGTGACTACTGTCTAGCTCATCAAATGCAGATGTTGATAACGTCTGAAAAATATGTTTAGCTATTTAAAAAAAAAACTCCTTAAAAAAGCTTACTATTTTATCTTTTAGCTTTCCTATTTCTCTGTTCAATTTTATTAATTGATTAAATTTTTAAAGAAACTTATTTTTTTCCAGCCCTGCCTCATGGCTTGTAGGATCTTAGTTCCCAGCGTGTGTGTATGTGTGTGTTGGTCATTCAGTCATGTCTGACTTTGCTACGCCATGGGCTAGCTCCTCTGTCCATGGACTTCTCCAGGCAAGAATACTGGAGTGGGTTGCCATTCCCGTCTCCAGGAGATCTTCCCGACCCAGGGATCAAACTCTGGTCTCCTGCATTGCAGTCAGATTCTTTACCATCTGAGCCCCTGGGAAGCCCCTTAGTATCCAACCAGAGATCAAACCTGGCCCCTAGTAGTGTAAGTGCTGAGTCCTAACCACTGAACCACCAAGGAATTGCCTCTATTCAATTTTAAATGGCCTAATAAGAAAGGCAGTATTTACTCAGATAATGCAAAGATTTGCCCTCTGGTGTTTCTGGACCCCAGATCCTCTGTCACTGATGAATCAAATTTCTAGCTTACCTGATGAAGGCTGAGCTTTCACATCACCTCATCCTGAAGAGACAAATTAATACTGAAATAATTTCCCTTTCATTGCAAGCAAAACATCAGTATCCCCCAAATAGTCTACACCTTCAAAAGAGAAAAGTTGGGATTCTTTGAGACTATTATGTATAATTATTTTATATTTAACCAAGGGGCTTAAGACCAGAGATCTCCTCAAGAAAATTAGAGATACCAAGGGAATATTTCATGCAAAGATGGGCTCAATAAAGGACAGAAATGGTATGGACCTAACAGAAGCAGAATATATTAAGAAGAGGTGGCAAGAATACACAGAAGAACTGTACAAAAAGATCTTCATGACCAAGATAATCATGATGCTGTGATCACTCACCTAGAGCCAGACATCCTGGAATGTGAAGTCAAGTGGACCTTAGGAAACATCACTATGAACAAAGCTAGTGGAGGTGATGGAATTCCAGTGGAGCTCTTTCAAATCCTGAAAGATGATGCTGTGAAAGTGCTGCACTCAATATGCCAGCACATTTGGAAAACTTAGCAGTGGCCACAGGACTGGAAAAGGTCAGTTTTCATTCCAATCCCAAAGAAAGGCAATGCCAAAGAATGCTCAAACTACCAAACAATTGCAGTCATTTCACACCCTAGTAAAGTAATGCTCAAAATTCTCCAAGCCAGGCTTCAGCAATACGTGAACTGTGAACTTCCGGATGTTCAAGCTGATTTTAGAAAAGGCAGAGGAACCAGAGATCAAATCGCCAACATCCGCTGGATCATGGAAAAAGCAAGAGAGTTCCAGAAAAACATCTATTTCTGCTTTATTGACTATGCCAAAGCCTTTGGCTGTGTGGATCACAATAAACTGTAGAAAATTCTGAAAGAGATGGGAGTACCAGACCACATAACCTGCCTCTTGAGAAACCTGAATGCAGGTCAGGAAGCAAGAGTTAGAACTGGACATGGAACAACAGACTGGTTCCAAATGGGAAAAGGAGTACGTCAAGGCTGTATATTTGTCACCCTGCTTATTTAACTTATATGCAGAGTACATCATGAGAAATGCTGGGCTGGAAGAAGCACAAGCTGGAATCAAGATTGCTGGGAGAAATATCAATAACCTCAGATATGCAGATGACGCCACCCTTATGGCAGAAAGTGAAGAGGAACTAAAAAGCCTCTTGATGAAAGTGAAAGAGGAGAGTGAAAAAGTTGGCTTAAAGCTCAACATTCAGAAAACTAAGATCATGGCATCTGGTCCCATTAGTTCATGGGAAATAGATGGGAAAAACAGTGGAAACAGTGTCAGATTTATTTTTCTGGGCTCCAAAATCACTGCAGATGGTGAGTGCAGCCATGAAGTTAAAAGACACTTACTCCTTGGAAGGAAAGTTATGACTAACCTAGATAGCATATTATAAAGCAGAGACATTACTTTGCCAACAAAGGTCCGTCTAGTCAAGGCTATAGTTTTTCCAGTGGTCATGTATGGATGTGAGAGTTGGACTGTGAAGAAAGCTGAGCACTGAAGAATTGATGCTTTTGAACTGTGGTGTTGGAGAAGACTCTTGAGAGTTCCCTGGACTGCAAGGAGATCCAACCAGTCCATCCTAAAGGAAGTCAGTCCTGGGTGTTCATTGGAAGGACTGATGCTGAAACTCCAATACTTTGGCTACCTTATGTGAAGAGTCGACTCATTGGAAAAGACTCTGATGCTGGGAGGAATTGGGGGCAGGAGGAGAAGGGGAGGACAGAGGATGAGATGGTTGGATGGCATCACTGACTCGATGGACATGAGTTTGGGTGAACTCCGGGAGTTGGTAATAGATAGGGAGGCCTGGCGTGTTGCGATTCATGGGGTGGAAAAGAGTTGGACACAACTGAGTGACTGAAGTGAACTGAACTGAAGGTGCTTTTTTAAAGGATTCAAATATATACTTTAGATTTTTAATAAAGGTTTATGTGGAGCTTCAATATGTAGTTTAACATATTTAAGTTTTAATGACTCATGTCAAAACAAAATTACCCATTAGCCAAATGCAGACAAGAGGCATGGAGAGGAGTCAGATCAGGGCCATCTGGGCTCCAGACCGCAAAGTGCTCTTAAGTATTCCAGCATTTATTCAGGCCTTTTCCTCACAGGGCCCCTCTCTCAGCATTCAGACCATCAGGCTGAAGGGGAGTCAGACTAGAAATATGGAGAACACTCTGTTTCTGTTCATTTATCATGGCTGAATTGGCATAACAAATGGTGACAAATAAGATTTTTTCATCCATACAAAAGTTACCGTCACATTTTCAGTGGCTTTTACTAGAGTGTCAAGAATACCAAGTTTAATTATAGAAAAGCTGGTGGAGGCATGGATTGTGAATCTAATGCAGGGAATAGAAGAGAGGCTGCTGAACATCAACTTTTATGCCTGCATAGGAAGTTAGAACCAACATAAATGTGCACATGGAACAAGATATTAGAGATTACAGAAATTATAAGGAAATTTATTTCTTCAGGTCAGTGCTGTGTTTATCTGGAAAACTTGATAGATTGAAAGAGAAACATCTAAACATTATTCCATCATTGAATCTCTAAATACATGTGAATGTGAATGTTGCAAGATGTCTTTAAGCTAATTTCAAGAAGTGCTTATGCTTTGATCATGCTATTTAATAGACTGTCATTAGCTAAGAAGAGAAGAGCCCATTATAACATTGTCTGCTGGATAGTAAAATCCTTATGTATAGAATCAACTTGATAAAATGTGGCCCCAAAATGTAATTATTATCACTAGACAACCATTTAGAGTTACTTGATATCTATTATATATCAATAAATCTAAATGGAGGTGGATCACAAGCACATAAAAGATTTTCCTTTGCAGCCCACACTTAATGTATTTTCCTTATCTTGCTTGATTGATTATAACATAATTCTCTGTATAGTTTCACCTCCAGGAAATAAAGAACCTTAATATTGATAATATAAAATGAGCCATCTTGCCAAGTGTTTTGGTACTGAGAAAATACAATTTGTTGTGTCTAAATATTAATGGTGTGCATGTGTGCTAAGTTGTTTCCAGAAGAATAATGGAGTGGGTTGCCATGCCCTCCTCCAGGGCATCTTCCTGACTCAGGGATTGTCTCCTGCCTTGGCAGGCAGGTTCTTTACCACTAGCGCCACCTGGGAAGCCCATTTAATTAATGGCGCGTCTAACTACATATTGATTTTTTTTCTTATATACCTATGAAATTAAGGTTTTCTAAATAACTATAACATTTAGAATCACATTCACCAATGCCTTATCTCAGTTTTTTAAGGATATAAGAATGTAATGACTATATGGCAGATCTAAATAATGATAAAAGCAATTTGCTATCACAAAAATCACCTTAACGACCAACTGGATGAATGTGTAAAACTGAACATTAGAGAAATATGCCAAGAAATCCCAAATTCTAATATTCTGATGTTCACTGTACTTTGCAGTTGTTGAGTAGTGCTGAAGCAGGTGGGAAGCCATAATACCTTCCACCTGCCCAGAGGTTTGGATGATCCTTTATGTGTTAATTTATTGGGAAACTGCATGGAATAGAATACTTTCCCTTCTGAACATCTATTGTAATTTCATTAAAGAAGATCAAAGACAATATTGTGTTCTTACTATATGCTTATTGAAATGCAAATACCATCTTTAGGTTCTAGATAAATACTGTACATCATTTTTTAGGTGTATTTTGGATTAACTATTGATAGTTATAAGTATTAGCTATGTAAAATATATTTAAATATAAATATAAACTTGTTTAACACTTGCTATGTATCAGGCACTGTGTAGAAGCTAGGAATATAAAGACGCACACATAGGACTGAATTTTTGGATGCATGAAAAAATACACTATGTGCTTATGGAGTTTACAGTATTTTGGGGGAAGACAAGAGAACAATTGGAAATATGATTATGTATAAGCAACTTGGTGCATTGTTTGGAACAGACTATAAGAGGAAGTGAACATAGAAGTAGAGGGCAGTGTGTGGTGTAACACTACAGGAAGCAGCGGTGAGGTTAATGATGATTCTAGTCCTAAAGAGGTGGCCCTTCTGAAATCAATATATGTCTGAATGTGCAACTTTGAATATGCTTTGGCTTGTGCCATCATAATATAAACAAAGAGTCAAATAAATGCTAAGAGTTTGAACTCTATTGAAAATCAACTCTGTAATTATCCTTTAATTTTTATTTTTACAGATCTGGGGTGAGAGAAACTTTCCCCCAACTATATCTTTCCTTGCTTTTCCCCCAGGAATGCATATAATACTTCTTTCCACATCTAGCTTAAACATTTCAGGTTGGGTCAGTTTCTCAAAATTCAGAAAAATCTTGGATTTTGGAAGGAAAGAGTAGTAATATCATATATAAAAAGTCTTAAAAGATAATTTTATGGTGAACTGAGAACAATTAGTTTTAAGAAATTTTTATTTCATCATAGATATTTATTATTTTGTGTATGTGTGTTTGTGAAGTGTCATTCCAAAGCCATGATCTCACACACCTCAAGGCAGTGGCTAGACAAAGGAAAAATTAATATTCCAGAAAAGGAAGGTAATGACTGCTGCTGCTGCTGCTAAGTCACTTCAGTCATGTCCGACTCTGTGTGACCCCATAGACGGCTGCCCACCAGGCCCCCCTGTCCCTGGGATTCTCTAGGCAAGAACACTGGAGTGGGTTGCCAGTTCCTTCTCCAATGCATGAAAGTGAGAAGTGAAAGTGAAGTCGCTCAGTAGTGTCCGACTCTTCGTGACCCCATGGACTGCAGCCTACCAGGCTCCTCCATCCATGGGATTTTCCAGGCAAGAGTACTGGAGTGGGTTGCCATTGCCTTCTCCAAAGGTAATGACTAGTGATCACTAAAGAAGCAACTCACTTCCTGAGGAAAATATAGTTGTTTTAATTAGATTGGAATGATATAACTCTGACTATGCTTTCTCTCACATCATTACAATTGTGGCAATAACATTTAGATTTTTAATATAAAGTCTTATATTCCCCTTGAAACTTTCTTCAACTCCTACATGATTCAATTAATTTTTTTAACCTAAAATTAAATGTCCTCATTTTTTCTCATGGACATATACACTCTTGGCCTCAAGTTGGTAAGTTATTTGCTTTAATATTCATGATTCAGCAGGGTATTTTATGGCTCGCAAGAGTTGCAGCTTAAGTGCATATCTTCTGTACATACGGAGGTCAGAAATAATTTGCTTCATGATATAGGAATTAAAATCAATACTCTTACTTCCTTAAGAAAACAAACATAACATAATGTAAATGAGAAATGAGTAAATTATTAATAGATGGGCTTATCTAAAATATAATTCAAGCTAAGCAAGGTCAACCCAGAGAACTGAGTTTTAACACTGCAAGTACAGGAAGCATGAGGAGGAAAGATATATCATCATAGGTTTGTCTTTAGAAATTTTCTTTCATCTAGGGTTTTAAAGCCATATTACAAACACTCTGTTACCTGCCTTTGTGAATAAGTCTGTGGTATGAAGATGCTCAGCTTGATGAGAAAATGGAGAGCAGAGAAGTCTTGCCAGACCTGGAAGTCTTGCAAATGGTACTTAGGGGGACTCCCAGGATTCTCATTAGCACTTAACTCATTGGAGAAGGCAATGGCAAGCCACTCCAGTACTTTTGCCTGGAAAACCCCATGGACGGAGGAGCCTGGTAGGCTGCAGTCCATGGGGTTGCTGAGAGTTGGACACGACTGAGTGACTTCACTTTCACTTTTCACTTTCATGCATTGGAGAAGGAACTGGCAACCCACTCGAGTGTTCTTGCCTGGAGAATCCCAGGGATGGGGGAGCCTGGTGGGCTGCCGTCTATGGGGTCGCACAGAGTTGGACGACTGAAGCGACTTAGCAGCAGCAGCAGCTGTCAAGCTAGGGGCGGTCCCACCGGATGCTGTTGTCAGGATTGTTCTGGCTTCCTGATGTTCACTTCCAATGCCTTTCTATTTTCTCTCTGCTCAGGATTGAGGCAAATCCTATACTCCAGAATAATCCCCTCCTTTCTCTCTCTGCTTGATATATTTCCACCTATTGAAGACATGGTGAGTCCAAGGAAAAGGCATTTTCTTCTTTATTGTTAGAGAACAGAATTTATCAGCTGCGATCTTTTGGATCCTGCTCTAGCTTATGATTTCTACACAGGGTCTGGGTTTTGTTTCTATTCCCTAAGTCAAGAAGGGATATTTTCATGTGTCTGGAAAAGTGTTCCTTCTAGAATGAGGAAGGCCACATGAGAACCTGAACCCTTTGGAAGATGGGCAGATATAGAGCTTGTGAACAGCAAAGTCAGACTCATTTTTTACTTCTGGGTTTGTTACTTTCTATTCCTTGTAATTTACTTACATTTGTAGGATCCTTTCCCCTACCTTCAGGCATGGCTTCCATAGCAATTCATTTATTTATTTATTGACACAAAATCTGCACTTGAACTTTCATGTCAATGTTGGGGATGATGGATATACACAAAGCAATTCCTATCTTAAAGTCTTTATAGTTTAATTTGTTACATTATACAAATATAATTATATAAATTATTCAAATGAATTTTAATAAATCAAAGTGAAATAGTGTATAATGAACATGTGTTCAAAGTACCATGGAAGCACAGAAGAGGGTATGATTTTTGCTAACTGGTGGGAATCAATGTTGTATGCAGAATTTTGTCAATGGAGAGATTACCAGTGTTGCTGCCTTTTTAATCTTCCTGTTATACTTTAATGCTGAGGTGATTTTCTTAGTAGACAAACAGATAATTCTTAAGATGGAAGTAAGGATGCTCTGCCTGAGTAAGTACACGGTGCCCGAGATCCCTATTTGCTTTCAGCTGGATGTAATACTTGCCAAAAAACCTCTACTGGTTGACCAATGAAGATAGGTTAAAGCAAATTAACAGAATAAAATTGGAAGCTCTGTGGGTCTGATTACTGAGAATAGGATCATAGATTTTTCATCTTTTATACTCAGCACCTAGCATGGAAGATGATTGTTGAATTTATATTATGTATTTTATATATATGTATATTCTTCATTCTTATAAAAAATACTTCATAAACACAATGTTATTTGCAATAGTATCCTTCAAGCAGGCTTTCAGAAGGCATTTCATTGCTGTTTGATCATTACGAATCAAATAGGTATCTAGCAGAGACCTCACAGCCTCACCTACAGACCAGAGTCAGCTGGGGTTCAGGATAGTCATTTGAACCTAGGACATTAGCATGTATCTGAGAAAAGAGACTAAAACACCACAAAAAGGAAAGCCTTGTCAAAGGCATCATGTGGGCACAAAAGGTGGGAGATTATTTATCATAATGACTTATTCAACCACAAGGGAAAATATGAGTTAGAATGACATTATTTTCATCACATTTTTCCCCTGAGGAATTCAAGAAACTGCCCCTGTCTTACGTAATGGGTGGCAATACTCTTCACACTATTTTGCTTTGATCTTAACCCTGGCAGATAGTAGTATTAAAAAATTCCCAAAGATGACCAACTTATTCTCTTCTCAAAAATTATCCTCCCCCAGATCCTGTGAACTCATGAATACTCAAAGACCACCTTATTTGATCTTACCCCCATGGTTATCTGTTCATTTCTCATCAGGCTAATCTGTTTATTCCACTCCCTCAAAACTCCATCTCCCCATCTGTGAACACTCTCCGGGTCCTACCATTTTTGTTGTAGGAACTGTTCTTTCCTTCCTCATATTTAAGCGCATATTTCAACTTTTGATTACTTCCTCAACTTGAGAGGTGAAAAACTGAAATGCAACGCGAAACATCTGGTGGGATGGTAAGGGGCATCATTCCTGCTCTGCCTCTTTCGCCAAATGATAGTATGTGCTTGAAGGACTGCTTTACTTCCCAGGCTTCAGTTTCCTCATGTATCAGTATCGAAGGGGAAACTACATAGTATATAATATGTAAGACATATTCTGGTATGAACAACAATATGATTACACAAATGTTTATCAAGAGGAGTAGTATCAAGTTCTAACATGTCATATAAAAGAGGCTACAAAGGCAAGAAGGAGTTGGCCTTCTCAAAGCTGCAACTGTCACTCATATACTTCTGTATTTATGTAGACACATATGTGTAATACCATATATTTATTGTGCACATGTATGTAAATGTGGCTACTTTTCTAAAATATTGATAAAAGCATGCTATTAGTATATTTGTCATTATTGTTCTAGTGTCTTAGATTATAATCTTTGTCATAAATGGGAGAGCAGTGGAACAGTCAGGAGACTTACTTTCTAGACGCTGCACTTCTTGAATTTCATGGTTTTTAGCATGTCACACAGACTCATTGGGCCTCAATTTCCAAGAAATTAAGGAAATGATTCCTTTTGAGTCTAGAATTTTATGATGGTTGTATTAATGAAGCAGGAAAGATGATGTTGTGGGGTAACTTATTAAACCCTAAATCTTATGGCTTAAAAAATAAAAGTTTGTAACACATGTAAAGCCTGATGGCAAGTTGGAAGAGACTTAACAATGATTGTCTTCTAAGTAGTGTCTCAGTAAACCAGGGTGCTTGACTTTTGTGTATTCTTCACGTAAGAACCCTTCTTCCCCATGGCAGGGGCCAGTCTCAGGCTACATTGCTTCTGTTCACATTTCGCTGGGCAGAAGAGGAATCATGGTCTTACCTAACAGCTGCTTGATATGCAGGTATCACTATATCCTTTAAAGACAAAAATGGAATTCGTTGGATGCTTGACATTGCCTGCTGTGGTGCTAAATCAGAATAGAGCAGGGAATCATCCATTGGAATTGTCTTTCTTTTTCCATCTGTAATATCATGGCATGTAGAACATATTTGTCTTTTGGTGTCTTCTGATGGAACTGGAGATTTTTCCTCTTTTCTGAATGATCCTTGATGTTGTAGGCTAGTTCTAAGACATCTCTTGGGTTTTTAACACATTGGGAAGTTCCAAATTCTCAAACCTTTATCACTCAAGTTTAATGATGTGAAATCTGTTCTCTCTCCATTGAATGATTTGTTAGTGGGAAAAAATGACTGGAATTTACATGTCACAAGTGTCAAAACATAGATGCTCTTAGAATACCCTTTAGAATAAGAAATATAAATGAAAAATGAGAGAAAAAGCTAAAGAAGATATCTTTCCTAATAGCTTTCTTATTGATTTATAAGGTTTTGGTGTCATGTGTCTTTTTTTTTTTTTTTTTTAAGACAGGAAGAATGAGTCTTAGAAAAGAGAAGAAAATCATTATGAAAAATCAGCCCAGGCATAGAAGTCAATTCAGACAGAGCTTGGGAGTGCTGCTAAATATGAGGTATCAGCTTTTTAGTTTGCTCTTTCTCTTCATCAGAGTAAGGAGAGTTTTGTCTTGATTGCATGGCTTCCACAGAGGGGCCTGGGTGGTTTATGCAGTATAGTAGATGATGACAGATAACACTCTTAGTTCAAGGCCTTAGGGATGGCAATGTGCGTAGAAGGATTTTTCCAGGGAGATTTGCTTCTGCCCACTAATTGTGGTCATATATTTTATGGCTTTGGGAATACCATGGCCACTAGCATAAGTCCCAGTGCTCCAGGAAGCAGTGTTTGTGTCTGATTCAGCAGAAGCTGTTGCTGTATTTCTGAAACTTCTGTTGATAAAAATCATGCATGTCATTAATTTTCACTTCTAATCCTATATTTTCTTGCCACATCCTACATAATTTGTTTACAATTGCTACTATTGATGATAGATACCTTTTAAAACACTCTGTAATTTTTCAACCCTACTTTTTTATGTTATCCTTTTATCTAGCTACAACTCTTCCTTGGTAGCACCAGTAAACACCTTCTCTGTCAACTCTTTAAATATTAACATTGGGACTTTTGTCTTTGGTACTCCTTGCTTCTCCTTCAACATGTTTTCTTTAGGGGCTCTTATCCACTTCAGTGGTATTCAGCCACCATCAAAACCCTTTAAAATGACAACCTGGATCAATTCAACCACCCGCATTCTCTGTGCCTACACCAGAGCTACAATCATTGGAGAAAATTAGAGAAAGAAGCAGTTGGTGCTACACCATGTTTGTGGTCTCCAGACTGATCCAGGCCATCAACACTGCCTGGTTATTTTTTTATTTTCTATAGACACTGCCCTTTATTAATCTCTGTAAGAACAATTTTAAGTTTTCTACACTTATTGGCAGATGGTCTCACATCTTATTTCACAGTTTTGAAATTGAAACCATCAGCCATACTAGGTATCAAGAAGGAGAGGCTGGTGCATTGTATTAAATGTTGCACAGAAGTCAAAGATAAGTACTCAACTGTCGATTTAGAAATAAGGCCATCATTGTTTACTTCTGTTAAGACTTTCAACAGAGGAGTTGGGGAAAATTACACTGTTTCAGTGATCAAAACCAACAGGGATCATGGAAGGGATCATGGAAGGGATCATAATGTTTCCCAAAACCTTTTAACAAAAGTGTTACTATAAAAGGGAGGAATGAGATAGGGTAATAATAGTCGAATGGTCGTTTTTATAGTGGGATCAAGAGAGTGATTTTAAGAGATTAAAGAAAATCGTCATCTTTTAATCCTAATGGGAAAGGGCCCATTAAAAGCAAAAGTTTAATAACAATCCTTTGCTCTAGAAATCTTTTCCTGCTCATCTATCCATGTGTTCTTAGAGTAATAGGAAGGATGATGCTCACATATCTGGCTTAAGTGACTCATTGAATAGTTATGCCTTTCAGTCGGTGTTTCTCAATCTGTGGTGAAGGATCATTTTTTTTTTTTTTAATTCTCATCCATTGTATATTTTTGTAAATACAGTAAAAATGAATTACTAGAAGCATGCTCATGCAGTTAGATGTTGCAGCTTTGACAGACTGCTATGAAATTTTTCAAACCCTTGCTCTCAGTTTTTGTACTTATTTCATGGACCAGTTCAGATAATCCCCGGACCATCACTGGTCCACGGTTCATGCTCTCAGTAGCACTGATCTAGAGAGTTTATAGGGATTAGCAATGTGAAGGATGGTGATACATTTCATTTTGGACATGGGGAAGCTGAATCCCTTGTTAAGTATCTAAACAGAGATTTCCAATAGGTAACTGGGTGGAGTACATGATATGTGCTTCGGAGAAAAGTTAAGGAACCCACAGAATAACAGGAAGTCTATTCATTGTAGAATGGAAAACTAACATGTGGTGTATCTGTATCATGGCAAACCATTAAAGAATAAAGAATGAGAATATGAGTGTCCCAATACCAAGCGCTCCAACTGGGACAGTCAGCGCCTCATCTCTCCCAGGCCACGTGGGCCTCCCTTCCTGCTTCTATCTGTGCCCCTCATCCCCACCTCCCTGGAGCCCAGCTTAAACCTCCCCTTTCCCCCCACACCAATGGGCCCCAGGGAGGGATGGCTGGCCCAGCCCACTTCTGATATTTCACTTGTGAAATTTCTCTAAGCTGAGATACCAGCCTGCTGTCCTGCTGCTTCATGCCCATCTCCATCAACTACATACAAAAGGGTCGTGAAATAATTGATAGCAAATAACACCACCCCCCAAAAAAGGAAAAGAGCTCCAAGATAGTTTATTAAGGCAAGACTAGTAAAATAGGCTACAATATGACAAAACCATGTTTGTATGTCATACATATATTTATAAGATACACTGAAAACTTCTTGAATAATATGCAACTGTTAACAGTAGTTACTTTTAGGGAGGAAGCTCTTGGGGTGTATAACACATTAGATCCATATATAATTTTTCAAAGTTAACTTCCATATTGTTCTTTTACAGATTTCTTTGCAGTTATGTATTATTTAGGTAATTACAGCATGAATCAAAGTTCTTGTATATAATGCCAGATAGTGCTTTAAAAATAAATAGGAATATAAAAGCAATCAGTAGCTTGCTACAGTTTAGTTTTGTAGTAATTGTGTAATTAAGGAAAGCAATAGCAGAGTAGGTAGGAGCTCTTTGCTGCTGCTGCTGCTGCTAAGTCGCTTTAGTCGTGTCCAACTCTGTGCAACCCCATAGACGGCAGCCCACCAGGCTCCCCCATCCCTGGGATTCTCCAGGCAAGAACACTAGAGTGGGTTGCCATTTCCTTCTCCAATGCATGAAAGTGAAAAGTGAAAGTGAAGTCGCTCAGTCGTGTCCAACTCTTAGCGACCCCATGGACTGTAGCCCACTAGGCTCCTCCGCCCATGGGATTTTCCAGGCAAGAGTACTGGAGTGGGGTGCCATCGCCTTCTCTCACCACATATTCACAGAGAAGGAAACGGCAACCCACTCCAGTGTTCTTGCCTAGAGAATTCCATGGACAGAGTGGACTGAAGTCCATACGGTCTACTCTGCTCACAAAGAGTCGGACGTGACTGAGCGCCTAACACAACACACACACACAGTCAGCAGGGTCAAGCCCAGCTCTGCCACTGACCTGCTGGTGGTCCTGGAGAAGCTTCTGAACCTCCAGCCTCAGTTTCCTCAGTGTTAGAATGGAGATAGTAGTTGTATGTACCTTGTGTTATTGTGAGGACTTATTTTAACTTTATTATTTTAATTATTTATTGAACTATTTTGTCACATGACAATGCAAGCAGTATCTTTGGCTCAGAGCTTGGCAAATATGCAAATTTGTAAGTGTTATCTATATCTGTCTCAAGCATTTTATTGTTAGACTCTTCGTGTATGTAGAATTACATAAAATATGAAATCAGAAAGGTCTCACCACCTTTTTCTCTGCACTATGGATTTATATTATAGTAGCAAAGTGCCAGAATTAGAATATTTTTGCTTCCATTTTATTTATTTCTGTATGTATGTAGTACCTCTGTGGAGTACATGATAGTCAGGTCTTGAGAAAGAATGCAGAATTGGGAGCCAAAGTTTCAGATTCTGAGTCTGTTATTATTAGTTGTGTGGTTTTGGGCAGATAATCTGTCTGAAACTCAATGTCCTTACCTGTAAAATGGGGCTGATGTACTGTCCCTCTTTGCACTGTTGCAATGATTGATGGATATAATATCAATATATGGAAAGACTCTTGTAGAACATATGCTCTATAAGTATTACTTCTAATTCCCTTCTCTGAAAAAAATGGGGATTTAGAAAAATGAGCATTTGAAAATCTTATTCTATATAAGTCTTCATGATTAAATGGAAACAACATCCCAAATATACTTACAAATTATTTTTCAAAACTCTGGAAGCTTCTTCCAGAGTTCTCATATCATATAACCGATTAGGCAAATATTTCTATCCCATCCCCTCAACTTATTCAATTCAAGATACCCTGAAATATTTTATTCCTGACCTCTTCTATTGAGAAAAGAAAGAGCTTGACAGAAAGAGGGAGTTTTAGAAGTTCTTCTTGAATGATAATGGGAGAAATATATGGTGTGTGGAGAGGTGGGGAGAGTCCCACATAATGAATCATACATAGAAAGCACAGCAGAGAATTCAGTACCAAGCTTCTAAAACCTCAATAGTGCTTACTGTAAGTGATAGTCTTGTGGCCTTTTCTTTGCACAGATATTTGTCATTCTGTAGTTGATTTAGAAAGAGATTCATGGAAAGTCATAATTATTTAAAGAAGGGAACAGGCAAAGTGTTCTTTTGCCATGTCTATAAATCTTTCCCTATGCTTTGCTGAGAACTCTGCTCTGGCTGTCTGCTTTAAGCATGTTACAGGAGTATATCATAATGTCAGGAGTTGTCAGACCCTCAGAACTCTCCATAATGTGAGATCACAAGCAGAGACGATTTCATTGTAATATTTCTGACTACAAAGTATAAATACCATTCAGCTGGCACATTGATATCACATCAGGGAGTTTTTTTTTTTTTTTCCCTGTCCTTATCCTTTAAGTTTGTCAAGGTATTTAAATCTGTAAAGTTAGATAAAGCTAGAATAAGAAAATTCAAATTCAGAATAGAATAACAATGTCAGAAGAAAAGCGTATTTTTGAAATGAACCATAAAAAGAGAAGTTAAATAAAGATTACAAAGACATTGAAAAAGGTGCTACATGTATTTCAATTATGTTTTCATTAGTTCTCTCCAGAGGACAAAAACATTTCTCAGAACAGTTTAAAACAGTAGATATACAAAAGAGTAACTTAAACACAAGATTTAAAAATCTCATTGAGAGACTTGAGAGGATATTTCTTTCTCATGATGATATTACCAACTGGGAGAATTTTACTAATTCTTCAGTGTGTTTGTCTACCTCACTATGGCTCCCTAAACAGCTATTGTTTTTTAAATGGAAAAAATTTTAATGCTTGCATAAACTCAGATGTGAAAAATGAGCTTTCAGATTATTTTACTTTTTGCTATGATTATGTGGTTCCAGTAAATGTGCTTTTAAAATTTTGCCATATAAGAAATATGGACTCAACCATTAAAAAAAAAAAGAAATATAGAAAGGAAGATAGAGATGCATTATTGTCTTTGTAGAAATACCTTACTAAATTCTCCATGGTCCTTCCAGGTTAACCTTAATTTCTTGTTAGGGATTCACACACAACAACCTGATTTTCCCCACAGAATCAGTATTTTCTGTCCCTAAGGAAGGAGCTTTGTTAGGAGATATGCTACATGAAAATATATGTTGTGCTCAGAGAGGAGATACTACACTCTTGTTCTGTTTTATTACTGACTCTCTCCTCTCTGCAAAACAAACATACTTGCTGAAGTCTGGAACTGAGTCTCTTCCCGCAGGATGTGTTGGAAGCCTGCCCTTCATATCTGCGGTCCATGGTTGTGATCAAAGATTCAGCACCGTTGCTATCAGTTGGTGAGACCATTAGCTTGATCTCCTAAATGACAAAGCAAATCTCATTTTAAATGCCTGGAGATAAATTAAGTTTTCAGTAGACATGGGGCAAATATATTGTTGTTTTTAGTTGTTGTGTCCAACTTTTTGCAATCCCATGGACTGTAACCCACCAGGCTCCTCTGTCCATGAGATTTTCCAGGCAAGAATACTGGAGTGGGTTGCCATTTTCTCCTACTGGGGATCTTCCCGACCCAGGAATCAAACCCACATCTTCCTGCATTGGCAGGCAGGTTCTGTACTACTGAGCCATGAGGAAAGCCCATGGGACAAACATATTGGTTGGTAAATTAAAACATCCTTCAATAAGGTGAAAATCAGACTTTAATATATATTTTTGATTATTTGAATTTTTTCATAGTTTACTTACATCAGAGACCTTTATAAGTTTTCTTGCTCTCACATGTTTTCCCCAAATTGTGATCTTAGTGTACTCTGCTCTGTTCCTTTATTTGTTGTTTCCTGCTTTCCTGATAACATCTCTTCCAATTAGGGTAAAATCTGGTCAGAATGAGGAAGTTATGATGGATTTCTCTCTCTCAGTTAGACTTACTCAAATCTCATCCTAAGATCTCCTTTTCTCACTTCATCCACTCTTCCCAGGCAATCCCACCCATTTCCATGCCTTCCATGCCTTGTCTGTTTTTAACTTCAGCCCAGAGCTGTCTTCTGAGCTCCAGACCAGTGTGTTCGGTGGCCTGTTTGGTATCTCCACCTGGACATCTTAAAGTCATTTACAATTCTACCCATCCCAATGTAAATTATCATTATTACCTTCCCACCACAAACAAAAAAAAAAATGAGATGTTTTTCTAGCATTGCTGTTTTGAAGATAAGCAAGCTGGAAACCTGAATCATCCTTGAAGACTTGCTTTTTTCATATGCCACATTCAATCAATCCATCACCTGGTCCTGCTGGTTTTACTTTCTGTGTCTCTCAAGCCAACAACCTCTCTGTTTCCATTCCCACCATCCTAAATCAAGCAGCCATCACCTTCACCTGGAAAACTGTAAAAGCCTCCAAAAACCTTCTACTTTCATACTTTAAAATCTGGGTTGTACAATACTGTGTTTTATGCCACTGCCAGAGTGATCTCTTAAAAATAAAATATAACTTTCCATGCCAATCCCTTGTTTAAACAACTGATTGGTTTCTCATGAACTTAGGTCTTTAGACCAAGATATTTAACATGGCCTTTCTGCATGGTCTTCTCCTACCTCCTGCTCTCTGTGCAGTGGCATATATTACAATACATTCCTTCCTCCTTGCTTCTTAGGCTTATCCCTTCTTCTTCAACACCCCTACTCCACCACCACGCACATCATCATCCTGTTAACTCCTATTCCCTATTCAGATTTCAAGAAACTCATTACTTCCTCAAGGAGGTTGTGTTGTGCCATCCTTTTTAGGTTGATCCCCTCCCAGAGAACCACTGCATTTTCCTTTCTTAGTACCAATCACATTTTACATTTACTTAAGTGGATATTTTATAGACATCTTCGGTACTGAATAATAAACTTCATATGGGCAGGAACTGCGTCTGTTTTTCCTAAATATTATATCTTTGATACTTAACATTAGTGATGACACTTATGGTGGACTTAGGAGTGATTCAAAGTTCTGCTTGTTTATATTAAGGTCCAATGGAGAAGGCAATGGCACCCCACTCCAGTACTCTTGCCTAGAAAATCCCATGGTTGGAGGAGCCTGGAAGGCTGCAGTCCATGGGGTCACTGAGGGTCGGACATGACTGAGGGACTTCACTTTCACTTTTCACTTTCATGCATTGGAGAAGGAAATGGCAACCCACTCCAGTGTTCTTGCCTGGAGAATCCCAGGGATGGGGGAGCCTGGTGGGCTGCCGTCTATGGAGTCGCACAGAGTCGGACATGACTGAAGTGACTTAGCAGTATGTCTTAATTGATGAGGCTGGTTTTCTGCTTCTGTTACTTTAGCATCCTTCATCCCTCTCTTCCTCTTTTTTATTTTTATACATCTGTGAATTGCCCTTGCTGAATGAAAGGTGCTTTCTTTATATGGGCAAGAAAAACATTGTTATTCTTATTCTTTAACATTTGGACTTTGTGTACCCAGATCAGTCTTTCAGGACAACACTAACAGATAGGTTACAGCGTGTTCATGTGTTCATTTTTGTATCTCGTTCTCAAGGCTGTACTTTGTCATCAGCCATCTGCTTCAAAGATAGGTCTCCATGTTCTCTAAGGATCTGAACTCCATCTGTTAGAACTTCCTGAGTATTTTGTTCCTTGTCACCTGACCAATTTAGCCTCGCTCTTTTCCCTGGCCTAATAATTATGGTAACTACGGCTTCCTGGTAAACTAACTGACTCTCAGGTTTCACTGTTTTCCCAAGTCGGCCGACCTCCCCACCAGGTCTCAAGGACACCCTTTGTCTTTGGTTTCCAGCCCTAAGGTGGGTATTTATCTTGCAGCTATTGTTTTAGAAACAAAGGATGAACAGTTTGAATCAAGTGTCACTAAAAATACTGAACCCAAGAAATCATTGTTTTGGTCATTTGCTGTTGTTGCCTTTTCAAAAATTTTGCCTACTTTGCCTTTCAGCTGCAACAAGAATGGGGCAAAATGACAATCTTTAATGTCTAAATTGCAGTTTAAAATTAAAATGCTCCTCTTCCAAGAGAAAATTCCTTTTCAGTAGTTTTAAATCCTTTGGCTTTTTGTGCCCACTGTGTGTGGACTGCATAAGCATAAGAAAGTTGTTCCATGAGCTATGCAGTAGGTCAGATGGCCCTTGCAAACCTTTTTTTGTGGTTACTTAAAATAAGATTTTAAAGGTGGATGTGTCTTTCTCATTAGTGCAAAGAAATATCTCTACAAAGGAAAGAAATAGCTATTATTTTAAAAATTAGAAATTTCTGAGAAAAGAGTTTACTATTTGCTTCTAGTAATTTCATCAGACAGTTGGAAGAACCTCCTATGTGCCGAGTACCATCCCAGTGCTGTAGGATCTTTAAAGATGTACAAGTCACAGTCCCTACACTCAACAGCATTTTCTGAATAGAGAGTGAAACAAAGCTAATTACACACAAAGAATTCTGAGCTCAAAAAACGCTAAAATAACTTACTCTATGTTCTTATTTTAAAAAGAAAGAGACGTGGACACAAAGAACTTGGGTCTAGTTCAAGGTTCTCCAGAACTAGATTTGTAACCCATTTGTCACTCTCTTTCATCTTGTTTGCTGTAGTAAAAAGTTCATCTATCTGTTGCCACCGGGAGAGATCTTTCTGAGTCCTATTTTTGATATGTAAATATTGCCTTGAAAGGAAAATTGACATTGTTGATACAATTAGGAAAAAAAAAATAGACTGAAGTCTAGCTCAACTCGAAGTGTCCTCTGTGGATAGAGTCAGCATAACCTTAAAGAAGCTTCTTAGAAATGCAAGTTCTCAGGCTCCACCCAGACCTGAGTTGCAACTTCTGTTTAACACTTATACTTGCTAAAGTTTGAAAAGGGTATCTCTAGGGTGTTCGATGTAGAGCGGATGGTCCTGAAAATTTAACTCACATGAGAATCTGGACGGAGGACTTGCTAAAGCGCAGTTGTTGGGCTTCATCCTCAGAGTTTTTATTCAGCAGGTCTGAGGTAATTCCAGAGAATTTGCAGGTTTCCAGGTGACGCTGATGCTATGGACCTGGAGGCTATATAGTGTGAGAACCACTGGTCAGAACAGTGATTCTCATTTCTGGTTGCACATCAAAATCTCCTGGGCAGCATCTTCTTTTTTAGAAGATGGAGGAAGTCTGAGTTTTATTTCTTTATTTTTGGCTGTGCTGGGTCTCTGCTGCTGCACAGGCTCTTCTCTGGTTGTGGAGACTGAGGGCTACTCTCTAGCTGTGGTAGTCAGACTTCTCATTGCAGTGGCTTCTCTTGTTGGGAGCATGAGCTCTAGGGTGTATGGGCCTCAGTTGTTGCTCCCAGCCTCTAGAGCACGGGCTCAGTAGCTGTGGTACATGGGCTTAGTTGCTCCAAGGCATATGGGATCTTCCTGGATCAGGGGTCAAACCCATATCTCCTGCATTGGCTGGTGAATGCTTTATCACTGAGCCACCAGGGAAGCACCTGGGCAGCTTTTTAAAAAAAATTCCAGGCCTATGCCTCATCTCCTGATAACTGGTTTTGGGTGAAGCTCAGTCATTTTATTGAAAACCTCCTCATGAGTCTGATGTGTAATTGGGATCAGGAACTATTTTCTAGAAGATGAGAAGAGCTTCTGTATTTTCTGTGATTAACATGGGATCCCAGGAATTGAACACTTTCCTAAGCAACTCCAGGAGACTGTGTCCACATAGATTTCTGCATGATCCAGGCCAGAGATGTTCAGAGATCAGAGGCCATCGGAACTTAGCACCAGTCTCAGATCTGTATTTACTGGCTGTGTGGCTTTGGGCAGGTTACAACCTCTCTGAGCTTTAGTACTAGAATCTGCTAGATGGGAACAGTGATTTTAACCATTGCAGACTGTTTTGGGGAGAGTTAAATAAAGTATCAAATCATTTGATCATAATAGGAATTTGATAGTTGCTAGCTGATAATGTTTGGGTAGTTCACTGTTTTTCCTACATGAGAGCTGAGATGAGTATATAATATTACTAAAATAATGTCATTAATTTTCCCAAATCTGAAAGATTTTGAAAGGCTATCCAATATTAAAGTTATAGTGAATGAATCTGGTGGCAGACATAAATTCTGAAGAGGCTCAAGCAAGGGAGTTTTGCTTTTAATATACAGTTTATCACTCTTGCCATCATTACTTGAAATTTGTTCAACATGCAGAGTGTTTATTCAGCACCAAGGCAGTCATGCCTTTAGCAAATGATTTATTTTATGGTGATATACAGTTTATTGTTGATAATCCCTAATAAGTCTCTTTCAGTATTCATGTGGTCAAGGTCAGTGACAGATGTCAACCAACTGACCATTTCCCTGCTAACTTTAGACACACTACATGTTTTGTTGGAAAACTCTATAATTTTTCTAATGCTGAATGTTCAGGTACACAGCAAATGTTTTAACCAAATGCTTTGGCAGGCCGTTTGGGGTTAGTCAGTGAGAGTTCATGACTTATTCATATGCAAATCTAAATACATGTTCTTAAAACTTGAGTGCTTGGGGAACGCTAGTCTAGCTCCCATCTTTCACAAATGAGGGACCAGGGTGGCCTGCCAGAGGTGAATCATTTATCTTTTCCCAGAAACAGTCTAGGAGCCATCTTCTAGACATACAATTTTCTCTTTATTTATGTTATTGTCATTATATTGACACATTCTTGAGTTGACCAAGTTTCTGTCACATTCGTAAGATGTTATTTTTCAGTATGGTGATAAGACTTTTCTGCAATAAAGAGGTCACAAGGTGTGTGACACAAGGGGTGTGTGTGTATCCATGTAACGTGTTTTGGGTATCTCTGAGACTACATATTTGTGCTTATAGAGAATGTTTGAGCCTGTGTGTGTCTAAGTGCCTGGGATGAAGTATGTGTGGTTCTGAGTATGTATGAGACATTTGGTATGTATGAGAATGAGTGTGTGTGTGCATGTGAGTGTGTAGGTGTGTGTGTACAAATGGGAGAAGGAAGGGTCCTGATTCCACATTCTCTGTGTGTTGTGCTTCTCAGCAGCCACAGCCTCACCAACTGTTCTTTCCAGTATCTGGGCTAATAGAAAGTCTGCCACGTTTATGATTGCATATTGTTCAAACTGAAAAATTTCCCCCTTTACCTAGAATATTTTTGGTATCAAAGACTCTTTAGTCACTTGTAGACTTAACACGCTTTAAAAATAAAACCTTTATTTCTTTTCTGAGTGCTGAGATGTAGTCTCTTTTGGTGCTAAATGAAAAACTGAGTTTGGAAGAAAGATATACCAAAAAAAGAAATGTTATGATAGCAGTAGGATGACTTACTAAAGCTGTTTTGAATTGCATTAGATACTATTTTATTCTGCTCCAAGTGTGAAAAAAAAATTAGAAGCTCATGTTTACTGATTTAGAAATAAAAATCACAGCAGCTAAGTTTTGGAAGGGCTTGCATAGCTCCCCTAAGTTCTCCTGGATCTCAATTTCTTTCTTATATAAAATGAAAAGGTTTAGGTTATTTTTCGTGCCTCTTTTTTGCTATCCCCAGTCACAATTTAGAATTTATTTCCTGATTTTCATTTGGAACAGCCTGGACAGCCAGACCTGTCTGACAGGGGATGTGTTATTTTTCTGGGTCTTAAAATGAAACAACTAGTGAGATGTTCAATTCTCTTAAAACATTATTATAAACTCATTATTATGCAATAATTTAGAAAGGCAGAATACAGTATGCACGATACTTCAGAAAGGCGTTTACTTATCTAGATGTAAAAAAATATCACTTATTTAGTATAGAGTCATACAACTGGAACTTGGAAAAGGTCATTTTCATAGACAGAAGAATTGCTCTTTTATGAGAGATGATGCCTTGCAATTTAAGGAAGCTTCCTCAAAACCTGGTGTCTGAGGCATCAGTAATAAAGTTCTTGACATCACTAAGTAGAATATACATGTCAAGATATTCCAAGAAAAGGCTGAAGACTAAAAACTTGAACAAATTGTTGAAACTTTGAAATGAACTTTAAAAAGTTTGAAAGTTGAAACTTTACTAAGTGAACACATGTCTAAGTTGATAATTAGTATGTTTTCAGTTTATTCAAATTTTATACCTATATTCTTGTTCAGTGCTTAGCCAGAGGGAAAAAAGTCTACCATTTTTTCCCATAAAACTTATTTTATATTTACATTATTGATTTATTTTAAAGTTGTTGTTTTTGCTTAGTCGCTTAGTTGTGTCCAGCTCTTTGAGACCCCATGGACTGCAGCATACCAGGCCTCCTTGTCCCTCTCTATCTCTTGGAGTTTGCCCAAGTTCATGTCCACCGAGTTGGAATTCTACCCAACCATCTCATCCTCTGCTGCCTTCTTCTTTTGCCTCCAATCTTTCCCAGTGTTATGGTCTTTTCCAATGAGTCACTGTTTTTAAATTTATATGTATTTGTTATTCAATTTTGTCAACATATGTAATAACATTGTTTGAGTTTATGAGTAGAGAGATGATAACATTTCAGTCCTTGCTGCTGCTGTTGCTGCTAAGTTGCTTAAGTCATGTCCGGCTCTGTGCGACCCCATAGACGGCAGCCCACCAGGCTCCCCCATCCTTGGGATTCTCCAGGCAAGAACACTGGAGCGGGTTAATGGTCCACAAATAGGTGAAATCTATGTTGTAATTATAGTCTATAGGAAATAAAATGTTTCTATCTTTAAGGAAGAGCTTATTGAAGAAATAGGAAGGAAAGTGCTGAGTTAAAACTAAAAGACAAAAAAAAAAAAGGCAAACAGGTGGAAAAACAAACCTAAGCATTTCCCCCAAACACCTTTCCTACTACACTCATCCAAACCGCTTGTGTTTCCTGTAGGCCAGTGACCGCAATGCAGAGAAACTACATAGTAGTGATAAAGGCGCAGTGATCCTTTCCTCCAGATCAGGGGCCAGCAAATGTTTTCCTTTTTCCTTCAGATCTCATAGCATTTCATTTTATTTAAATTCATTTATTTTTAATTGGAGGATAATTGCTTTACAATATAGTGCTGGTTTCTGCCACATATCAACATGAATCAGCCTTAGGTCTATGTATATCCCTTCTCTCTAGAACCTCCTTCCTTTGTCCCTCCCCATCCCACCCCTCTAGGTCGTCACAGCACAAGTTAGAGCTCCTTGCATTATACAGCAGATTTCCACTGGCTGTCTAATTTTACATATGGTAATGTATATGTTTCAAGGCTACTCTCTCAATTCATCCCACCTTCTCCTTACCTGCCTGTGTCCACATGTGTGTTCTCTATGTCGCATCTCCGTTACAGATGAATGGATAAAGACGCTGTGGTACATATACACAATGGAATATAACAGCCTTAAAAGGCACACATTTGACTTAGTTCTAATAAGGTGGATGAACCTAGAGCCTATCATAGAGAGTGGAATAAGTCAGAAAGTATAACATATCATATATTAACGCATATATGTGGAATCTAGAAAGATGGTACTGATAAACCTATTTGCAGGGCAGCAAAGGAGCAAAGACACTGAGAACAGACAAATGTTTGCTTAAAGGGACACATAATAAATGTTTTAGAATTTTCAGTCTAAGAGGCAAAATTAAGGATATTATGTAGGTACTTCTATAGCCATTTAAGAATGTAAAAGGTGTTATAGCTTGTGAGCCTTACAAAAACAGATGGTAGGCTAATTAACCTTATATTAAGGAATTTGAATTTCAAAATTCTATCCTATATCAACTATACAATCAATGTTTTATAAAAATTAAATAGGCTAGGATCAATTCAGTTCAGTTGCTCAGTCATGTCCAACTCTTTGCGACCCCATGAACCACAGCACGCCAGGCCTCCCTGTCCATCACCAACTCCTGGAGTCCACCCAAACCCATGTCTATTGAGTCAGTGATGCCATCCAACCATCTCATCCTCTATTGTCCTCTTCTCCTCCTGCTCTCAATCTTTCCCAGCATCACGGTCTTTTCGAATGAGTCAGCCCTTCCCATCAGGTGGCCAAAGTATTGGAGTGTCAGCTTCAACATCAGGCCTTCCAATGAACACCCAGGACTGATCTCCTTTAGGATGGACTGGTTGGATCTCCTTGCAGTCCAAGGGACTCTCAAGAGTTTTCTCCAACACCACAGTTCAAAAGCATCAAAATAGACCTTTAAAATTTTTAAATGTCATTTTTTCCTCAACAGCATTGCTACTCACAATTAAAGGTATTATCTTTAAGTAAGAAAAGAACTCTCAGCCTTAAACTTCAAGAAAATTTCCCCACAGGAAATCTCTATTGTCTTAACTCAGAATCAGTGAGGTACAAATGAAAAGTTGAACACAGCTAATAAGAGACAATAAAAATAACATTAATAAGAGTCATAGAGATTGATCAGAGGATTTAATATTAATACTTCAAAATTTGATCCTCCACTACGCAGTATCTTTAATATTACATAATATTAGTAATTGATATAATTTTAAAAGTTTTGGGCAAGATAATAAACATTTAATAACCAATGTAAAAGTGTATGAAAACATCTAGATATTGAGATACACACTATTGGAGGGAGATTAATATATTTTCACACAAAGAAATATATTCTCTTCAAGATTGGAACATATGGGAAGCAAAGACAGTCTTGGCCCATCTTTTTCTGTGCTTTTATCCTTGAAAAAACAGAACTTAGCAATATTTTTCTCCATTGGCATTTATGGAATTATGTAGTTTGTCTTAATTAAGGAAATGAAAAGGAACTCGATATTTTTGTGTGAATCCACGTAGGTGTTAAAATATATAAACAAGACAGGAAAAGATGATAACACAAGAAAAACACAATCTTTTCAAGAAAATTGGAAGCTATAAAACATCATATGTCATAATTTTGGGGTGGAATGTGATGTGCCAAGCTACTCAGATTTTTTAAAAGTCAGCCATCAACTCATTAACCAGTGTCTGCAAGCAGATGTTGGCTTATGCTGTAGTGCTATTTGGTATATTCAGGGAAGTGCAGATAGATATCAGCTTTTCAAATAGAAAGTAGCTAGCTAATATAAAAAATGATTTCTTTTCTCAAATCTTACTTGTCATATTATGCTACATTAGATGATGAAACAGAACGTTAACTGTGTAATGAAACAGGGATACTAAAATGTAAGGGAGAACACACTTTTTCAGCTTAGATTCATGCCATCATTTTAAACACAGGTTGCCATTCTGAAATGATGGCAGAACTTTTTCATGCAAACTAGCTGCTTGTGAATTAGAACAATGTGAAAGTTAAATAAGTTTGAAATTAAAGAAAAAAAAAAAGCAAAAGGCTCCAAGTGATACTTTGCTATTTTAAACAGAGATGAGACTGTTGGTAATGCAGAATGACTTGGTACTTGGCTATTTTTTTGCCAACTGAAGTGTTCAGGGCCCTTGTTAATGTTAGTACCTCAACTTTTGGGTTGCTGATGCTTCTCAATACTGTGTGTGGTTCTTTTGAAAAGGTGCATACAGATGAGCTTCTAGACTTCTTTAAAGTCTTTGTAGTGTATTTCTCAAGGTGGAATGTCATACAGATATTTGCGGAGTAGATAGACTGCATATTTGATATATTTTGGTAAGAATGAACATATCATTTCAAGGTGAAAAAAATTTGTAAGTAAAAATAACTCAATACAAAAAAATTAATGTGGACATACACAAAGATAGATCACTGGTAAAATCACTTTTTGTTTTTAATAGGATTTGTATTTATTCTCTGCTGTTGAAACATTCTTATGTATACACTGAATGATTTTTAAACTATTTCAACACAATCCACAATTAAATCATCAGCATCACTTAATCTAAAAAATTCTAGGTTGGCTAAGACTCTAATGGTACCATGAAGATAATTGTTTATCTTCTTTTAAAAATCTTTTCCAGAAAAAGAATCTCACAAGCCTGTTTAGGTTAAATTCTCACTTTTCTTAGCCTTTGGTTGCAGTGTGTACCCTGGGAAGCTGTGTCTATGAGGCTACAGTTACATGCTGGGCTTTATTAGGGATCCTTCTTTGGATCAACAACTATAGAAGAGAAGAGAAAGCAAGTGAAGAAAGGGAAAGAGACAGGAAGAAGGGGGAGGAAAGGAGAGAGAACGTGGGTTGGGAGTGAGAATGAAGAGAGAGTAGGAAGGGGCAGGGAGGGGAGGAAGCAGGACTGGGCAGAGAGAGAAGCTGGAGCTATAATACTATCTCAATAACAGACTTATTCCATACATTAGGGAGGGTGCTGGATCTTTACACTGTATACTATATATATACTTGGCTAACAGTTTATACTGTAAACTGTATGCTATACTATATATTCCTGACACTACACCATATGCTATTTTCTATTCTATATATACATATATGTATATATTAATATGCTATATACTATTCTATATTCTACCCTAATTCTATATATATATATACACTATACTAATCACTTTATTCTATATACTGTATTAAAATATAATATGTATTATATTTAATGGTTTATACTGTGTAGTTATATGTAGTTTGTACTGCATGTTTTACTTTATAATGTACATCAGTCATTGGATACTGCTGTCCCAGGAAAAAGACTTTAGTCTTTAGTTCAGGACACTTTCCTTAGTTCAGGATACTTTCTTTAGTTCAGGACACTTTCTAAGGTTAGGTTTTGAAGAAGATTGACAGCTAAGGACACCTCTTCTAGCAGATGGGATAGTAAATCCTGAAATCCTGAAGGAGGATATAGCTGCTCATCACAGCACCCACCACAGTTTTAAAATGAGGCAGATTAGTTTAAGTTCTAACTTAAATTACTGCTATAAAATAATTTCTATTTTTAAATATGAGAGCACTGAGCAGTTACTTTTTACTGTACAGACTATAGTTCAATTATGATGCAGAATAAGTTTGCTAATGTAACTGAAGGCCAGATGAACAATTCCAGTCTGCTCTTTTCTGAGCTTTAAAAGCATTTCTCTTGTGTTCCCTTGAATACATTGGTTAAATCTAGAACAAAATTTATTGATTTTGTATGATGTTGCAGAAATTATACCAAGAGGACACACTCTATAACACTGCATGGAAGATACTGTTAAAATGTTAACTACTTGGAGGTAGCCAGCTATTCAATAGCACAATTAGTTTTTAATTTCATAGTAACCTGTGGGCAAAGATACTTGTATGGACGTTTTGGGATCATAAAGTATGATCCCAGGCTATCTAATCTGAAGAGACAGGGACTAGGTATTTAAGGAAGAATAGAAAAATTCATTTATTTTACTTCAATTAAAGAAAGAAAAGAAAATTACAAGGCAATGTAAAAAGCAATGAGATGTACAGGAGCAACAGTTCTTTGTGGGACATGTAAGCCCAGTGACCTCCATCAGTTGATCAAGGGACATTTTGTAGAAACCAAAGGAAGCAAGGGTGTTTTGTTGACACCTTCATCCATGAGATTATTGAGAAATTACTGCTTCAACACCAGAATGCTTCTCTGAATACAGAGGGAACCACATAATGAGGATTTTTAGTCAATTCTGTGATGGAGACAGCTTTCCCTTTTTTGTGTGTGTGACTACTTTTATAAGACCAACTGGAAATATGAGAGTTTGAATTATATAAAGTCATCAGAAAAATAGTCAATTCCAAAAAATTGGACAAAATATTTCAGATTTCAGGATGCCTTAGAAACCCTAGAGATAAACATGACCTTCAAAGTCTGCCCATATGAGATTCATTAAAAGTTGCACTTTTAAGGAACCCAGGAAAGTTTTTCCTCATTCCTATTTTCAATTAACACATAAAGTACTGCCTTTTGTATTACAAATTGATGATCCCAACTATTCCTTCAAAGAGCAAGTGCTTTTAGGAAACCTTGTATGAGCAGAAATGGATAAACCAGAATTCTAAAAGATGATTCATCCACCAAGTTATGGGGTGTTTTATTTCAAAGAAATAAAAGAGGCTCTAAATCTGGTTAGATGAATAAATGCCCCTTAAAAATGTTACCTTCAAAAAGACTAGACAGCAAGTCATAGCTTAAAAGTACAATAGTACTATAGTTTGCTGGTCATTGAACTTGCTGTGATTTATTATTTTTTCCAGTGTGAGATAAGAAAATGAGACATTGGTAAGAACTTGTAGAGGTTATGCTTTTCACTGTTCTTCCTGCAGAATAGTCTCAGAGTGTTCAGTTAAGACTTCTCTTATTCTCTAGGCAGAAATAAAATGACTGAACTTTTATAGAAAGGTTGCCCTCCAAATAATACTTCCAGCCAAGATTGCAAGTTCCATAAATCTTGTGCAAGAGTATGAACTGATCCTTTACCAGTACTGGAATTACCTATGCCCAGTGGTAGCAAACATTTTTAATCCAACATTTTCTTCATCTTTGTCTTTCATAATTTTATTTACCTTACATACATAAATGAATGTCCACATGTAAGAGATAGTTATTTTGAAAGCTGTGTTATGCCAAAATGGCTAATAAGCAATGTGATTTCTAGAATTATAAATGAATACTGGAACTATAAATGGATCCTGACTTTGGGCTCATATCCTATCCTACAGATTCTTTCTCCCTACTTATTTATATTTCTGAGAAAATAAGCAGCATTCTTAGATATTCTGGAATCAGGAATTGAAATTTCTCTTTTACCTTTATTGTCTAGTCTTTGACTAGCCTCAGGTCATGGAACCTGAGAACTGAAATAAATCATTAGGTTTTCAATTGACTAAGACTGAAGAAAGAATCTAATTGTACATTTTTGCCAGATTTTTAGATATATAACATCTGCTGTCTTAGCTGTAGATGATTTAATTTTTAACACGTGCTTCCAACCTTTAATTTTCTGTAAAGCAGCCACATCAATTATTAATTCATCTATATTTCCTCAAAGCGAGTCAGACTTAAGATCCTTCATAAATATTTAAGAATATTGCTGCAAAATAAACAGAAACTTTTACTGAACTTTTGATTGCAAGTTTGAGAACCAACTATTGCAAAAGTAAGACAAACATGTTAAAGATTCCAGAGAATTGAGAAGAGCAGACCCTGAAAGAACAGGGAGGCCAGATTTCTACCATAACCCTCATTGTCTCAGTTTTTACAATGTGAATCTTATTGACTGCACATTTAACTCATGAAATTAATGGATGTGACCAAATTTAATTCAGGCCTAACTCATGATGGCACTTAATTTCTGATAGCTCACTTTTTCTCTTTCTTCCACATACACTGCCATATATCCTATACACTCTTTATCATTGATAATGACCAATTTACTGAACAAATGACTCCATGAAAATATAAAAATAATTAAAATAATAATAGCTCTAACTTTCCTTTCTTACTGTCATTAGCAAGGTTTCTAAGGTAGATGGTGTTATGTGTCGAATTGTATCCTTTTGCCCAACCACTCATGAGATATGTTGATAGTCTAGTCTCTGCTACCTCTGAATGTGACCTTATTTGATAATAGGATCTTTGCAGATGTAATCAAGTTAAGATGAGGTCATACTGAATTAGGATGGGCTCTGATGCAACATGACTAGTGTCCTTATAACAAGAGAAGAATTACATAAAAAGATACACAGGGAGAATGCCATGTGATAACAGAGGTGGGGGCTAGAGTGATGCATCTAAAAGTCAAAGAAGATCATTGTGGGCAACACTAACAGCTAAAGGAAGACTCTGGCTCTTGCCTAGAGCTTTCAGAGAAAGCACAGCCCCACTGTGCTAGGGAAATTAAAATGGAGGAAGCCTTGTTCAAGCCTCAGAAGCAGGAGAGCAGGCCTCTAACCAGCTTCTGACCCACCAGGACACTGCCGAGATTCTGTGCCTGTCTGCAAATCAGACAGTGCTTTAGGTAAAAAAGGGAATGGCACTTGGAATTCTTGAGCTCCTGAGGGTCTGGCCAACCCCCCAGGGTCTAGGTGAAACAGAACTTTAAAAAAGGTTAAAGTAAAACCAGAGCTGTATTTTTGCATACAAACTGATGGTGATATCAGTTTGTGGCCTGGGATTATAAGCAGGAGCCCCCAAAACTGATGTTTGAAGCCTCACCTGTGGAGATGCACTGCTTGGGACCTTTTCCCAGCTTGGACTTCAGATTGCTATTAACAAGGGACTTCCCAGACTGTTTAAGTCTTGATGTTGATCAGTCCAATTTGGTGATGTATATGCTGTTAATTACTCTTCTCCATTGTTTATACTTCTCTTTTCCTTTTTTTTTTTTTTTACACAACAACACTCATGGCAGCTTTATTCATAATAGCTAACAGATAAAAAATAAATGATTGTCAGTACAATAAACTGGTATATGCATACAATAAAATACTCCAGAGCAAACAAAAGAACAAATATGCAGCGAAGTGAAGTGAAGTGAAAGTGAAGTCGCTCAGTCGTGTCCGACTCTTTGCAACCCGTGGACTATAGCCCACCAAGCTCCTCCGTCCATAGTATTCTCCAGGCAAGAATACTGGAGTGGGTTGCCATTTCCTTCTACAGAAGTTAAGTTAAATAATCCTTAATTTGGCATTGAAATTGTTTATTTGTATATAATGAATGGTTTCTTCTGTTAACAAATCCTTCAAACCAGAAACAAAAGTAAGATTTTTGGCAAAACACATTGACACCTTGATTAGATTTCTAGCCTCCAGAACTGAATTCAGGTCATTAAACAAGATATTGTTATATTCCTAAAAGGATCTCCCTCTATACTCCTTTATTATAGCCAACTCGCTTCCCCCAGGGAAACTCCTACCTGATAATTGTTAGCTTCTACTTATAGTTCCATCATCTATGTAATCATATTACAAACAACATGATCTAATTTTTGTACCGATAATCCTTCAAGTAAGAGTATATTCAGATTAGTGCTTCCCAGGTGGCACTGGTGGTGCCTGTCTGCTAATGCAGGAGATGTAAGAGATGTGGGTTCGATCCCCAGGTCAGGAAGATCGAAGAGGGCATGACAGCCCACTCCGATATTCTTGTCTGGAGAATCCCATGGACAGAGAACCCTGGCGGGCTACAGTCCATAGTATCACAAAGAATCAGACATGACTAAAGTGATTTAGCACACATACATATTCAGATTAACCTACCTGATGAAAATGAATTGTAGAGATCTTAGACACATTCACAAGTTACTGATACATAAGAAATAAAGCCAACTCTCTGTAAAATCATATTGAAAATAGGTATATTCATTCATTTGATTTACTCATTGAACGCTAACTATTACTGAGGACGTCAATGAACTTGTTGTTCAGTCGCTTAGTCCTGTCTGACTCTTTGCGACCCCATGTACTGCAGCACACTAGGCTTTCCTGTCCTTCACCATCTCCGGGAGCTTGCTCAAACTCATGTCCGTTAGGTCAGTGACTCCACCCAAACATCTCCTCCCCTTCTCCTTCTGCCTTCAATTTTTCCCAACGTCAGGGTCTTTTCTAATGAGTCAGCTTTTCCCATCAGGTGGCCAAAGTACTGAAGCTTCAGCTTCAGCATCAGTCCTTCCCATGAATATTCAGGATTGATTTCCTTTAGGATTAACTGGTTTGACCTTTTTGATCTTTTAGCAGTCCAAGAAATTCTCAAGAGTCTTCAACACCACTGTTCAAAAAGCATCAATTCTTTGACACTCTTCTTTATGGTCTTCTTTATGGTCCAACTCTCACATCCATACTTGACTACTGGAAAAACCATAGCTTTGATTAGATGGACCTTCGTCAGCAAAGTAATGTCTCTGCTTTTTAATATGCTGTCGAGGTTGGTAAAGCATCTCTTAATATCATGGCTACAGTCACCATCTGTAGTGATTTTGGAGCCCAAGAAAATAAAATCTGTCAGTTTCCTTGTTTACCCATCTATTTGCCATGAACTGAAATGACAGGATGCTTTGACCTTAATTTTTTGAAGGTTGAGTTTTAAGCCAGTATTTTTTACTCTTCACTTTCACCAAGAGGCTCTTTAGTTACTCTTCACTTTCTGCCATAATGATGATGTCATCTGCATATCTGAGGTTGTTCATATTTCTCCCGGCAATCTTGATTCCAGCTTGTGCTTCCTCCAGCCCAGTGTTTCTCATGATGTACTCTGCATAGAAGTTAAATAAGAAGGGTGACAATATACACCTTGACGTACTCCTTTTCCTACTTGGAAACAGTCTGTTGTTCCATGTCCAGTTCTAACTGTTGCTTCCTGACCTGCATACAGATTTCTCAAGAGGTAGGTCAGGTGGTCTGATATTCTCATCTCTTTCAGAATTTTCCACAATTTATTGTGATCCACAGAGTCAAAAGCTTTGGCATAGTCAATAAAACAGAAATAGATGTTTTTCTGGAACTCTCTTGCTTTTTCAATGATCCAGCGGATGTTGGCAATTTGATCTCTGATTCCTCTGCCTTTTCTAAAACCAGCTTGAACATCTGGAAGTTCATGGTTCACGTATTGTTGAAGCCTGACTTGGAGAATTTTGAGCATTACTTTACTAGCGTGTGAGATGAGTGCTTTTGTGTGGTAGTTTGAGCCTTCTTTGGCATTGCCTTTCTTTGGGATTGGAATGAAAACTGACCTTTCCCAGTCCTGTGGCCACTGCTAAGTTTTGCAAATTTGCTGGCATATTGAGTGCAGCACTTTCACAGCATCATCTTTTAGGATTTGAAATAGTTCAGCTGGAATTCCATCACCTCCAATAGCTTTGTTTGTAGTGATGCTTCCTAAGGCCCACTTGACTTCACATTCCAGGATGTCTGACTCTAGGTGAGTGATCACACCATCGTGGTTATCTGGGTCGTGAAGATCTTTTTTGTACAGTTCTTCCGTGTATTCTTGCCACTTCTTCTTAATATATTCTTCTTCTGTTAGGTCCATACGATTTCTGTCCTTTATTGTGTCCATCTTTGCATTGTTCCCTTGATATCTCTAATTTTCTTGAAGAGGTCTCTAGACTTTCCCATTCTATTGTTTTCCTCTATTTCTTTGCACTGATTGCTAAGGAAGGTTTTCTTATCTCTCCTTGCTATTCTTTGGAACTCTGCATTCAAATGGGTATATCTTTCCTTTTCTCCTTTGCCTTTAGCTTCTCTTCTTTTCTCAGCTATTTGTAAGGCCTCCTCAGACAATAATCATTTTGCCTTTTTGTATTTCTTTTTCTTGCAGGTGTTCTTGATCACTGCCTCTGTTCAATGTCATGAACCTCCATCCATAGTTCTTCAGGGACTCTGTCTATCAGATCCAATACCTCGATTCTGTTTGTCACTTCTACTGCATAATCATAATGGTTTTGATTTAGGTCGTCCCTGAATGGTCTAGTGGTTTTCCCTACTTTCTTCAATTTAAGTCTGAATTTGGCAATAAGGAATTCATGACCTGAGCCACAGTCATCTTCTAGTCTTGTTTTTGCTGACTGTATAGAACTTCTCCATCTTTGGCTGCAAAGAATATAATCAATCTGATTTTGATATTGACCATCTGTTGATGTCCATGTATAGATTCTTCTCCTGTGTTGTTGGAAAAGGGTGTTTTCTATGACCAGTGTACTCTCTTGGCAGAACTCTGTTATCCTTTGCCCTGCTTCTTTTGTACTCCAAGGTCAAGTTTGCCTGTTATTCCACTTGTCTCTTGACTTCCTACTTTTGCATTCCAGTCCCCTGTGATGAAAAGGACATCTCTTTTGAATGCTAATTCTAGAAGATCTTGTAGGTCTTCATAGAATGGTTCAAGTTCAGCTCCTTTGGCATTACTTGTTGGGGCATAGACTTGGATTACTATGCTATTGATTGGCTTGTCTTGGAAACGAGTAGAGATCATTCTGTCATTTTTGAGATTACACCCAAGTACTGTGTTTCAGACTCTTTTGCCCCTTTTGTGATTCTTTTGTGCTTCTTTTGTGGTCATATCTCTTTTGTGATTCTCCTGAAAGAGCAGCACAGTTTAAGTCTCTGCAGCTGACTTCTGTTTGCAGCAAGATGCTAGGGTCTCCACATCTACAGTGTACCCTATGGGGCTGCTTCTTAAACTTCAGGGTGCTCCAGGAATGCCCCAGGGTGTTTGTTCAACATGTATATTTTGGGGCTGCTCCCCACACCTGCTGACTCTGGTTCCTCTGCCTTTTCTAAATCCAGCTTGAACATCTGGAAGTTCACGGTTCATGTACTGTTGAAGTCTGGCTTAGAGAATTTTGAACATTTCTTTGCTAGTGTGTGAGATGAGTGCAATTGTGTGGTAGTTTGAACATTCTTTCACATTGCCTTTCTTTGGTATTGGAATGAAAACTGACCTTTTGTAGTCCTGTGGCCACTGCTGAGTTTTCCAAATTTGCTGGCATATTGAGTGCAGCACTTTCATAACATCATCTTTTAGGATTTGAAATAGCTCCACTGGAATTCCATCACCTACACTAGTTTTGTTCATAGTAATACTTCCTAAGGTCCACTTTACTTCACACTCCAAGATGTCTGGCTCTAGGTGAGTAATAATACCATCATAGTTCTCTGGGTCATTATGATATTTTTGTATAGTTCCTCTCTGTCTTCTTGCCACCTCTTCTTAATATCTTCTGCTCTGTTAATTTCTTACATTTTCTGTCCTTTATTGTGCCTATCTTGCATAAAATATTCCCTTGGTGTCTCTAATTTTCTTGAAGAGATCCCTAGTCTTTTTCATTCTATTGTTTTCCTCTATTTCTTTAAATTATTCACTTAGGAAGGGTTTTTTTGTTTTTCGTTTTTTTAAATCTCTCCTTGGTATTCTTTGGAACTCTGCATCCAGATGAGTATATTTTCCCTTTTCTCCTTTGCCTTTTGCTTCTCTTCTTTTCTCAGCTCTTTTTAAGGCCTCCTCAGACAACCATTTGACTTTCTATTTCTTGCAGATGGTTTTGATCACTGCCTCCTGTATGATGTTATGTATCTCCATCCATAGTTCTTCAGGCACTCTGTCTATCACATCTAATCCCTTGAATCTATTTGTCACTTCCACTGTATAATCGTAAGGGATTTGATTTAGGTCATACGTGAATGGCCTAGTGGTTTTCTCTAATTTCTTAAATTTAAGTCTGAATTTGCAATAAGGAGTTTATGATCTGAGTCACAGTCAGTACCTGGTCTTGTTTTTGCTGACTGTATAGAGCTTCTCCATCTTTGACTGCAAACAGTATAATCAGTCTGATTTTGGTATTGACCATCTGGTGATATCCATGTGTAGAGTCTTCTCTTGTGTTGTTGAAAGAGAGTGTTTGCTATGACCAGTGAGTTCTCTTGGCAAAACTCTGTTAGCCTTTGCCCTGCTTCATTTTGTACTCCAAGGCCAAACTTGCCTGCTGCTCCAGGTATATCTTATCTGCCTACTTTTATATTCTAGCCCCCTATGATGAAAAGGACATTTTTTGGCAGGGGGAGCGTTAGTTCTAGAAGGCCTTGTAGGTCATCACAGAACCATTGAACTTCAGCTTCTTCAGCATCAGTGGTTGAGGCATAGACTTGGATTACTGTGACATTGAATGGTTTGTCTTGGAAACGAATAGAGATCATTCTGTCATTTTTGAGATTGCATCCAAGTACTGCATTTCAGTCTCTTTTTTGACTATGAGGGCTACTCCATTTCTTCCAAGGGATTCCTGCCCACAGTAGTAGATATAATGGTCATCTGAATTAAATTCATCCATTCTGGTCCATTTTAGGTCACTGATTCTTAAAATGCCAATGTTCACTCTTGCCATCGCCTGTTTGACCACTTCCAATTTACCTTGATTCATGGACCTAATTGAAAAAGGAAATGGCAACTCAGTCCAGTATTTTTGCCTGGAGAATCCCATGGACAAAGGAGCCTGGTGGGCTATGGGGTCACATGGAGTCACAAAGAGTCAAAAATGACTGAATGACTAACACACACATGGACCTAATATTCCAGGTTCCTTTTCAATATTGTTCTTTATAGCATTGAACTTTACTTCCACCACCAGACACACCCACAACTGGGCATTGTTTCCGCTTCAACTTAACCTCTTCATTCCTTCTGGAGCTATTTCTCCAGTAGCTTATTGGGCCCCTACTGACCTGGGAAGTTCATTTGTCATATCTTTTTGCCTTTTCATAACCCTTATGATTATACAGTGGAAGTGAGAAATAGATTTAAGGGTCTAGATCTGATAGATAGAGTGCCTGATGAACTATGGAATGAGGTTTGTGACATTGTACAAGAGACAGGGATCAAGACCCTCCCCAGAAAAATAAATGCAAAAAAGCAAAATGCCTGTCTGAGGAGGCCTTACAAATACCTGTGAAAAAGAGAAGTGAAAAGCAAAGGAGAAAAGGAAAGATATACCCATTTGAATGCAGAGTTCCAAAGAACAGCAAGGAGAGATAAGAAAACCTTCCTCAGCGATCAGTGCAAAGAAATAGAGGAAAATAATATAATAGGAAAGACTAGAGATCTCTTCAAGAAAATTAGAAATACCAAGGGAACATTTCATGCAAAGATGGGCGCAATAAAGGACAGAAATGGTATGGAACTAACAGAAGCAGAAGATATTAAGAAAAGATGGCAGGAATACACAGAACTATACAAAAAAGATCTTCATGACCCAGATAATCACGATGGTGTGACCGCTCACCTAGAGCCAGACATCCTGGAATGTGAAGTCAAGTGGGCCTTACGTAGTATCACTATGAACAAAGCTAGTGGAGGTGATGGAATTCCAGGTGAGCTGTTTCAAATCCTAAAAGATGATGCTGTGAAAGTGCTGCACTCAATATGCCAGCAAATTTGGAAAACTCAGCAGTGGCCACAGGACTGGAAAAGGTCAGTTTTCATTCCAATACCAAAGAAAGGCAATGTGAAAGAATGCTAAAACTACCACATAATTGCTCTCATCTCACACACTAGTAAAGTAATGCTCAAAATTCTCCAAGTCAGGCTTCAGCAATACATGAACCATGAACTTCCAGATGTTCAAGCTGGTTTTAGAAAAGGCAGAGGAACCAGAGATCAAATTGCCAACATCTGCTGGATCATGGAAAAAGCAAGAGAGTTCCAGAAAAACATCTATTTCTGTTTTATTGACTATGCCAAAGCCTTTGATTGTGTGGATCACAATAAACTGTGGAAAATTCTGAAAGAGATGGGAACACCAGACCACCTGACCTGCCTCTTGAGAAACCTATATGCAGGCCAGGAAGCAACAGTTAGAACTGGACATGGAACAACAGACTGGTTCCAAATAGGAAAAGGAGTTATGTCAAGGCTGTATATTGTCACCCTTCTTATTTAACTTCTATGCAGAGTACATCATGAGAAACACTGGGCTGGAGGAAGCACAAGCTGGAATCAAGATTGCCGGGAGAAATATCAATAACCTCAGATATGCAGATGACACCACCCTTATGGCAGAAAGTAAAGAAGAGCTAAAGAGCCTCTTGATGAAAGCAGAAGAGGAGAGTGAAAAAGTTGATTTAAAGGTCAACATTCACAAAACTATGATCATGGCATCCATTCCCATCACTTCATGGCATCCATTCCCATCACTTCATGGCAAATAGATCGGGAGACAGTGGAAATGGTGGCTAACTTTATTTTGGGGGGCTCCAAAATCACTGCAGATGGTGATTGCAGCCATGAAATTAAAAGACACTTACCCCTTTCAAGGAAGTTATGACCAACCTAGACAGCATATTAAAAAGCAGACACATTACTTTTCTAACAAAGGTCCGTCTAGTCAAGGCTATGGTTTTTCCAGTGGTCATGTATGGATGTGAGAGTTGGAGTATTAGGATGCTGAGCACCAAAGAATTGATGCTTTTGAACTGTGGTGTTGGGGAAGACTCTTGAGAGTCCCTTGGACTGCAAGGAGATCCAACCTGTCCATCCTAAAGGAAATCAGTTCTGGGTGTTCATTGGAAGGACTGATGTTGAAGCTGAAACTCCAATATTTTGGCCAGCTGATGTGAAGAGCTGAGTCATTTGAAAAGACCCTGATGTTGGGAAAGATTGATGGCAGGAGGAGAAGGGGACATCAGAGGATGAGATGGTTGGATGGCATCACCGACTTAATGGACATGAGTTTGGGTAAACTCTGGGAGTTGTTGATGGACAGAAAGGCCTGGCATGCTGCTGTTTGTGGGGTCCCAGGGTGTCAGACACGACTGAGCAACTAAACTGAAATGAACTGATCTCTCAGGAATTTTCTAGAATATAGATTAATAGTAATGTCAATAATTTCATTTTAACAAGTAAAATTAATTTTTTGTAGTTATACTTAGTTATTGCATCCACACAGATACACGTGGTGAGAGTTTGCAAGGTGAAGAATCCGCCTGTGATACAGGAGATCTGGGTCAATCCCTGGGTTGGGAAGATCCCCTGGAGAGAGAAAAGGCTACCCACTCCAGTTCTGTCCTAGCGAATTCCATGGACTGTATAGTGCATGGTATGGCGGAGTCAGACATGACTGAGCGACTTTCACTTTCACTTTGCAATATAGAACACTTGATCCGTACAGTGGATTTTACTAATTTATAGATTAATATTATTGATTCACATAAACATGATTTTATAGTTTCAGAGATGCTACACATTTTAATTTCATTAAGTCACTAGGTTTATCTAGATGTTTCTATTCCTGAACTTGCTCTCTTTGTCCAAATGAATTCCTTTTGGTTATCTATATTTGTATATATATAAATATGTATCTTTGTTGTTAACAGAAGGTAAATAAATCTTTGTTTCAATTTCATGGGCTGTGTACTATATGTATTTAAGCATTACAATGTACTATACTATATATGAGGAAGTAAAGTGATTCAAAGCAGTTTAACTGAACACTGAAATGTTTGTGAATAGAATCCATCAGATGTTTTGGAAGACACCAGAGCATAAGTATTTTCTGCCTTTTGAGGAGCTCATGGTCCCCAGGAGAAAAGGATGGATTGGCTAATGATTATAATATAATAATGCATCTGTAACCCAGAAAATTTTTAAGTGCATTTTGTAGTTCAGAGAAGAAATCAATAAAATTCACCCAGAGAGTAAGAAATTGGTTCATATAGAGAATGACATATAAAAAGACATTCTTGTGTCTTGGAGATCAGATGTCTGTAGACAGGAAATAAGAGAGTAGAGGACAAAAATGTATGGCCTGTATTGGAATTTTTAATGCCAGGAAGTACACTTAGATAACATTTATCTGTAAATATAAATTATCATTATTATTACCTTAAGCCAACCTTTAATTGGTCTTGGAAAGTCAACAACTTGATTATTATTCAGTTAACAGTGAATATCACAGACTAATGTAATCTGGTTTTACTGTCTCACTATCACAGGTATTAATTATTTCTAAATCCAGAATCCCTTGTATTGCCATTACCAATTGCAAATTATTTCTTGAAACTGTAATTAAAAGGGTAATAAAAAGTACAGTAATTTTTAAGGATTTCATTTCTCAATTTTTAAAATGAGACCTAAATTGAATACCTTTCTTACAGTTTAGGAAAGGCCAATATATGTTAAAAGTTTTGATGCAATTCAATTATCAAATTTTTTTAAAAATTGCTCTTAAAACTGTTAAAGGCTTTGAATCTTGACCTTGCTATTGCTTCAATCAGCAATTCTCAAACATGGGCCAGTAAACCTTCATAAAATGTATTATCATAGTTTGGAGGCCATTTAGTTTTCCAGGGTTTTAAAAAATTTTAAAGGATCATGAAATGGAAATATTAAAAAAATCACTATTTATAGATTAAAATATTCTTTTATAAAATGTTACTTAAAAACTTAATTGCAACAAAATTAGTACATTAAAGATTAAAGTAATTATGTGATCAGTTATCTATATCCCCAAAAGTTTTTAAGTTCTTGGTAGCTTGAAAAGAAAGAATGTTTTCATATCATATACTATACATGCCTAAGTATAAAGTAGCTGTAACTGTAGGGAAGTCATACATCTTTTATATTTGGCTTGTTTTCAGATATGCTTTTTTTTTCTTCTTTCTTCATGGATTCTAGTCCCTTTAAAAAATTCTTTAACTGCTTTACATTCTTTCTCAGTAGTTCGATTAAATTCCTAAAAGTGTTAATGTTCCTATTTATTTTGTTCCTTGACTCTTCTTTATGATAAGTAGGGGGCTTCCTTCATGGCTCATTTGGTAAAGAATTTGCCTGCAATGCAGGAAACCAGGGTTCAATCTCTGGGTTAGGAACATCCCCTGGAGAAGGGAATGACTACCCATTCCAATATTCTTGCCCGGCGAATTCGAGGTACAGAGAAGCCTGGCTGCCATAGTCCATGGGGTCGCAAAGAGTTGGACACAACTGAGTGAATAACACTTTTATCTTCTCATATGATAAGCGATTTTTAAATTATGTGCCTATTCTTTTTTTTTTCCTCCCCGAGTTGCAGAAATTTTCTTAGATAGCGGTTTCTCAGAGCTTTGTGCATTTCCTCAGTTTGCACTAGCTTTCATGTTAGTTTTTCAACTTGATATTCTCATGCAACCCTGATAGTACAAATGCAAATGTCACACCCAGGGTAGCACAGGCTTAAGATGCTTACTTCTTGGGAGGAAAGTTATGACCAACCTAGATAGCATATTCAAAAGCAGAGATATTACTTTGCCAACAAAGGTCCATCTAGTCAAGGCTATGGCTTTTCCAGTGGTCATGTATGGATGTGAGAGTTGGACTGTGAAGAAAGCTGAGCACCGAAGAATTGATGCTTTTGAACTTTGGTGTTGGAGAAGACTCTTGAGAGTCCCTTGGACTACAAGGAGATCCAACCAGTCCATCCTAAAGAAGATCAGTCCTGGGTGTTCACTGAAAGGACTGATGCTGAAGCTGAAACTCCAGTACTTTGGCCACCTGATGTGAAGAGCTGACACACTGGAAAAGACTCTGATGCTGGGAAGGATTGAGAGCAGGAGGAGAAGGGGATGACAGAGGATGAGATGGCTGGATGGCATCACCGACTTGATGGACATGAGTAAACTCTGGGAGCTGGTGATGGACAGGGAGGCTGCAGTTCATGGGGTTGCAAAGAGTCGGACATGACTGAGTGACTGAACTGAACTGAACTGAAGGTCTGAATGTCTCCTATTAGACTCTATCCACATGTTATCCCCACTCCTTCCCTTGTTTTGCTCATCTCTGGTAGAGATAAACTTTCCTTGTGGATTTGCTAAACTAATGGCTATTTTCAGTATAAGTCAGATACAGCCTTTCCATATTTCTTGGTTTCTATGCAGGGTCTTACATCTAGCATTCTACCCTGCACAAGTTCAAGGTTATTCAGTTCCCATGTGAGTGATAAACTTCCTCCAGCCAGTATCAAAGTCTTTTTGACCTGCTGCAGCATTAGCTTATGTGTTTATTCTGTTGACTCCCTTCTTCATTTATTAAAAAACTTCTAGTATTTATTTCAAGCAGAACAATATTTTAAATATCTTAGTATGCTTCATACTGTCCATATTATTGTTGCCAACAGCTGAGAAAGAGCAAAGGGAGGGTGTATTTTTTAAGTTGCTAAATTTTTCGAAATAGAATTAGATATTTTGGGTAAAGGTATAGAATAATTTCAGAGAAGGCAATAGCACCCCACTCCAGTACTCTTGCCTGGAAAATCCCATGGGCGGAGGAGCCTGGTAGGCTGCAGTCCCGGGGTCGCTAGGAGTCGGACACGACTGAGTGACTTCACTTTCACTTTTCACTTTCATGCATTGGAGAAGGAAATGGCAACCCACTCTGGTGTTCTTGCCTGGAGAATCCCAGGGATGGCAGAGCCTGTTGAGCTGCCATCTATGGGGTCGCAAAGAGTCGGACACGACTGAAGCGACTTGCAGTAGAGTAGCAGCATAGAACAATTTGGGGATGTCCTTGTCAGAGAAGGTTTTAAAACGTAAATAACTGAGAGGTATTTAGTAAAGGATAATGGTGAAAGGATGGAGGTAGATGTAACTTTTCTGGTAAAAGTAGATAATTAAGGAACAAGACAGAAGAAAGAGCCTTGGGGACATATGGACATGTAAGAACCAGTAGAGAAAGAAGTGTTGATAAGGGAGATGGAGCAGCCAGAGATTGAAGCAAGAGACTCAGGAAACTACTATCACCAAAACCTCAGGAGGATGGGATTTCAAGAGAAAAGTAGGATATATAACAATGTTCAGGAGCATTGCTGGGAAAAGCTCATTGAATTTGCATTTCAGATAGTTATTAGCAGTCTTCCTCACTTCAGTTGACAGCAGTGCTATCCTTTCAGCTGCTCAACCAAAAAACATGAAGCCATCCTTGATTTATGGAGGTCTCTCTCACAAGACACATATCCAGTTGATCAGGAAATTTTATTTGCTTGGGTTTCAAAATGCATTTGTACTTGGACTACTTCTTACCACTACTCTAAAATGCAAACTGTATACCTCCCCCCAATTCCAAGAGTTCCAATACTGGTTACTCTGCTCTTTTATCTTCCCACAGGACGTCTTACCTCCAGCACACTAGATAGTTTCTTCATTTATTACAATTGCTTGCTGTCTGTCTCCTCTCACTAGAATACGAATCCCATGACGGCAGGGCTCCTCTTCTGTGTTCCAAGGGTTTAGCACATCAGGACCTGGCACATGGTAGTCATTAAATAAATGATGAAAGAACAAATTGTAGTTTTATTATGTATTTAACTAAAACTTGATTTGAGTTTATGATTGGAGCTGTATGTTTTAAGCCTATAAACCAAATTCAATTCTAGAATGAATCCAAGTAATATTTCAGTAAAAATAATCTTTGATCCTGTTACAGTTCTGTGCTCAAGAATTGCTGCATTCATCATATCCCAGAAGTTAGAGTCCACACGCTACTACTATAAACAATTTTCATCTCGTACTCTAATTAACTTAAATACTTTAACCAAATTTTTATTAATAAATTATGATTAAAATATTCACAGAAATTAATACTTTATTTAGCCTTACTTCTCAGTGCTTATCCAGTAAACGAAGACTACCAAAAATGTGCATATATTCAAGGACTCACAACATGTTCTTCGGGCAAGCTCATTCAACACACATTGTTGAATGTATGTAAATATTTAAATAATAAAGTTGTGATATGAATATACAATGTTTCATTGATGCAAAACATGTTTGTTCCATTATATCAGCAATTCATATAGAATCTCTTTGTCACAAGACATTTAAAATATTATGTTTTGCCTGACAGATTCTAATAAGAGCTTTTAGCTTCTCTTTGAGTGGAAGTTAAATTGACCTCACAGTTTCTTCTTTTCTTCCTCTTTTACCACTTCTTGTTTTCCTTATTTTTGGCCTTACTCCCCACCTCACATCCCTATTCACTGACTAAGAGTCAATGCCTACTCTAGAAATGAACAAATGAAATGACAATGAACCAACATGCTTAATTTGTCCTACAGAGTTCACTGCACATTTTGGCTTATATTGTTTTCTTCATTAGATCATGTTTCTTCAATGACTATAATTGCGCTGACTTCCTACCAAGTAGTGTAATTCTCAACTCTTTCCTCTCATATCTCTCTTATACATCTAGTAATTGAGTCCACATCCATTTTCTAATCATCAGATCTGATATTCATTTGCAGTTCCTTCATCATTCATATGATTTGTCTGTTGGGCTCAGGGGTCTGCTTATTTTCTATTGCTTGGCCACTTGAAACCTCAGTAATAGAGACTTCAAAGGCTGTGTGAGCTATGGTTTTTCTTATGATTTGCACATGCTAAGCTTACTGGTGTATTAACATCACACCTGGGAGGCACAAACAAATGAAAACAAGATCCGGACATTACTGTTGATGCAAGTTAATAGAGAGTGGAAATCCATCCAGCTGAGTAATATAAAAGCAGCTCTTACTCTGCTCATTTAGGTACTGAATCAAGAAAACACTGAAGTCTAATTTTCCTTTTTCTTTACAAGTGTTACCATTTTTTAAAGCTCTACAACTTAATTTTGAAAAATATTGAATATTAAAGTTGTTTTTCAAAATTTAAAAGAAAAATACAGACTCTTTTTCTGGAGTTTGAAGATGGCCAAAAAAAGCCTTATACCTTTCTTTTTCCTCCTCCCCCTTTCCCTTTTTTTCTCTCCTCACTCCTTTTTGTTCTTTCTTCACTATTCCTTTTTCTTTGCTTATTCTTTTAATTCCCTGTCCCCCCAAATATTTATATGAATGAAGAAAGCTATATTCCACTTTGGTAATTTTGCATTTTACATTTTTAATTGCATCTTTTCTCCATGAAAATTTTAGAGTGACTTTATCTTGGGGAATGAAAGTGTCCCACTTCTTGAAATAAAGGAAAGTTTAACAACATAAGCACATCTATGACATTTTTAACAGCTGTCAGTATAGTTTGGTTATGATGATAAACAAATGTAGTTAAGATAACAATAAGCTAAAATCTATAGTTAACATAATAACTTATTTTCAAAGACATATGGATGGCTAATAGATGCATGAAAAGATGCTCAACATTACTAATTATGAGGGAAATACAAATCAAAACCACATAGAGATATCATCTCACACTTGTCCGAATGGCTATTATCAAAAAGATGACAAATAACAAGTATTGGTGAGGATATGGAGAAAGGGGAATCCTAGTACACTATTGATGGGAATGTAAATTGGTGCACCCATTATGGAACATAGTATGGAGATTCATCAAAAATTTTTTTAAAAAAGAAGTAATATACCATCCAACAATTCCACTTCTGAGATTTAAAGAAAATGAAAACACTAATTCAGAAAGCTATCTCAACTTCAGTGTTAAAATTGCAGCATTATTCACAGTACTCAGGATAATGGAAGCAATCTAAGTGTCCATTGATGGGTGAATGAATAAAGAAAAAATACATAAATGCAATATTATTGTCATAAAAAGAATGAAATCTTGCCATCTGTGACAACATGGATAGATCTTTAGAGCATTATGCTAAGTAAAATAAGTCAGAGAAAGGCAATTGCCAAATGATCTCACCAAAATATATGATCTAAAAAAACAAACAACACACACCCACACACAGATACAGAGAACAGATTGGTTGTTGCTCAAGGCAGAGGGTAGGGAGTGAGTGAAATGGGTGAAGAGGATAAAAAGGTACCAACTTCCAGTTGTAAAACAAGTAAGTCATGGGATGTAATGTACAGCATGATACTTATAGTTAATAATACTGTATTGCATATTTGAAAGTTGCTAAGAGAGTGACTTTTAAAAGTTCTCATTACAAGAAAAAAAATTTGTAACAATATATGGTGATGGAACTTGACTTATTGTGGTGATAATTTTGCAATATAAACAAATATTGAATCATTTTTTTGTACACCAGAATCTAATATAATGTTATATGTCAATTATGTTTCAATTAAAACATAGTAGCTTATAAAATTCACTTTCATTTTTATGAGAAATAAAAATTAAATGGAACAATAGATTTTTGTATGCATACAGTAGAGTAAGAAGAACACATTTGAAACATTTTCAAAGTATAAATACAGAAAACACTTGTGAAATTTAATATAATTTTGTGATAGTTTGATAGAATTACTCTACTCTTCCAAGTTTTAGAAAGCTGATACATTCATTAATGATTGACAGTTATCTTATTTAATTAAGCCAGAATGATGCCAAGATTATTTCTTTTTCATTCTGTGATTTTTTTCATAGTTTTAAATAGTGACCTTCTATCAAACAACAACTAAAAATCCCAAAGAATATATTTCATTGAAAAATCATCTTTTCCTATTCTCTGTGCCCTTTCTTCATATCTTGTTTGCTGATAGTGGAATAGAAGTGGAGTGGGAAGCTGAAGTTGAGAAAAACTAATTTTTGGAAATTTGTATCATATTGAAAATCAAATTAATGAACATAGGTGATTCCAGATTATACCAGAATTTCTGCAACTCCCCAATAAGTTATTCCTTAATCTAGAAAAGGTTTATTTTATGAGCTAATAGTCATAAGCTACAAACCTGGATATTGTTTGAATTTGCTCTCTCTTTTCTGAGAATTATACAGAACAGAGGGAAAAAAGTAACATGGCAAGGTCACCAGTCTAATAACTTGTCCATGTGCAAAAATTTGCTGATGAATTCAAAGAAAAGGTAGACTTGACCTTTAATGTGAAGCTCTAATTGAAACCAAGTCAGAAATGAAACCTAATGTTGTATCATCTGTATTATTTTATTCATCAGTATCTATGTAGCTCTATTAAATATAATGCTTTAAACCTTAAGTAGCTTATAACTTAGTCACCTGTATTATCTCGATTTTATTATCATAATATCTGTATCTCTTATAATGTTTAGGTATTGAAAATAATATATCTTAAGTGATGCTTATAAGCTATATATGTCTGAAATAAAGGCAAGCAAATTGCAGAAACAGAAAGTATATTTTAGGAAGTATATGGGATTAAAAAGGTACACAAAATAATGTGTTTTAGAAAAAATTTTGCTTTCTTATATCTTATTGCTTTAATGTAGCTCTGTTTATATTTTTCTTTGTGACTTATATAAAATAAACAGTATGTTTTCTGTTTTCCCAGTTAATTGCCCCTATAGGCTTTGTTACAAAGCATAACCTTACAGAAACAAAACTTCAGGCTTTTTCTAATTTCTTTTTATTCTCCCTCTGTGTAAATCCAAGTTGCAACCCAGCAAATAGTATAAATTTTTTTTTTTCTGAACTTCCTTGTGGTACATTCACTAAATGGTATATTTAACAACCCATTGTTATTTGCACAATATATTTTGTTAATCAAATATTTTACTGGTTATATTTCCCAACTGAATCTTTAATTGTTTTTCTTGTAAAACTCCAATCTCAATTTTCCATTTGAAGGTGATAATTATGACTAGGAAATAAAGTACGTTTGCTAGGCTGCCTAGAGAACTATGCAGTGGTTGTGACTGTCTCTATATCCCAGTTTTAAACTTTTCACACTTTGACATCAACTGTCTTCGAATAAGAAAGAAATGTGGAAAAGCTAGTTCAGTTCAGTCAGTTCAGTTCAGTTCAGTCACTCAGTTGTGTCCGACTCTTTGCAACCCCATGGATGGCAGCACGCAAGGCTTCCCTGTCCATCACCAACTCCTGGAGTTTACTCAAACTCATGTCCATTGAGTCAGTGATGCCATCCAACCATTTCATCCTCTGTTATCCCCTTTTCCTGCTGCCTTCTATCTTTCCCAACATGAGAGTCTTTTCTAAGGGGTCAGTTCGTCACATCAGGTGTCCAAAGTATTGGAGCTTCAGCTTCAACATCAGTCCTTTCAATGAATATTCGTGACTGATTTCCTTTAGGATGGACTGGTCACAGTTCAAAAGCATCAGTTCTTCAGCATTCAGCTTTCTTTATGGCCCAGCTCTCACATCCATACATGACTACTAGAAAAACCATAACTTTGACTAGACAGAAGTTTAGGCTTCCCTGATAGCTCAGTTGGTAAAGAATCTGCCTGCAATGCAGGAGAAGGGATAGGCTACCAACTCCAGTATCCTTGGGCTTCCCTTGTGGTTCAGCTGGTAAAGAATCTGCCTGCAATGCGGGAGAATGGGTTTGATCCCTGGCTTGGGAAGATCCCCCAGAGAAGGGAATGACTACCCACTCCAGTATTCTGGCCTGGAGAATTCCATGGACTGTGTAGTCCATGGGGTCACAAAGAGTCGACACAACTGAGTGACTTTCACTTCACTTGACTAGACGGACCTGTGTCGGTAAAGTAATGTCTCTGCTTTTTAATATTCCATCTAGGTTTGTCATACTTTTCTTCCAAGGGAAAAGTTAAGTTGCTGTTTAATCAAAAGCAAAAAATAAAAAAAAAAATCATTTAGAACAAACTTTGTCAGTTCAGTTGTTCAGTCATGTCTGACTCTTTGTGACCCCATGGACTGCAGCACACCAGTCAGAGGGGTGGTAGGATGGGTGAAATCGCATTTAGAATCAAACCCCATACCCACCAGAGATGCTCAGAAGGCTCAAACAAAACCTTGTGCATACCAGGAGACCCTGCAGAGACTGAACCAACCTGCCTTTGAGTGTCTGAGCATCTCCTGTGGAGGTACAGGTCAGCGGTGGCCTGCCACAGGGACAGATCTGAGTGTAGCATAAGCCCTCTTGGAGGAGGTCACCATTAACCCCACCACAGACCTGCCAGAACTTATACAGGACTGGGGAAGCAGACTCTTGGAGGGCACAAACAAAACCCTGTGTGCCACAGGACCCAGGAGAAAGGAGCAGTGACCCAAGAGACTGACTCAGACTTGCCTGTGTGTGTCCAGGAGTCCCTGGTGGAGGCGTGGGTAGGCAGCTGCCTGCTGCAGGGACAGGGGCTCTGAGTGTGGCAATGTGTGCCTGGGACCTTTTGAAGGAGGTCACCATTTTCCTCATTATCTCCACCATAGTTTTGGTCTCAGGTCAAACAATAGGAAAGGAACACAGCACCGCCCATCAACCAAAAATTGGATTAAAGATTTACCAAGCATGGCCCCACCCATCGCCAGTGGCAGTGGGAGAAGCCACCTCACACCTGAGGCCAGGGATGGCAGCTGGGAGGAGCCACCCATGCCCGAGGCCAGGGCCGGCAGCCAGGAGGAGCAACCCGAGGAGCAGTGGCTGAGCAGGCACAGGAGGGCCTAGAGGAGCTATCCCATGTTGAAGGTCAGGAACTGTGGCGGTAAGGAGATACCCCTCGTCCAAGGTAAGGAGCAGCGGCTGTGCTTTGCTGGAGCAGCCGTGAAGAGATACCCCACGCCCAAGGTAAGAGAAACCCAAGCAAGATGGTAGGTGATGCAAGAGGGCATCAGAGGGCAGACACACTGAAACCATACTCACAGAAAACTAGTCAACCTAATCACACTAGGACCACAGCCTTGTCTAACTCAATGAAACCAAGCCATGCCTGCAGGGCAACCCAAGATAGGTGTGTCATGTTGGAGAGTTCTGACACAATGTGGTCCATTGGAGAAGGGAATGGCAAGCCACTTCAGTATTCTTGCCTTGAGAATCCCATGAACAGTATGAAAAGGCAAAATGATAGGATACTGAAAGAGGAACTCCCCAGGTCAGTAGGTGTCTAATATGCTACTGGAGATCAGTGGAGAAATAACTCCAGAAAGAATGAAGGGATGGAGCCAAAGCAAAAACAATACCCAGTTGTGGATGTGACTGGTGATAGAAGCAAGATCTGATGCTGTAAAGAGCAATATTGCATAGGAACCTGGAATGTCAGGTCCATGAATCAAGGCAAACTGGAAGTGGTCAAACAAGAGATGGTAAGGGTGAACATAGACATTTTAGGAATCAGCGAACTAAAATGAACTGGAATGGGTGAATTTAACTCAGATGACCATTATATCTACTACTGCGGGCAGGAATCCCTCAGAAGAAATTGAGTAGCCATCATGGTCAACAAAAGAGTCCGAAATGCAGTACTTGGATGCAGTCTCAAAAATGACAGAATGATCTCTGTTCGGCTCCAAGGCAAACCATTCAATATCACAGTAATCCAAGTCTATGCCTCAACCAGTAATGCTGAAGAAACTGAAGTTGAGCGGTTTTATGAAGACCTACAAGATCTTTTAGAACTAACACCCAAAAAAGATGTCCTTTTCATTATAGGGGACTAGAATGCAAAAGTAGGAGGTCAAGAAACACCTGGAGTAACAGGCAAATTTGGCCTTGGAATGTGGAATGAAGCAGGGCAAAGACTAATAGAGTTTTGCCAAGAAAATGCACTGGTCATAGCAAACACCCTCTTCCAACAACACAAGAGAAGACTCTACACATGGACATCACCAGATGGTCAACACCAAAATCAGATTGATTATATTCTTTGCAGCCAAAGATGGAGAAGCTCTATACAGTCAACAAAAGCAAGACCAGGAGCTGACTGTGGCTCAGATCATGAACTCCTTATTACCAAATTCAGACTTAAATTGAAGAAAATAGGGAAAACCGCTAGACCATTCAGGTATGACCTAAATCAAATCCCTTATGATTATACAGTGGAAGTGAGAAATAGATTTAAGGGATTAGATCTGATAGATAGAGTGCATGATGAACTATGGACTGAGGTTTATGACATTGTACAAGAGACAGGGATCAAGACCATCCCCATGGAAAAGAAATGCAAAAAAGCAAAATGGCTGTCTGAGGAGGCCTTACAAATAGCTGTGAAAAGAAGAGAGGCAAAAAGCAAAGGAGAAAAACAAAGATATAAGCATCTGAATGCAGAGTTCCAGAGAATAGCAAGAAGAGATAAGAAAGCCTTCTTCAGTGATCTATGCAAAGAAATAGAGGAAAACAACAGAATGGGAAAGACTAGAGATCTCTTCAAGAAAATTAGAGATACCAAGGGAACATTTCATGCAAAGATGGGCTCGATAAAGGACAGAAATGGTATGGACCTAACAGAAGCAGAAGATATTAAGAAGAGGTGGCAAGAATACACAGAAGAACTGTACAAAACAGATTTTCATGACCCAGATAATCATGATGATGTGATCACTAATCTAGAGCCAGACATCTTGGAATGTGAAGTCAAGTAGGCCTTAGAAAGCATCACTACGAACAAAGCTAGTGGAGGTGATGGAATTCCAGTGGAGCTCTTTCAAATCCTGAAAGATGATGCTGTGAAAGTGCTGCACTCAATATGCCAGCAAATTTGGAAAACTCAGCAGCAGCCACAGGACTGGAAAAGGTCAGTTTTCATTCCAATCCCAAAGAACGGCAATGCCAAAGAATGCTCAAACTACCACACAATTGCATTCATCTCACATGCTAGTAAAGTAATGCTCAAAATTATCCAAGCCAGGCTTCAGCAATATGTGGACTCTGAACTCCCTGATGTTCAAGCTGGTTTTAGAAAAGGCAGAGGAACCAGAGATAAAATTGCCAACATCCGCTGGATCGTGGAAAAAGCAAGAGAGTTCCAGAAAAACATCTATTTCTGCTTTATTGACTATGCCAAAGCCTTTGACTGTGTGGATCACAATAAACTTTGAAAATTCTGAAAGAGATGGGAATACCAGACCACCTAACCTGCTTCTTGAGAAATCTGTGTGCAGGTCAGGAAGCAACAGTTAGAACTGGACATGGAACAACAGACTGGTTCCAAATAGGAAAAGGAGTACATCAAGGCTGTATATTTGTCACCCTGCTTATTTAACTTATATGCAGAGTACATCATGAGAAACGCTGGGCTAGAGGAAGCACAAGCTGGAATCAAGATTGCTGGGAGAAATATCAATAACCTCAGATATGCAGATAACACCACCCTTATGGCAGAAAGTGAAGAGGAACTAAAAAGCCTGTTGATGAAAGTGAAAGAGAAGAGCGAAAAAGTTGGCTTAAACCTCAATATTCAGAAAACGAAGATCATGGCATCCGGTCCCATCACTTCTTGGGAAATAGATGGGGAAACAGTGGAAACAGTGTCAGACTTTATTTTGGGGGGGCTCCAAAGTCACTGCAGATGGTGACTGCAGCCATGAAATTAAAAGACGCTTACTCCTTGGAAGAAAAGTTTTGAACAACCTAGATAGTATATTCAAAAGCAGAGACATTACTTTGCCGACCAAGGTCCGTCTAGTCAAGGCTATGGTTTTTCCTGTGGTCATGTATGGATGTGAGAGTTGGACTGTGAAGAAGGCTGAGCACTGAAGAATTGATGCTTTTGAACTGTGGTGTTGGAGAAGACTCTTGAGAGTCCCTTGGACTGCAAGGAGATCCAACCAGTCCATTCTGAAGGAGATCAACCCTGGGATTTCTTTGGAAGGAATGACGCTAAAGCTGAAGCTCCAGTACTTTGGCCACCTCATGTGAAGAGTTGACTCATTGGAAAAGACTCTGATGCTGGGAGGGATTGAGGACAGGAGGAGAAGGGGACCACTGAGGATGAGATGGCTGGATAGCATCACCAAGTCGATGGGCGTGAGTCTGAGTGAACTCCGGGAGATGGTGATGGACAGGGAGGCCTGGCATGCTGCGATTCATGGGGTTGCAAAGAGTTGCACACGACTGAGCGACTGAACTGAACTGAACTTCCCCCAGTCAGTCTCTCCCATCAGGAAGCTTCCATAAGCCCCTTATCCTTATTCCTCAAAGGGCAAGCAGAATGAAAACCACAATCACGGAAAACTAATCAAACTGATCACAAGGCCCATAGCCATGTCTAACTCAATGAAACTGTGAGCCATGCCGTGAAGGGCCGCCCAAGACGGATGGGTCATGGTGGAGAGTTCTGACAAAATGTGGTCCTCTGGAGAAGAGAATGGCAAAACACTTCAGTATTCTTGCCTTGAGAACCTCATGAACAGTATGAAAAGGCAAAACAAACTTAATAAATGTATATAAAGACAGTAGTACTTCCATTATTTTTAGCTTGAGTAATGTCTGTAACAAGAGCATAATTTATTCAGTCGGTCAATCACACTTTTATCGAGAGCACTGTTAGGTGGACACGAATACTACGGAAGCAGGAGCTCTGCCTTCCAGGAGCCCCCAGTCTAGCTGAGGTCTCTGAGCCAGCCAGACCATTATAAAACAACCGAGAAATGGTATTGATGACAGAAAAATATACCAGCTGTGGAGTGACTATACTTGTTTGGGTGTCAAATGTCAGAAAAAATTGCATGAAGTTTGTAACATTTTGGCATCCATGTGAAGACAGAGAGTTGGCTAGGAGAGAAGGGTGAAGAGAAGCATTGAATCACAAAAAGCTGAGGACACACAGGTTTGCTGCAAGGTGATTGATGCATGGCTCCTTCTAATGGGAAAACCATCAGAGGTGGCACAGGAGAGTAAATGGACCAGTTAAACAAGGTAACAAAGATGTATGAATTGAACCAGATCTCATGTCAATCATTTAATCTCTTTGTTCCTCCATTATTGCCATCTTTATTATAATCTCTATCACAGGGCTGCTTAACTGCAGATTCAGCTGGAAAATTCCAACAATACTTAGCTACTAAGTTGAATTTTCAGGGCTGCTTGACTACTGGATTCTTTGACATCTTTCTTGTCCATCTCCTTCATCCTCCCCTTCTCCACCAAATAGCCAGGTTACTCTACATTTCACTACCTATTCCCCTTCTAAAGGACTAAAATTGTCTATGATTTCAGTAAACTTTGTCCTTCAGTTACTTATAAACAGTTTCATTTTAACCACAAAGGACAAGATGCTCAAATAGTGAAATGAATTTTCTTTGCTCTTACTTATTTTAGATTGAAAGAGGCATTAGTAAGAGCCTTGTCCTTCAAAGTCATTAACACAACAATTTTAGAGCTTCCTAGTCTTTTGTCTGTTCTTTGAAAAAGGCATTTTTAATGCAGAAACAATAGAAAGTTTGTCCTAAAATGATCCAGAAGGAATCTACAGAAAGAGTTATTTAGTTAAAGGAAATCAGAAGAAATAGTATTAATCAAGTCACAGTTCATTCATGAGCTATTCAAAAGGGATCCTTTTTTAACCAAAAAGCCAAGTTTCACTGAAAATCCCTTTAGTTCTTAACGTTCCTACTATGAAAGGTGCCCTTTCTTCCTCTGACTATGCAATTCATGGAGGGTAAGCTCGCAGAAAATAGGAGAGAGATTTTAAAAGATGAATACTTACAGGTAGCTTAGTTGTGAGAAGATAGGGAATTTATGAAGGCAAAGTTGATAATCTGATAATCTGCTAATGTACTGCTTTGATACAACTTGTGATCCTATTATATCCTACCATGTGTGAATCCATCACAGTCTTATCCTAGCCTCAAGGTTGGCTGTAGGACGTATGCTTTGAGCTAATGTCACACAGCTATTTCTCACTGTGGCTCCCCCATTCACACCTTGCACAGAGCTTATTTACAGCACCACTCCTGAGTGGATTGGTTTATCATTAAATACTGGCTGAAAATAGTGTCCAGATTTTGCTTTATGTCATCATGTACTAGAAAATTCCACACTTAACAGGTGGGGTAGCTGGAGAATGGAATCAATATCTAGATACAGGAATAGAAATTAAAATGGATTTTAGCTTTAGATCATAGTATATTGAGATAACTTTCATTCCAAAGTTTTGCAATTGAATGTGGTTATTATAAGCAGATTGAAGGAAAAAAAAAAACATGCCTGGGCTTTTATGTTCATTTTTGTCCTGGAAAAAATTGAAAAATAGCTGATTTACCATTTTCTTCCTTTTTTTTTTTTTTTTTTTACCCCTTGGGCTGCAGGGTAACTAGCTTAATAGCTTTTCCAGAGGACAAATCTGATACAAGACCTTAAAATGCACTTTAGATATTTAAGTATTAAATGGGCACCTAGCGGGAGCTCCTGTGGATGAAGACACATGGCAAATATGGGTAGCTCTGACCTGCTACACTCCCACCTGCACAGAGTTTGCCCTGCTTGCCAGCCAGTTTGGGTTTGTGAATTGGCAGTGCTTCCTCAGTATTCTCAAGTCCATGGTACTCTGTATAAAGCTAGCTGCCTTGGAAATACATCTGCTTTCTCTTTGTTTTACATTTTACATTTGTTTTACATTCTCATTTTTCTCACCTTTTGTCCGCTTTGCTTGGTTAATTTATCCCTAGACATCACCGCTAGAATATTGAGGGCTTCCTCTAGCCAGAGCCTGGAGGGTTTGTTACTATCAGAACTTATCTCCATTGGTAGGAACCTGGAGAAACAGTCTGAGTGCAGTGCACTGAAATGTAGCTGTGACTATGGCTCTAGTTTAAAGATAACTTTAGTCGGTGTAAAATGCTATTTTGTGTGTGTAAATTTGAGGGCTATTACAGCATTGTGCTTAAGTTGGGTGTTCATGTAGATGATATTACCAGCCCTACCTCTTCTTTGCAGATCTGTTTAAATTTTTCAAGCTTCAGGGTTTTCATCTAAAACTTAGGAACTAAAACCATATCCACCTCATACTATGGTGATGACTAAATAGTCTAAGCAAAGTGGTTAGCACAGAACTTGGCACATAGTCCTCAATGGACAGTGGTAACTTTTTACTGAATAAACCACAGATGTTTCTCATTTCATAATTATTTTATTAGGCAATTGGACTATCTTTGTGTTTAACTTCAGAAAACTTTTTACTTTTAAAATATTTAAGAGATGCATTGCTTCCATCAGTTGCAAAGAATTTAGACTGATTTAAAGAAAGAAAACAAAAATATTTGGTTGATTTCTGGGGAAGTGGAATTAGAGGAGGTGAAGTTGCATGAGCCAGTAAATGGTTCTGGAATCAATTCAGAAGTTGACTAATTTTGGACTAGAGCACTCTAGAGGAAAAAAGCTAGATCAAAAGTCACAAACAGATCTCACCATTTGAGGAGAGTTCTCAGGAAGGTATGGAAGGCAGGCAGAGAAAAGGAAAGTTTCCAAGCCCAAAGGTATATGTCTGACACAGCTATGAGACTTATCAGAAGAATTTTTTTTTCCTTCTGAAGCACTGGGGAAGTCTGATAATATTTATTCATTCAGCAAACATGTAGCAAGTATTACTGAACACTAGGAAGTTCTCCTGTTGACTCTGGCTTTGCACTAAGTGTGAGAGATACAAAGGCACATTAGGGACCCTGCTTGAAAGAAGGCAGAGTGTGTAAGTTTATTACTTATAGATTAATACAGTTCTAAGAAAATTCTTAATTTTATTGAAGGGAAGATAGGAGGTATTGAGATAGTGATTCTATTATAGCAGTAACAATAACCATATATAAAATAGATAGCCGGTAGGAAGTTGCTATATAACACAGGGAGCCAAGCCTGGTGCTTTGTAATGACCTAGAGAAGTGGGATGGGGAGATGGGAGGGAGGCTCACAAGAGAGGTGATGTATGGCAGAAACCAACACAACATTGGAAAGGAATTTTCCTCCAATTAAAAAAGAAGCTAAAAAAAGACTTCAAAAAAAAAAAAAAAAAGGAATAACCAATGAGAATTGCTATTTTTAAAATCTAAATTAAGTGATTTTGTTTACTATTAATAGTTATCAAAGCACATTATAAAGTTACAAGAATTCAAACAGCTTGATAGTGTTGTGAGAACAAAGATCAGTGGAACAGAAGAGCTAGCAAACAGGATTGTTAGAAAGTCATGGTTTTGATGTTTGAAGAGGCCAGTGTTATGATATTGTATCTGTGAGCATGAGGTTCTAAAGCAACTACCTGGATGTATTTTTTCTTTAATAGACTTTATTCTATTCATTTGAAAACTGGGGCATACAAAAAAGGGACTATGTGTTGAGAAATCTCACTCTGATATCAGTGAATATTTTTAAGAAGAATTGAAGAGAAAGCTTTTGAGTACAGAGTTGGCTGCAAGTTTTTTCTGTAAATAGACTTGTTGCAACAAGCTAACTCATAGAATATTCTAAGCCATCACTCATCAAAATAAATGAATTCCCTGTAAATTTAATCAGAAAATTGGTTTTTGCTTCTGAAAGAAGGCATTATTTGTTCATTTAAAATTAAACATCATAAGTAATATGTTATATTATAGTAAAAACTATAGACACTGGAACCCTGCAAAATATTCAATATATAAATGACCAGCTTATGAATGACTTAGAGGGGATAAAGTAGCATGATATGTAGCCCTACAGCTGCCCTTTGAAAACTGGCCAAGGAGAGACCCTAAGTTCAAGGGTTTAGGATACAGTCACCCTGAAAAATATACTCATTTTTCCAGATTATTTTCTATTATAGATTATTACAAGATAATAGTTTGTATCTATTAGTACTGTGGTCCCAATTTAGGAAACTGGCTTTTTAAATTAAGCATAAAACTTAGCAGTATAAAGAAGTGAGGAAATGATAGACACAACAACATGGATGAATCTTGAAAGTTTTATACTGAAAGTGAAAGTTGCTCAGTCCTGTCTGACTCTTTGTGACCCCATGGACTACACAGTCCATGGAAATCTCCAGGCCAGAATACTGGAGTGGGTAGCCTCTCCTTTCTCTAGGAGATCTTCCCAAGCCAGGGATCAAGCCCAGGTCTCCCGCATTTCAGGCGGATTCTTTACCAGCTGAGCCACAAGGGAAGCCCAAGAATACTGGAGTGTGTAGCCTATCCCTTCTCCAGTGGATCTTCCCGACTCAGGAATCGAACTGGGGTCTCCTGCATTGCAGGTGGATTCTTTACCAACTGAGCTATGAGGGAAGCCCACCTATTAAGTAAGGATTTACTATTGCTATTTTGTTCATAGTTTTCTAGTTGTTTTGTAGATCAATTGCTTCTTATTTCTTAGTCTGCTCTCTTTTTACATGTGTGTTTTGACATCTTTAGTTGTAAATATCCTTTGACATTTTTTACCAATTTCTTTTGTGTAATTAATACAAGACTTTCCAGTTGTGGTTACCATGGGGCCTACATAAAATGTCTTAAACTTATAACATCTTATTTTAAACTAATAATAGATTAACTTCAATAGAATTCATACACTATACACTTTTACTTCTTCTCCTCACATTTTAGGCTATTGCTATTTTTTTTCTTTTTTAAGGCTATTGCTATTCAGTTCAGTTCAGTTCAGTCACTCAGTTGTGTCCAACTCTTTGCGACCCCGTGAACCGCAGCACACCAGGCCTCCATGTCCATCACCAAATCCCAGAGTCCACCCAAACCCATGTCCACTGTGTTGGTGATGCCATCCAACCATCTCATCCTCTGTCGTCCCCTTCTCCTACTGCCCCCAATCCCTCCCAGCCTCATGGTCTTTTCAAATGAGTCAAATCTCCGCATCAGGTGGCCAAAGTATTGGAGTGTCAGCTTCAACATCAGTCCCTCTAATGAACACTCAGGACTGATCTTCTTTAGGATGGACTGGTTGGATCTCCTTGCAGTCCAAGGGACTCTCAAGAATCTTCTCCAACACCACAGTTCAAAAGCATCAGTTCTTCTGTGCTCAGCTTTCTTTATAATCCAGCTCTCACATCCATACATGACCACTGGAAAAAAACATAGTCTTGACTAGATGGACCTTTGTTGGCAAGTAATGTGTCTTCTATCTAGGTTGGTCATAACTTTCCTTCCAAGGAGTAAGCGTCTTTTAATTTCATGGCTGCAATCACTATCTGCAGTGATTTTGGAGCCCCAAAAAATAAAGTCAGCCACTGTTTCCACTATTTTCCCCATCTATTTCCATGAAGTGATGGGACTGGATGCCATGATCTTCGTTTTCTGAATGTTGAGCTTTAAGCCAACTTTTTCACTCTCCTCTTTCACTTTCATCAAGAGGCTCTTTAGTTCTTCTTCACTTTCTGCCATAAGGGTGGTGTCATCTGCATATCTGAGATTGTTGATATTTCTCCCGGCAATCTTGATTCCAGCTTGTGCTTCCTCCAGCCCAGCATTTTTCATGATGTACTCTGCATATAAGTTAAATAAGTTATTATGTGGTTTTTAAATATTGTGTAACTAATAACATGGGCTTCCTAGGTGTCTCAGTGGTAAAGAATCTACCTGCCAAGGCGGGAGACATGGGTTTAATCCCTGGGTTGGGAGGATCCCCTGGAGAAGGAAATGGCAACTCACTCTAGTATCCTTGCCTGGGAAATCCCATGGACAGAGGAATCTGGTGGGCTACAGTCGATGGGGTCCGAAAAGAGTTGGATATGACTTAGTGACTAATCAACAACTAATAACAGAAAAATGAATTTGTAATTATTCCTGCTACATTTTTTTAGCTTTCAAACTAGAATTGTGAGTTATGCACCACTATTGCTATATGGCAGATGTAACTATGACTATCTATTTACCATTACCAGTGAGATTTACACTACCTTTTTTTTTATGATGCTAATTAGCATTCCTTTGCATTTGAAGAACTCCCTTTGGTTTGGGCAAGTCTATATGGGTCTTTTATTTTTGAAGGATGGATTTACCACGTATAGAATTTTTTGTTGACAGTTAATTTTCTTTCTGGGCTTCCTGGATGGCTTAGCAGGTAACGAATCCACCTGTAACAGAGGAGCCTGGCAGGCTGCACTCCATAGCGTCACAAAGAGTCGGACATGACTGACCAACTGAACAACAACAACTTAAAAAACCACCCCATAGATTTAGCATAAGTGACTAGCAGGGTGAACCACAGCATATAAACTACACCTCTAGAAATAGACACAATTTATTTCTAATTTCCAGAGGAAGTAATCAGTGGTCAGAAGAGCAGTGACTTCACCAGTCTCTTTGATTGGAAAATATCATTGCAAGGCAGTAAATAAAAAACTTGAAAAAGAATGTATTTGTATACAAAGAATGAATACTTGTATTTGTATAACTGAATCACTTTGCTGTACATCTGAAAATAACACAGCATTGTTAGTCAAATACACTCCAGTATTTATTTTTATAAAATAAAAAATTTTTAAAGATAAGTTTTGAGAACTCCTTTTCAGTTCCTTCAGTCTGTTCTCTTGAGGCCATTAATCTTGAAATTACTGTCACTTACTGAGACTATTTTATAATGCAAAATTAATGTTTATCAGCATCCTTTTAAGTTGCTCTAGAGATTATTATAGGAGAAAAGGGCATTTTGTCAGGTTTTCACAGGCAAGGCTAAATGGGAGAATTGAAGCAATTATCTGAATAATTTAATAAAACTCCTTTTATTTAATTATTCAAACAAATCCTTATTTTTCTCTCTTTGCTCTGGCCATAGAGAATTCTTTGTCATCTAATTTACTTAAGAAAACTGAAATGCTTTTTTTTCTTTTTTATAACTAGTAGAGGCTTAAAGCTTTTCAATGTTTAAGATTATTAGACCTTTAAAATAATTAGTAGAGATTCTAAAACTTTGCTCCTGATAGCAGTTTTGAAGATGACTTAGAAAATATGATGTAATCTCTTGCTTTTACACTTTTAATTATATCTTCTAAAGAAACTACTACTTATTCCTAATTTCCAGCTGCCAACATTTGCAATCAGAAACTGGTAAAACAATCACCCTAACACCTGCTAGTAATATATAGTTTACAACAAAATGTCAAATGTGTTTTGAATGTGAAAAAAAAATACCCATTTTCATTTGTTATCACACAACATTTTGCTCAGTTAATTAATCATTCTGTTGAATAGTTTTCCAAAGAGATCACATTTTATTAGCATTCACCACATTTATTTTCAGTGAAGAGATAATGGGAATACAAGGGACATTCAACTGTAAACACAAGATTGAATTCCAAAACCTGTCAGCTAGATGACCTCTATGGTCCCCTCTAATAATCAGATCCTGGGATTACAATCAAAAGAAGGTTTTTCCATGTCTATACAACAAGATTATAATCCACACTATTTGTGGTATTCAGTTCTATACAGCAAAGTTACAAATGCTTCTGTATTCTTTCCTACTGCCTGAATTGTTCAATGCGCATTTTATAAACTCAGGCAAAAAACATATTCGTCAAGGCAGAGGTTCTTTCCTAAATATTTCTGAAAGCAGTGTCATCTGATCATAAGTATTAAAGCAGGTATATAATTTTCCCCTCAGAATTGCAATATTTTTCTATCAGTTGATTTGAGGAATGAAAATTAATAAAAAGGCCTATGAGATACTTATAGTAGGTACTTTGTTAATTCAGGAATTTTCTATTTTAATAAATGATATAGAGAAATGAAACTAGAAATTTTATTTCTTAACCCTTTAGTTTTTAAAATTCATTCAGAACAGAATATTTGTTGTGGTTTTGCACAACAGAAAATTATCATAATACAGAGAATAATCTAATTCCATATGTCTATTTTAAGATATACTTAATTTAACAATTCTCTAAATACATTTTTTCCAATACTATTTGAAATTTAATCAGTCTGGGTTATATAGAGTCAGGGAGAGAAAATGGCATGGAATATAAGGTTCATGTTGGATAATAGAGAAAGCAAGGGAATTCCAGAAAAAACCCTACTTCTACTTCATTGACTATACAAAAGCCTTTGACTGTGTGGATGACAACAAACTGGAAAATTCTTAAAGAGACAGCAATAACCAGACCACCTTACCTATCTCCTGAGAAACCTGTATGCTTCTCAAGAAACAGTTGTTAGAATCTGACATAGAACAATGGACTCGTTCCAAACTGGGAAAGGAGTATGTCAAGGCTGTATACTGTCACCCTGCTTATTTAATTTATATGGAGAGTACATCATGAAAAATGCCAGGCTGATGAATTACAAGCTGGAATCAAGATTGCTGGGAAAAATATCAACAACCTCAGACATGCAGATGATATTACTTTAATTGCAGAAAGCAAAGAGGAACTAAAGAGCTTCCTGTTGAGGGTGAAAGAGGAGAGTGGAAAGCTGGCTTAAAACTCAACATTCAAAAAACTAAGACCATGCCATTTGGTCCCATCACTTCATGGCAAATAGAAGGGGAAAAAGTGGAAGCAGTGACAGATTTTATTTTCTTGGGCTCCAAAATCACTACAGATAGTGACTGCAGCCATGAAATTAAAAGACACTTGCTCCTTGGAAGGCAAGCTATGACCAACCTAGACAGCATAAGAAGCAGATATATCACTTTGCTGACAAAGTTTTATATAGTCAAATCTATGGTTTTTCCAATAGTCATGTATGGATATGAGAGTTGGACCATAAAGAAGGCTGAGTGGCAAAGAATTGATGCTTTTGAATTGTGGTGCTGGAGAAGACTCTTGAGAATCCCTTGCACAGCAAGAAGATCAAACCAGTCAATCCTAAAGGAAATCAATCCTGAATATTACTTGGAAGGACTGGTGCTGAAGCTCCAATACTTTGGCCACAGGATGAAAAGAGAAACTTCACATAGGAAAAGACTTGGATGCTGGGGAAGATTGAGGGCAGGAGGAGAAGAGGGAGACAGGATGAGATGGATGGATGGCATCATTGACTCAATGGACATGTGTTTGAGCAAACTCCAGGAGATAGTGAACGACCGGGAAGCTGGTGCGGTGCACTCCATGGGGTCACAGAGTCAGACAGGACTTAGCAACTAAACAACAACAACATAAAGTTATAAATTGTTAAAAACAATGACTCTCCATCTCCTCCCTTAATGTGTGTGTGCTCAGTTGCTTCAGTGGTGTCTGATTCTTTGTGACCCTATGGACTATGGCCTACCAGGCACTTTTGTCCATGGGATTCTCCAGGCAAGAATACTGGAGTGGGTTCCATGCCCTCCTGCCGATCTTCCCGAATCAGGGATCAAACCCACATCTCCTATGTCTCCTGTGTTGCAGGCAGTTTCTTTACCGCCTAGCCACCAGGGAAGCCCTTTTCTTAGGTACATGAGAAATAAAAGTTAACAAGCAAAGTCTATCACGTTGATATATATAAAATTTAAATTAACTTGACAATGATGTATACACGTTATTTAGTTGATTCATTTTGAATTGCTGCTTGTAATATAGAATTCTTTTAAAGCATTGAATTAGGTATATCATCATCATTACTAAGAACAAAATATAGTTCAGAAAGGCCATATAATTTTCTTTCTTAATATCTTAATTAGTATTACATTAAGTACTTTTATAACTCTAATTACTTTTTTAAATAAAAGCTTCTGCTGACTTTCCAAATAAGCCTTAATGTCAATAAGAGAGAAATAAAATAATTGAAGCTTTATGTATACTGTCTGTAATAACTATAACCTTTAATACAGAAATATTCTTCAGTATATACTCTTCATTCATCAAAATGCATGATAATGTGAGTAAATTGTTAAATACTTGCTCAACATAGAATAAATGGAAAGATAACCATTTGGTTATCATATCCCCATTGAGCTTGCCCTGTAGTTATCCAATAAAATAAACATATGTATACAAAGAAATACTTTGGCCATCTGATGTGAAGAACTGACTCATTTGAAAAGACCCTTATGCTGGGAAAGACTGAAGGCAGGAGGAAAAGGGGACAACAGAGGATGAGATGGTTGGATGGTATCACTGACTCAGTGGACATGAGTTTGAGTAAACTCTGGGAGTTGGTGATGGACAGGGAGGCCTGGCATGCTGCAGTCCATGGGGTCACAAAGAGTCTGACACCACTGAGTGACTGAACTGAACTGATATAAAGAAAAAGACTGAAAAGTAAAAAACAATATTTAAAACTTAGGCAGATTATAGCTGTGGGACTGATGACTACAGAGAGAGTACAGAGAGGAAATTTCAGGATGAAGGAAGTGTTTTATAGGGTCCTAGGGTGATGGTAATGGCACCCTACTCTAGTACTCTTGTCTGGAAAATCCCATGGATGGAGGAGCCTGGTGGGCTGCAGTCCATGGGGTCACGAAGAGTCGGACACGACTGAGTGACTTCACTTTCACTTTTCACTTTCATGCATTGGAGAAGGAAATGGCAACCCACTCCAGTGTTCTGGCTTGGAGAATCCCAGGGATGGGGGAACCTGGTGGGCTCCCGTCTATGGGGTCGCACAGAGTCGGACATGACTGAAGTGACTTAGTAGCAGCAGCAGCAGCAGCAGGGTGATGGTTGTATAACTTGATTTGTCAAAGTCCACAGAACTGTACATAACAAAAAGTAAAGTTTAATGTATACAAACTGAAAAAAAACTATGTATAAACACTGTACTCTAGTTGGCAAATCTGTTTCTCACAGAAGTATGGATTAATAATTCTGAAACTGGTTTACATATATACTGTGACTGAACACATAAGAAAATGGATTTTGGGAGATAGCGGCCAAGTTTCTCACTGCAATAAAGGGAAATTACACATTAACCAAAAAGAAGTCTAGATTGAACCCTGCACTGATTCATTAGAGTTGGAGACATTGGTAAGAACTTATGTTTAGCTTAATATAGATAGAACTGAATAAATATAGAAACAAGGAAAGGTACACAGGTTAGTATAAGTGCATATAGTACCCAGCACTGTCTGCTAAGAGAGCCTAAAGCAGTCGTATCCCAGGAGCAACAAGTATACCCCACAACTTAAATATCACTCTCCAGTAGAAGCAGTGGTGCTCCTTGCAGAATGGCTGATTCTAGGACTGGGGTAGGGAAAATGCCAGATGGGTCTGAATTATCTTTAAGTACCAGGAAGTAAGGAAGTGCTCAAAAAGCAAAAGGATGGAGGAATGTCAAAGACACATAAGAACTAACCTGAAAGAGCTTCCAAAGACCAGAGATGGAACAATCTGAGCAACAAAAAATGTCATATTATAGTCCAAAGTAGATACATGAGTCCATACTGACAAAAGTGAATGACTGAATAAAGAAATAAATGGGGGAAAAGAGACAAGTGTTTGTTACAGAAGAATTCCAAATAGTGTGTGTAGGTACTATTCCTCTACTCACCAAAATGCTCTAGATTTTGTGACTCATTTCCAAAAACTCCAGTGGGAAATGGATGATAGATTTACTATATAGAAACCTGGCAAATACTACCTTAACCAAGTGATGAAGATCAACATCACAGTAATGTCATGTGGATATTGTTTATCCCTTGATATGATATGATGCATCTTTATTTCTTTTAAAAATACAATCCATAACTCCACTGTGATGGCCAGTTATATTTATCAACTTGGTTAAGATACAGTATAGAGCTGTTAAATCAAACAGTAATTTAGATGTTACTGTATTTGGTAAGAAGATATTTTGTAAATGTGGTCCACCTCTGTAGTCAGTTGACTTTCAGCAAAGGAGATTATTCTCCAAAGTCTAGTGTGTCTGATTTGATTCAATCAAGTGAAAGTTCTTAAGAAAGAAATGAGGTTTCCCTGAGGAATAAATTCTGACATCCAAAGCAAAAAAAATTTCCTGAGGAAGAAATTCTGGCAGCTTCTGCAGTGATGGTTTCTAGCCTACCCTTTCTGATGGGCTGAACAATAGATTTTGGACTTGTCTAGCTAGCCTCCATAATCACTAAGGCAGTGTTCTGCAATCTATCCATCTATCCATATCCATCAATCTATCTGCCTATCTAGCCATCCATCCATCCCTCTATTAATTTTTGTTTTGTTTTTCTAATAAATGGATCATATCCAAAATAGGTAAATAACTCATATAACTCAACAGCAAAAATCAAATAACCTGATTAAAAATTGGACAGAGGATCTGAGTATATATTTTTCCAAACAGGACATACAGATGGCCAACAGGTACATGAAAAGAGGCTCGGTATGCTAATTATCAGGGAAATGCAAATCAAAACCACAAATCACAGTGAGACATTATCTTACCCCTGTTAGAATGGCTATTAACAACAAAAAAGAAATAACAAATGTTGGTAAGGGTATATAGAGAAAGGGAAACTCTTGTGCACTATTGGTGGGAGAGTATATTGGTTCACCTACTCTGGAAAACGATGTGGAGAGTCCCCAAAATATTAAAATAGAACCACCATATGATCCAGCAATTCCATTTCTGGGTGTTTATCCAAAGAAAACCAAACCACCAACTCAAAAAGATACCTACACCCTTGTGTGCACAGCAATATATATATATATATTTTTAATAGCCAAGATATGGAAACAACGTAAGTGTTCATTTATAGATGAATAGATAAATAAAATGTAGTATATACACAATAGAATATTATTCAGACATAGAAAAGAATGAAATTTTGCAATTTGTGACAACATGGATGAACCATGAGGGTTTGAAAGTGAAAGTGAACGTGTCAGTCACTTAGTCATGTCCAACTCTTTGCAAATCCATGGACTGTAGCCTGCCAGGTTCCCCTGTCCATGAGTTTCTCCAGGCAAGATTACTGGAGTAGATTGCCATGCCCTTCTCCAATGTTTTATGCTAAGTGAAATAAATCAGGCAGAGAAAAACAAATACCATATAATTGCACTTATATGTGGAATCTAAAAAAGTAAAGAAAAGCAAAACAAACCAAACCAGCATTCACAGACAGGGAGAACAGATTGGTGGTTTCCAGAGGCAGGGGGTAGGAGATGGGTAAAATGGGTGAAGGGAATCAAAGTACAAACTTCCAGCTACAAAATAAATAAATCATGGAGATGTAATTTGCAACATGGTGATTATAGTTAATAATAATGTATTGTATTTGAAAGTTGCTAAGAGTACATCTTAAAATTTCTTATCATAAGAAAAATATTTGTAATTATATATAGTGTGATGGATGTTAACTAGACTTATGTGGTGATCATTTCATAATATATACAAATATCAAATCATTATATTGCATACCTGAAACTAATATAATGTCATATCTCAAAAAGAGAAATGCTGTTAATTTTTTAGGCATAAGAGTGGTATTTTGGTTCTATTTTTTTCCCGAAGATACTTTGAACCTCTCTTCTCGAAATCTTTTTTTCTGTTTACCAAACCTATACTATTATATCATGATCCTTACCTTCCTTCTTTTCTCCTCCCCATCAGAAGACCTACTTTAAATGAAACTTCAAAATTTCATCAATAGCCCAACTTTGCCCTGTCTCTTTAGAGATGCTATAACACTGTCAAGGTAACTCAGGTTTGTCTTATTAACAGACTCATTTGGTGAACCAGCATTCAACAGAGGATTGAAAAACCTCACTGTATTCCAAGAAAAAATTCAGTGAAAATATATCCCCATCTGGTCACTGAATAAAGTATATTGAATTGCATAGGGTAAGATACCTTATATGTATCTAGGAAGATAAATGTAATTTATCTTCAAGGAAAGAAAAAACACTGTGGCCTCAGGTTGTATGAGGCAAAATTAATGTCCAAAAACAATTCTAAATGTTTATCTAATCAACCCATCATTTAGGAAACAAATAATTTCAGGTTTTAATAGGGCAGAGAAAATATGTTATCTATCTACATTCTCAAAAAGTTATTTAGTGATATACTTTAACAGAATGAGAGGTAAAATACAAAAGCACTAAAAAACATTTTTCTTTTCACTAAAACCATTTAGAAAATAAGTTAAAAGTTTTATGAAATAATTCACACTTCAAAAATTTTCTTAAAAGAAAAGATATATGATACTAATAATGATATGGTAATCTAATGTAAAAACAATAATAACACAAGACACCAGATTTATTTAACAAAGGCTAAGAAATGAGAATTGGGAACTCTGTAATGAAGGAGTAAGAATGTACAAAACTAAGTAGCTTATGTATGTGAGACCTAAAGAAAAATCTCCCACTTCGAGCTGGCATTTAAATATATATATGTTTTAAAGTTTTTGTAAAAGGAAAACACTATTAGAATGAAAAACAAGAAAAATACTTCCTATAATTTATTGTGAGCAGAGTATAAACAATATTTAAAGAGAAAGGAAGAGGCCATCTCATAAAGGACCATGTACATCATATTAATGTGTATGGATCCTAATGATGTTACTGGGGTTTAAGGAAACTTGGAGTAAGAATGAGGCAGTATGATGATAAGGATTTGAAATAGCTCAGCTGAAATTCCATCACCTCCACTTCCTGTTGGAGAAGACTCTTGAGAGTCCCTTGGACTGCAAAGAGATCAAACCATTCCATCTAAAGGAAATCAACCTTGAATATTCATTGGAAGGACTGACGCTGCAGCTTCACTGCTTTGGCCACCTGATGCAAAGAACTGACTCATTGGAAAAGACGCTGATGCTGGGAAAGATTAAATGCAGGAAGAGGGGATGACAGAGGATGAGATGGTTGGATGGCATCACTGACTCAATGGACACAAGTTTGAGCAAGCTCTGGGAGTCAGTGAAGGTCAGGAAAGCTTGTCGTGCTGCAGTCCATGGTGTTGCAAAGTCAGACATGACTGAGGAACTGAACAAGTATGATAATTGGAAGAGCATCAGAATAATTCAGTTGAGAAATGATGTTGGCCTGGACTAGAACATTGACATCAGTGAAGAAAGGGCTTAGAGGGTGCTAAAAGATATTAAAAGGTTGAGATAGATGTGCTTACTAACTGGATGAAAAATTTGAGGTAGATGGAAGAATCAGGGATTCTGATTTGTTATCATTGGATTATGGGGCCATTCACGGGATTTGGTAGGGAATACAAAATGAAATCTGGGCTGGAGTAACAGATTTGGGAGTCACCCACATATACATTCAATTGTCCTACAAATAACAAATGAACATTTCTGTTTGTTTGCTACCCTGCTGGCTATGGAAATTCCATGATAGTAAAGCAGACTCAATTCATGCCTTCCTAGAAATTATAGTTTAGTTCAGTGCCTAAAGATAATCTAAAACTTGCTGTTGTTCAGTTACTAAGTCATGTCTGACTTCTTGTGACCCATTGAACTGAAGCTTGCCAGGTTTCCCTGTTCTTCACTATCTCCTGGAGTTTGCTCAGACTCATGTCCATTGAGTTAGTGAAGCCATCCAACCATCTTATCTTCTATCTCCCCTTTCTCCTCTTGGGGAAATTTGAAAGTGGTCACGGCTTTTCTCAGAATTGTCTGGGGTGCTTGTTAAAATGAAAAATTTGTCCCCACCCTACATCTATTGAATCAGACTTTCCAGTTGATTCTTCTGCGCACTAAGATTTGAACTCCACTGGTTAAATTAAACCATCCAGCTATCAAGATCACCCAAGGGAATGAACAGTGTAAGGAGGTGAGGGCCTACCACACCAGCATGTTTCAGAAGACCAGTTCAGTTCAGTCACCAAGTTGTGTCTGACTCTTTGCGACCCCATGAACCATAGCATGCCAGGCCTCCCTGTCCATCACCAGCTCCCGGAGTCCACCCAAACCCATGTCCATTGAGTCGATGATGTCATCCAACCATCTCATCCTCTGAAGTCCCCTTCTCCTCCTGCCCTCAACCTTTCCCAGAATCAGGGTCTTTTCCAATTATGCTTTCCTGGTGGCTCAGAGGTTAAAGTGTCTGCCTGGAATGCAGGAGACCAGGTTCAATCCCTGGGTTGGGAAGATCCCTTGGAAAAGGAAATGGCAACCCACTCTAGTACTCTTGCCTGGAGAATCCCATGGAGGGAGGAGCCTGGTAGGCTACAGTCCATGGGGTCGCAAAGAGTCGGACACGACTGAGCGACTTTACTTACTACTTACTTACTTACTTTGCATCAGGTGGTCAAAGTATTGGAGTTTCAGCTTCAGCATCAGTCCTTCCAATGAACATCCAGGACTGATCTACTTTAGGATGGACTGGTTGGATCTCCTTGCAGTCCAAGGGACTCTCAAGAATCTTCTCCAACACCACAGTTCAAAAGCATCAATTCTTCTGTGCTCAGCTTTCTTTATAGTCCAAGTCTCACATCCATACATGACTACTGGAAAAAACATAGTCTTGACTAGACGGACCTTTGTTGGCAAAGTAATGTGTCTTCTTTTTAATATGCAGTCTAGGTTGGTCATAACTTTCTTTCCAAGGAGTAAGCGTCTTTTAATTTCATGGCTGCAATCACCATCTGCAGTGATTTTAGAGCCCAGAAAAATAAAGTCAGCCGCTGTTTCCACTGTTTCCCCATTTATTTGCCATGAAGTGATGGGACTGGATGCCATGATCTTCGTTTTCTGAATGTTGAGCTTTAAGCCAACTTTTTCACTCTCCTCTTTCACTTTCATCAAGAGGCTTTTTAGTTCTTCTTCACTTTCTGCCATAAGGGTGGTGTCATCTGCATATCTGAGGTTATTGATATTTCTCCTGGCAATCTTGATTCCAGTTTGTGCATCCTCCAGCACAGTGTTTTTCATGATGTACTCTGCATAGAAGTTAAATATGTAAGGTGACAATATACAGTCTTGACATACTCTGTTTCCTATTTGGAAACAGTCTGTTGTTCCATGTCCAATTCTAACTGTTGCTTCCTGACCTGCATACAGATTTCTCAAGAGACAGGTCAGGTGGTCTGGTATTCCCATCTCTTTCAGAATTTTCCACAGTTTATTGTGATCCACACAGTCAAAGGCTTTGGCATAGTCAATAAAGCAGAAATAGATGTTTTTATGGAATTCTCTTCCTTTTTCAATGATCCAGCAGATGTTGGCAATTTGATATTTGGTTCCTCTGCCTTTTCTAAAACCAGCTTGAACATCTGGAAGTTCATGGTTCACGTAATGCTGAAGCCTGGCTTGGAGAATTTTAAGCATTACTTTACTAGCATGTGAGATGAGTGCAATTGTGTGGTAGTTTGAGCATTCTTTGGCATTGCCTTTCTTTGGGATTGGAAAGAAAACTGACCTTTTCCAGTCCTGTGGCCACTGCTACAAATTTTCCAAATTTGCTGGCATATTGTGTGCAGCACTTTCACAGCATCATCTTTCAGGATTTGAAATACCTCAGCTGGAATTCCATCACCTTCGCTAGCTTTATTCGTAGTGATGCTTCCTAAGGCCCACTTGACTTCACATTCCAGGATGTCTGGCTCCAGGTGATCAGACCATCATGATTATTTGGGTCATGAAGATATTTTTTGTACAGTTCTTCTGTGTATTCTTGCCACCTCTTCTTAATATCTTCTGCTTCTGTTAGGTCCCTACCATTTCTCTCCTTTATTGTGCCCATCTTTGCATAAAATGTTCCCTTGGTATCTCTAATTTTCTTGAAGAGATCTCTAGTCTTTCCCTTTCTATTGTTTTCGTATATTTCTTTGCATTGATTGCTGAGGAAGGCTTTCTTATCTCTCCTTGCTATTCTTTGGAACTCTGCATTCAAATGGGTATATCTTTCCTTTTCTCCTTTGCTTTTTGCTTTCCTTCTTTTCACAGCTATTTGTAAGGCCTCCTCAGACAGCCATTTTGCTTTTTTGCATTTCTTTTTCTTGGGGATCGTCTTGATCCCTGTCTCCTGTACAATGTCATGAACCTCTGTCCATAGTTCATCAGGCACTCTGTCTATCAGATCTAGTCCCTTAAATCCATTTCTCACTTCCACTGTATAATCATAAGGGATTTGATTTAGATCATACCTGAATGGTCTAATGGTTTTCTCCACTTTCTTCAATTTCAGTCTGAATTTGGCAATAAGGAGGTCATGATCCGAACCACAGTCAGCTCCCGGTCTTGTTTTTGCTGACTGTATAGAGCTTCTCCATCTTTCGCTGCAAAAAAATATAATCAATCTGATTTCGGTGTTGACCATTTGGTGATGTCCATGTGTAGAGTCTTCTCTTGTGTTGTTGGAAGAGGGTGTTTGCTATGACCAGTGCATTCTCTTGGCAGAACTCTATTAGCCTTTGCCCTGCTTCATTCTGTACTCCAAGGTCAAATTTGCCTGTTACTCCAGGTGTTTCTTGACTTCCTACTTTTGCATTCTAGTCCCCTATAATGAAAAGGACATCTTTTTGGGGTGTTAGTTCTAGAAGGTCTTGAAGTTATGGAAGGCCAGAGCATTTCATGAAGGACAATGAACATCTGCAGCCAGAAATTTAAGAGCAAAACCGGAGGTTGTATTGTGTTGGAAGCATAAAGAAAGGAATCTTTAATATAAGAAAGTTTGCCTAACATTTAAAATGCTACCAAGAAATAAGTAAGATGAGCCCTAAAAGATATTCATTATATTAGTGGCTCTGGTGAGAGCAAACTTGGCAAGTTAGAGTGGTAGGTGAGGAAGTATCTGTGTCCAGAACCAGCAACTTGTCTGTGAAATCTGTGATGAAGAGGATTAGAAAGCAAGACCAGTGACCAGAATTTGAGGGAGAATTTAAAAACAACAGAATACTGATTATTATGTGCTGATCAGAAGGAGAAAAAAAAAGATAAACAAGTAAAAGGAAATCGTTAAAAAAAAAAAAAAAAAAACTAATGAGAAAGTCTTTATGGGATGAGAACCAGAACAGAGCATCTAATATAGACCTAATGAAATTTATTAAGACCTTATAAAGAAATGAAGAAAGGAAGAATGGGTGTGGATATAGGTGGTTGTGTTTAGACTGGTGACCTTGAAGGACACAGGCTCCTGTCCCTCCTTTCATCTGTATAAGCAATGCCAGTTACTATCCCTGGTACACAGCAAGTCCTTAATCAATACTTATTATATGGATGAATAGTTAAGGTGGAAGAAGGTGTCAGCAGCTCATCTTCAATTTCTCTGCAAAATACTAGTTAACATCCACTGAAGTAAAGGGGGAGGAGGTGGGGTCAGAGTTGGATCAGAGTGGAGAAGCACTGCTCCAGTAAGGAATAGAAGAGGAGCACCAGAGTTACAGGGTGTCCCCAAAGGCCAGATGAATAAAGAGACCATGGAATCACGGTAGTATCTGTTGAACAGAGGCTGATTTTCTCCATCAGCACCCACAGGAGATGAAGAAGATTGCAGTTACATTTGTACATTCCCTCAGGAAGTCTTTCTCATTCTCTAATGCCTAAGGGATTTTTCAATTAATGTCAGGATATGCCTGTACCTGCAGTGCCATGTCAAATTCAGAATTAATATTCCACTTGGCAACACACCTTACCAAGGTTTGTTCCACTTCATAGGGATCATGACCTTTATCCCCTTGGCTTGTCCTCTCAGCAGTGACTCCTCACCGGGCAACATAAATGTAGTTCTAATATCCGTATCCTCTGAGACTCCATTTACATTCACTCCATAATGCCTTCCCTAGTGAGCCATACCCCTCTGAACACCTGCCAGGATCTCAGGTGTCTTCCCAATTTCCCTCTGGCTATCAGTTGACTTTCAAAGCAAGTAAATGCTGGATCGGTAAAAACTGTGGTTCTATTTGTAGTAATGCCTCCTAAGGCCCACTTGACTTCATACTCCAGGATATCTGGCTCTAGGTGAGTAACCACACCATCATGGTTATCTGAGTCATTAAGACCTTTTTTTTTGTACAGTTCTTCTGTGTTTTCTTGACACCTATTCTTAATCCCTTGTGCTTCTGTTAGGTTCTTGACATTTATATCCTTTATTGGGCCCATCTTTATATGAAATTTTCCCTTGGTATTGCCAGTTTTCTTGAAGAGATCTCTAGTCTTTCTTGTTCTATTGTTTTCCTCTATTTCTTTGTTCACTTAAGAAGGCTTTCTTATCTCTCCTTGAAATTCTCTGGAACTCTGCATTCAGTTGGGTTTATCATTCTCTTTCCCCTCTGCCTTTCACTTCTCTTTTTTCAGCTATTTCTAAGACCTCTTCAGACAGCCATTTTACCTTTTTGCATTCGTTTTTCTTGGGGATGGTTTTGGTCACCACCTCCTGTACAATGCCATGAGCCTCCATCCATAGTTCTTCAGGCACTCCGTCTACTACATCTAATCCTTTGAATCTATTTGTCACCTCCACTGTATAATCATAAGGGATTTGATTTATGTCCTACCTGAACAGTTTTTCCTACTTTCTTCAATTTAAGCCTGGTTCTGTTAGTGAAACCTGCTTAATCCTGGTGGCATTGTTTCCATTATTCTTCCAGAAACATGAATCACATCCTTAAGATCAAACTGCAGCTGGCTTACACAGTGTCTTTGTACAAATTAAAGAAAGATGCCCCTTCTGCACAGACCAATTAGCAAAAATGTACCCCTGTGGACCAATGCAGCTCCAGCAAAAGTTTGAAAGAGCAGATGGTGCCTTTGTGTTGAGAAAGAGGTGCCTTGTCTCTTGGGAAAGGGGCCACTGTGGGTCAGGATATCCAGGAGCAGTTATCAGAGCACAGGTGGGACTTCAGCCCCATTCAGTGTTTGGTGAGGGTCTTTTTACAGGATGGAGACTCTTATGCTTCAAAAACTGATTATATTTACATCACAATGTAAAGAGATAATGACTATGATGCATCTACAGAGGGAGTAATTTTAATGTACTAATTTCAGGCCATTATTTAAATGCAAAGGTGAGGGTTATTTTGCTTTCCATTTTATATCCTTTATATAAAACAATGACAGTGACAAATTGGAGTTTTGTAGCCTTGCTGCCATGTTTCTCTTTTGCTTTATCCTTGTTTAGGTTACCAAACTGAATGTTTTTGTTTATAAACATGAGAGGAAAGGAAAAATCCAAAATACTGCCTAACTCAAAAAGCCCATTGTTCTAAATAATAAAAGTGCCAGAGAAGGTAAATAGTGCGTCAGTGCATGAATTTATTTAAGAATATAAAAGACTTTATTTCCTTAAACTCTCTGATAGAGACCCTAAATCAAACCCCATATCCGAAGCAGCAGATATTAGATGTCAGATACATGGATCACTCATTCATCTCCTGCTTTCTTTGATATAGCTCAGTTCAGAACAAGGGACAGAGTCAGCTATAATTAAGAGGCAAGAGCAAGGACGAGGTCTCAATCCTCTGGGCATTGACAGTAGTGCCTGAAGTAGGAGGCCCTCGGGTGTTTGTGCACAGCTGAAGAAACTTGATGATGGCAAGAGAATTTTAAAGGGAGAGAACAGTGTGACAAGGCAAGATATAAGATGATTTTCTTCACATAAGCCTCTTATTTTCCTTCCAGATGTGGGCCCAAAGTCTTTAGGAGAATATTTGAAAACATCATGAAAAATGACTCTACTTCTTTTCAACTTTGCTATTTTTGAAATTATCTCCATAAAAACTAAACAAATGTTATGATGAACCTTTTAAGTTCCAATGTTTTATCTGACTCCAGGTTAATTAAGTGAAACCCTTCAAAGCCCATTATTGATGGGTTTCTTTTGGAGTTGTCCAAAAATCCAAATACGTATTTATAATTTCACAATTGTGTTGAATCTCATGCTTACGTTGTGGCCCCCTCTAAACAGGGAGAAATAATTTAGGCCACAAACAGGCATCTTCCTGCAGTGCCATACCAATTCAATTCCAACCATCTGAAAAATTACTCAATTAAAGTCTATTTTCTGAACAAAAGTGATTGCCCATTCTGGAATAGCTCTCCTTCTCTGTGGCCTTTTCTGTGGTGGAGCTGATAAGGAGTTGGCTGGGCTGATGTGTGTGTACAAACACCCAACCGGAAGTTAATCTCCCAGTATGAATGCTTCTGGTACTCAGAAACTTTGTGTTGATGTTGGACAATCATTGGGTGTTTAAGTTTTTTGTTTTTTAATGACAATGTTCATGCATTCACTATGTATTTGTTTAAGTTAAGTCATATCCAACATAACTTAACTACAAAATGCATTTTAAAACCAGAATTGGGAGTAAGAGCAATTCAGGAATAATTGCAATTCAGGAATAAGAGCAATTCAGTCTTTAAAGAAAACTTAATGAATGCCTGCTGGAGGAAGCAGGGATCCTAGAATGAGGCAGACACAGTCTTGGTCTCAAGCAATATACAATCTAGTAGGAGAACTGAGAAGAAGATGCACATAACTGTAGTATAAAGCAGGTGAGATGAGTCATCCAGGGGTACCAAATGAAATGAGTTCAAAGGAGGTAATGCTTATGTCCTTTGGGAATTGCAAAAAAAATTCAGTTAAACTCAGAAATTTTAAAAGAGTAATATTTTGATGGGTAAAAATATTTCACATGTAAAGAATAAACCATAAATAAAGGCATAGAGAGGGAAGGACTGCATATCAAGTAGCTTATTTTGGCTGGAGAATGGGGTACATATAAGAGAACACTGAGAATGAAGACCAGAATGTAATTTAACCTCGGCTTTAACTTTAATACCACTGCAGTCTAAATTGGTGTGAACATAGAAATGAAAGAGGAGGCTGTAGCTATTTCATGGAAAAGACTAGAACAGCAATGCAAGAGAGAGAGAGAGAGGAACTTTGTTGTAGTGCTAATGGCAGGAAAAGCAAAGAATATGAAGAACTCTCTAAAGAACTTCTTGCTAAAAACTAGTAATAATTAGATGTAGCTGAAGGAAAAAAAAATGATGATTGCCTGGGTAGCAAGGGGGCTGCCAAACAACAGAGATAGGGGCAGGGGGCGGTGGGGATCAAGAGTGGGAATTGGCCATGGAGATAAAAAACTCTTTTTGTTTTGAGGTTTGATTCGTTTTAATACTTGGTGGGATGGCCAGAAGGAGAGCAGCTCTCTGTCAGACACCCTCGTGCCAAAGCTGTTATACTGCTGATATGAGTATAAAATCTGAGGGTCAGTGCTTAATGCTGGAAGGTTAGGTGGGAATATGTAGGACTTATTGCAGGAGAGAGAAAGGCAAGGCAGAAAGTGAAGTCCAAGAGAATACCAGGTAGTTGAAATGTTAAAAATCTCAGAGAAGTTGGGAACATAGGGGCTATTTTTGGTGCTTAGGGGATCACTGGCAATATTGAGAGGATTTTTAGTGTAGAGTTGGGAGTGGGGTCCAGAAGTAAAGTCCTGAGTGAGGAAAGGCCAATGAAGGAGAGACGGAACTTCTTTTATGACTGGAACCATGATGTGCTGTTAAAGTGACAAAACTTGGTAGGGTTGACCAGGCATCCCAGTTTGCCAAGGGCTACCTTGTTTTAGGACTGAAAGTCTACATCCCAGGAAACTCCTCAGCTCTGAGCAAATTTTCCAGGATGGCTGGTCACCCTACAGCTCCTACTGTTACATCTAACACTTAGGAGATTTTCAGAACTTTATCTGTTGAGTGAATGAAAAAAAATACACATGATAGTGCAGCAGCTTTGAGGGGTGGTTCCTTAATTTCATAAAATGATGTAGTAGCCAGCACATGAGGTTGTGTTGACAACCAAATTAAATAATATGTATGAAGACATTTGAAAATAACCATAAAGTACTATATAAATATAAACAAATAGGCAGGATTACTTCTATTAATTTTTGCATATTCTTAATGTATGTGAAAGCATACTATATTTTGTTGAAATTTTCGACACTGTCTGATTTTTTTTTGTCAACTAACCTCTCACTGCCAGTGATCTGATATTGGCACTGAAATTAGTAATTAATTTTGTTTATATGGCACCCAACACCCAAGAGCCTCTAGGCACATTGCCAAATCCTTTCTTAAATATAGTCATTAAATGGAGGAGAAGAGCCAAGCAAATTCCTAAAAGAGGCAAGTGAAAAAAAGAGCAACTGGCAAATGGGGGAAAAAAAAAACACATCAACTAAGAGAATTTTATCTACTATCTAGGGACGAAAAACATACTCCAAACTTAGCAGGAAATTGGTTGTATGAAGTTAGCTATCCATTTTTCTAATAAGAAGAATAAGAATCCCTGAATAAGAATCTGAATAAGAATCCCTGAACCACGGATTTTTAATAGACATTTCCAAATTTTTAGTTATTAAAAATACAATTAGATTTTTTTCTGCTTATTAAATTCTCATGTTAAATCTGGAAGAGACCTTGGAGAGCATCTCATCCTATTTCTGACTTGATAGATGCTTTTGGTAGGAAGAGTTCTGGGTACTGTTTTATTGACATACAGAAAACTTAACAAAATTTATTAACACAAAGTAATAATGAACACAGCTTGGCTAAATGAAGTGAACACTCCCCTGTGAATGAAACTCTGCAGTTTTTTGCCAGGCTCTGTCAGAGTGCAGACAAGAAATGGATCAGGGTCTTTGACCTGACTCCATCAATCTCTCCATCAGCATGCAAGTTCTATCCTCTCTACCAGACAGAGTCACCATCTCATGGACCTGGGAGCTGCTTTTGACTCAGTTCTAAACCCCAAGTGCTCACCTTGAAGAACACTTTTGTTGTATTACCTGTTTTATTTTCCTTGCCTCTTCTCAGTTCCTTCTGCTTCTTTTTCTTTTTTTTTTCTATAAATAACTCTATATTTCTAGAAATGGTAGATATGATATGATTCAGAGAAATATTATCCAAGGGCTTCTGCTTTTTTCTCCAAGAAATTCAGCACACTTTAAGTTTTCTCGCATTACCCCACTCATTGACTTTGAAGATTGCCCTGGGAGACACCTATGTTTGAAGTATTCCTACATCTCAAATTTTGTTTCCACAGCAGCAAAAGAGTTTCTGAGATTAGACCTTCCCCACAAGTAAGTTATTGGATAATTGGCAGAATAATTATTTAGTACTAGAAATTCTCTAACACCTCTGAGCTATGCTAACAGGTTTTAATAAATTATATACCCAAATTTGACCTGGGTAAGTAAATTGTGAGGTGTTTATTCTATGATGAACCCTGTTATATGGAGTCTGATTTTCTAATTGTGCTCAACAAATTATCACTCTAATATATCAATATATGATATCAATAGCAAGGATATTTGCAACAGTACTTCATTCATGCATGTATAATTTGTCACATGACTAACTTGTGTCAAATTGTGACATAAAGACACCTCTTTTCAGTTTCCCTAGTAAATTCTTAAATCCTTAATTTATAGAGGTATATGCTGCTGAAAATGGCTTTACATGTTACTGCTTCCAAAGCACTTCTATTCACAGAAGACAGAAAACACCAGCAGACTCTATGGGATTAATATCAAGCTCTGAAAGCTGAAGCAACAGTGTCTTTGGCAGAGACAGAGGCGCCAGAGTACAGGGAACTCTGACTTGACATCAGCTGAGTTCACTTCTGATTCTAACTTTTATTAGCAGTTTGATCCTTCCTAGATGATTAACACTGCTAAGCCTGTTTTCTTGTTTTTAAAGCAGGAAAATATATGTATCAGATAAAGAAGGTAAAAACATATTGTAAATAAATTATAGAGAAATATACAATTGCCACATGTTATTAATTAGCTTCTTTTTATACTTCCCATAATACTTTTCTAGGTGCCTATTAAATACTTTTCAATAGATAGTGACATGAAATTTCTATGATAGGCCAAATATAATTATTTCTTATAATTAGTTACCTTTGGGAAGTGGCAAATAATTTCATCAAATTTTATTTCTTAGAAGTGTATGGAAAATTCAGTTATTTGGGAACCATTTTTTCTTTTGGATATCTGGGATAAAACATTTCAAATAAATCTTACAAGCTAGGTACAAGACGACCTTGTACTATTAGCTATAGATTTCTGAAAGAGGGTTACATTTTACCCTCAAAACCTGTTTTAGTTTTGTAACAATTTTTTAATTTTACAAGGAAAAATTTGGTCAAAATCCAGCTGGGTTCTTCATATAGTATTCTCTTGACAAAATTTTGGTCCATAGGGTTTGGATCTTTTCCTCTTTCAAGTAAACAAAACCAACTAAGCACACTATTATTTACAAAATTTTTTCTGCAAAATATATATGATTATTCTACTCTTTTTAATTGCAGTATAGTTGATTTATAATGTTGCATTAATTTCTGCTGTACAGCAAAGTGATTCAGTTATATATATTATATATAAATATATATATATACACACATACATATTCTATTCTATTTTATGTCTACAGTAAAATATTGACTGTGAGAGCATGGCCTGGATGCATTTGAAAGAGACTTCTATTTTTAAGCTTCTTAGAAAAATTACTTCTGTTCTTTGGGAATCATCTTAAAGGATTTATTACAGTAATTTTATTATGTAGAGTTAAAATATATACTGGGATGATTTCACACTTGATAAAACATAGTACCAAAATAGATTTAGATATTTTCTTCAATATAAATAACCTCCCCCAAGTCCCAGATGTTTTGCCATTTTCTCCTTTCTCCACACCCCCCATGAAGGATTGCATTTTTTACAAATAAATTAACTGTGTACAAGCAAGTTTGCCCTGTTTTAATCCCAGTCCCTGGGCCAAAACTCCTTTAAAGTATAAATTGCCCTAGGATCTTTGGCTTTTTCTTTCATATCAAAGACTTTTTTCTAAAACCATGTCAATAATCATGCTGAGTGAACTGCATTGTACTCCGTTCATCGCCTACAGAAAAAGAAAGGATTTAGTTGATACTGTCTGGCTTTGGCTTCATGACTAGAGACACTCTGAACTAGTCCCGGGCTAGAAGCTAGACTGAACATGATGGGCGATATTCCTGCGTTTGATCACAGTCTTCTGCTGTTCTCCTTCCTTCCCCTCCTCCTCTTCCATATCCTCCCTCCTTCCTTTTCTTCTGTGTCTTCTTCTCCTTCTTCATATTTTTTTGAATCATCATTGAATATGGTGGCAGATGGCATGTCTCTAAGTGAAATCAAAGGCATATGGCAGTCTGTTTTCAATAGTGCCATGCCACCTAAGTTGAAGAATTTATAGTTCAAAAGAAAAAAATAATGTAGCCTGTGACACCATGCTTTGAGTATAGTTATAATGAGTACTTAATTCCCAAACACCATGCATTTTGTTTCTAAAACATTGTAATCAAATCCTTTCTTAATGGTAGTGAGCAGTCAAGTTTAGAAATGTGGAAACTGGCTTTTAGATGGATCAGACAATTTTAAGAAAGAAACTAAAAAGGAAGTCATCTTAATAGCTTAAGAGAGAATTTGGATCTTTCAAAAACAGTGTTATCTATTTAAGAGAACAAATACTCATTTTAAATGCAAAATCTTTTTACCATTTCCTTTCTTTTCCTGTTTTTTCATTAAATTATATGCAGGGATCAGAATCTAAGGGTTAAAAAATTCTTAAGTTATTTGTATGTATATGTTAATTCTATATAGATAATTCATCTCAGAGTATTAATGGTTAAATAGAACAACAGTCAAAAATCGAAGAACAGTTTTTTTTTCCATCTTTTAACTGTTTATTGTATAATATAAAACTACAAAAATAAGACTGTTCATTTCCATATACATTTAATCTGTCCAGTTGTTTAGATGACAGCCAAAACCTACATGTGAATGCAACCATCTGGGTTCCGACGTACTGTCTATAATATTGCACAGAAAAGGCACAGCTCTCAAATCTGTTGGGGAAAGGTTACACCTCCTTTTTGATTAAGCTCTCCTCAAAATACCATGCACTGAACACTTCACTATGTACATCTTTTCCAAATCTTCATTGCTGGCTCACAGGGACTGCACTTCTCTTCCAAGCTTGTTATCCACCCCCCGAAAAGTCCATAATTTGTATGGGCTTAGTTTGCCATAGTATTTGATCCTGGCTAATTTTCAAGAACCATTTAGACTCACTCCCAGAAGCCCTGAAAACAATTTAAGAACACAACTTCTACTCAGTATTTTTTCCACATTTAACACAACAAGCCTATGTCTTGCTGGAAGACTAGACTCAGACTCGCTGGTAACGCATACCGTAATCCCTCTCTGGAGTCCATGCTGTTGCATGTGGAAAATTAGCACCGTGCACAGGGACAGCCGCCGTGAACCCGGTGATGGTCCTGGGCTGGGCTCCCAGGAGAGTGAAGGTGGTGGGGCAGAGAGAGACTGAGCTCAGAGACCCTCCATTTGCATGAGTATCTCCTCATTTAAATCTAAGCAGTATGTATGCCTGAGTAATTCAGCATTGATGTTTGCTATTTATTAAGTAAAAGAGTTGCAATTTTCTTCCCTCTGAAAATACACATTTTTCCCCTTCCTTTTAAGGGTATTATTGTTTACTAACAAGTCCTATGGCTTTCGTAAAGCAAGTCTCTGAACTCAAGCTGTTACATTATGATCAGTCCCTGCCAGCCAGTGTGATAATCATCTTTTCCTCCGGTTCAAATTTGTCAAATCTACCAGAAACTACTGGATCTTATTAAGATTCTCCCTTCTTTTCCCTCTCAGATTTTTCCTCTTTTATGAAGTACTATGCATTTATTTACTATGATTTTTTATATTTACCTTAGTGCATCACATTTGTGATACTAAAACACAGAAAAGATGACCTGATGGACATTGTATGTAGGGTTGCCTCTCCCAATATTGCCCTGGTGTTTATTTATATCTCTTCCCATTTGCTGTTTGTTATAACATTTAGATATGCAAATAGATTTTCAAAAAGAAAAACAACAGCTTTATTTACGATAAAATGCTCATTACTCTGAAATTTCATAACTACTGAAAACAACCTAGCTCAGTAATCTGGTCCGTTTCTGTTGCCCAAATTTTGGGATGTAGAGGATTAGTCTTCCTTTTTTTACCAACTAGAATTATTCATATTGACATTCTGTCTTGTTATGATAAATCCTGATGCACATGGTTGGAGTATATGTGATTGTACATTTTAAGAACTAAATTAAAAAATGGTTGTTGGAAACCTATTAATATTCTCATAGCATCACGGTCAAAGGTATAATCTGAAGCTAATTGCCTAGGTTAATTTATAGGTCCTCCATTTATCAGCTTTGAGGCTTTAGTCAAGTTTCTTGACTTCTTTGTGCCTTAGTTTCATCACTTATACAGTGGGAAGAACAACATACTTTCTAAAAGAATTAATGCAGCATTTAAATACTTAGAAAAGTGCCTAACATGAAGTAAATACTAAATAAAAGTCAGTGGTTTACTTTTTAAATACAGCCCAGAAGGCAGAAAAATGTATTTCAAGATTTATGGATTATGATCCCATTATATTTTGTTGTCCCTGTAATAAATTTGCCAAATTTGGGGCAAATCATTAAGCTCTCTGCACCTTACCTTTCTCATCTGCACAGTGAGGATAATTATAGTAACCAGATATATTGTTGTGAATATTAGAAATGAAGCATGTAAAACTTCTAGCTTTGTCCTTGGCAGAGTATGCAGTAAATACATGTTAGTAGTTGTTACTCATATTTGTTAAGCTCAATTCTCTCTAATGAACAGGGAACTGATTTCAGAGCTGAAATATACATATGAAAACATTCTTTCTGTATTTCTATAGAAAACAAACTCATGAAGGACATATTTGGAAAAATTCAGAAATGTGAAGCAACTGATTAAGCTAATGTTGTACCTCTTTATCAATCTGTCCTGGCGAAGCAGGGGGAAGCTCAGGCCAAATTCCTTAGCTCAAGATTCAGATTGGTGCCAAGGGAGCCATCATCCCTGATGGGGGCTAAGAGCGGTTAATGTTGATTCACATATGGTTTTCTTTTTACTAAATGAGATTATTCGTTCAAAACTGCTGTGTTCCCAAGGTCAATGAGAACTTTGATCTTCTGCAGGTGTGCCTGTTCATAGGGAGGTAGGATTCAGATGGTTTAACACAGTGAATTTCAGGCCTTGACTTGGAAGAAAATAGAATTCACATGCTTGCTCTTGATTTTCAAATTAAAAAAATCTAAAGGCATAAATACACATTTTTTATTGGCATCATTCAGGAAACTTTAGTCTAAAAGTAGAACAAAGATCAATATAATGTACCATCATATATTAGCTAACAGTGTAATGAACTTCCTAGGTGGCTCAGTGGTAAAGAATCCACTTGCTGATGCAAGAGACATGGGTCTGATCACTGAGTTGGGAAGATCCCTGTGAGAAGGGAATGGCAACCCACTCCGGTATTCTTGCCTGGAAAACCCCATGGACAGAGGAGTTCGGCGAGCTACAGTCCATGGGGTTGCAAAAGAGTCAGACATGACTTAGCAGCTCAAAAAACAACATTGTTATGCTTTGTATAACATCAGGCAGCTTGTACTGTTATGTGTTACAGTTTACATGTGCAGTTTTCTTCATGGAACTCTATGTCTCTATTCCATTTTTGTTTATGTTTTATTTCTGTCTTGAAAGAAAGTAAAGTGAAATTGTGAGTTGATCAGTTGTGCCCGATTCTTTATGACTCCATGGACTGTAACCCACCAGGTTCCTCTGTCCATGGAATTCTCCAGGCAAGAATACTGGAATGGGTTGCCATTCCTTTCTCCAGGGGATCTTCCCAACCCAGGGATCAAACCTGGGTTTCCTGCATTGTGGGCAGATTCTTCACCATCTGAGCCACAGGGAAGCCCCAGATCTATTTACTAGGGCCTCCCTCACCAAGTCTTGGTTGCAGCCTGTGGAATCTAGTTCCCTGACCAGAGATCAAACCCAGCTCCCCTCATTGGGAGTGCATAGTCTTAGCCACTGGATCACCAGGGAAGTCCCTTCTGTCTTGAAGGCTTATTTTTAATAGTCTTCTTATTCAGTTATTGTTGTTCAGTTGCTAAGTCATGTCTGACTCTTTATGACTCTATGAACTGCAGCATGCCAGGCTTCCCTGTCCTTCATTATCCTCTGGACTTGGCTCAAATTCATGTCTATTGAGTTGGTAATGCCATCCAACCATCTCATCCTTTGTCCCCCACTTCTCCTCCTGCCTTCAATCTTTCTCAGCATCAGGATCTTTTCCAATTCTTAGAACTTAGGATCCTGGCATCAGGTAGCCTAAGTTTTAATTAAGACAACTTAGTTACATTGAGCTAAAATGAGCAATAGTCATAAAATTTTATGTGTACATCATTAGTTAAAAGTTTTAGTAATTTTAAAATAAAACCTTGAAGTTGACTTTTGTTACCCTTCTCTCCTCTTCCCCCAGAAAACAAGAAAAGGAAAACAGTCACATAGACATGTACATGTACAACAAAAGAAATTATTTTTCTCTCTCAATTTTTTTTTTTGTATTTTCTACCCTATTTTTCTCAAAACAGTGGATCTTGTTTCATTTTCTAAATAGGTCATGATAGTGCCAAGGGGAGGATGATTGTCAAAGTGCTGTGAACATCTATCTAGTAATTATAAAAAAACCTGATTTTTGATAACCCATTGTGTCGACTAAGGATATTAATCAGAGTGAAATTTTTAAAAAAGAGTGAAATTCAAAGATACTAAATTTATAAAATAATTTTGCTTCTCAAGATGGTCATTATGATTTGTTAATTTTGGACTCAGTTCAGTTCAGTCACTCAGTCATGTCCAACTGTTTGCATTCCCATGGACTGCAGCACACCAGGCTTCCCTGTCCATCACCAACACCCGGAGTTTACTGAAACTCATGTCCGTTAAGTCGGTGATACCATCCATCCTCTGTCGTCCCCTTCTCCTCCTGCCTTCAATCTTTCCCAGCATCAGGTCTTTTCAAATGAGTCAGCTCTTCACATCAGGTGGCCAAAGTATTGGAGTTTCAGCTTCACTTTCAGTCCTTCCAATGAATATCCAGGACTGGTTTTCTTTAGAATGGACTGGTTGGATCTCCTTGTAGTCCAAGGGACTCTCAAGAGTCTTCTCCAACACCACGTTTCAAAAGCATCAATTCTTCGGCTCTCAGCTTTCTTTATAGTCCAACTCTCACATCCATACATGACTACTGGAAAAACCATAGCTTTGACTGGATGGACTATATTGGGAAAAATAGTGTCTCTGCTTTTTAATATACGGTGTCCATGTTGGTCATAATTTTTCTTCCAAGGAGCAAGCGTCTTTAATTTCATGGCTACAGTCACCATCTGCAGTGATTTTGGAGCCCCCCAAAATAGTCTGTCACTGTTTCCACTGTTTCCCTATCTACTTGCCATTAAGTGATGGGACCAGATGCCACAATCTTAGTTTTCTGAATGTTGAGTTTTAAGCCAGCTTAAAATTCTGGACTACCTTGTCATAATATTAAGTATCACCACACAAGTCGAGATAGTGGCTAGATTTTAAGTAGCTTTCATTAAAATGTGGTCTAGGGACCACATCAGAATCATCAGGGTCCCTTGTTGAAAACACAAGTTCTGAGTCCCCACCTCTTCACATGTGACCTGGGGGGAAGGCCCAGGAAACTGTATATTTAGCAGAACTGCAGATAATTCTTGTGCACACGGAAGTTTGAGAAGCAATGGGTTAGCATTTGTTGCTTCCACCTTCATAATTCCCTAACTACAACTGAAAGCTAAGTGTTAATTAGGGTGGAGACTTACCAGCACAATAGATCTCATCACTGGCTACACATTAGAATAACCTGGAAAGCTTTCTAAAAGTGTCAGTGCCTGGACCCATACCTGAGGGGGTTAAGAACAATGCCTATGGTATTTCAATACAATATCTAGTAATTAAATATGCAGTGGCTTGTTCTATCCTCTTCTTAAGACTTGACCAAGTTTTTAACCTTCAAATAAAACTTTTGAACCTTCACTAGAAGTTCCACAAAGGTCATATTTTAGAATATACCTATTTTTTCAAATATTAGTGCTGGCACAGAGGAGTAGTTATGTAATATTCTTTGTGTCAGAAATTGGACTGGAAAGAAGAAAATAAGGGGATAATGAGTGCAGGATGAATCAATTTTGTAAACATAGTGGTGGCCTGTGGTAGTACTAGTGTTAGTTTCTCAGTTGTGTCTGACTCTGTGATCTCATGGACTATAGCCCTCCAGACTCCTCTGTCCATGGGATTTCCCAGGCAAGAATACTGGAGTGGGTAGCCATGCTCTCCTCCTGGGGCGGGGGTGGGGGGAGGTGATTTTCCTGACCCAGGGATCCAACGGGGTTCTCCTGCATTGCAGGCAGATTCTTTACTCTCTGAGCACCAGGGAAGCCCCAGTGGTGGCCTAGAAGGGTTTAAACAATATCAAGTAAAAGAAAGGGACGCTGACTCACTGGTCAGAGACCTGGAAGTTGAGAGGGTGTGATGAGCTTGAAAGCTGAGGATCAGTGCTGCTTTTCCTCCCCAGGGACAATGGAAGAGGGTTGTGACCACTACCGGCAAGACCAGTGGGGGAAGCAATAATGTCTTGAGGGGCAGCTACACTGTGCATGCCAGTCACCTGGGCTTGTTGAGGGCTGTGCTGGGGGCGGATAGAATTTACAACTGCCTGTAAGCATACATAGGCCACTATTCCAGCTGTTTTACTAAATATCCTTCACATAGCAATCTAATATGTAAACACTCTTTCTTAATAAAAAACAAACAAACAAAACCTGTTATCCTAACTAGCAGTGGCCAATTATAGGGATTTAAGCAAGTGTGTGTATGTGTGTGTAGTGTTTTAATTTTAAAAGGTCTTTTTTCCTCAGTTTCTCCAAATGTTGCTTTGCCTTTTGTTTCCTGTCGCTTAATCTGTAAGTAGAAGCTGTTAAAAGTTCCTAACAAGGCAATCTGTAGACTACGGTTGTCCCTGAGTGCTTCATCTAGGAGGTATTGGCTCTCAGAATTGAAGGTTCTGTGGACAAGGTGTTGGCTAACCAGCGGATTTTAGCGAGAAACAGAGCTGAGATTAATAAAGTAAACATAAGAATGGTTCTCAGAGAAGGCAAAGGCAGCCCACTCAAGTATTCTTGCCTGGAAAATCCCATGGACGGAGGAGCCTGGTAGGCTACAGTCCATGGGGTTGCTAGAAGTTGGATATGACTGAGCGACTTCACTTTCACTTTTCACTTTCATGCATTGGAGAAGGAAATGGCAACCCACTCCAGTGTTCTTGCCTGGAGAATCCCAGGGATGGGGGAGCCTGGTGGGCTGCCATCTACGGGGTCGCACAGAGTCGGACATTACTGAAGAAACTTAGCAGCAGCAGCAAGAATGGTTGGAGGACTTCCCTAGTGATACAGTGGATAGGAATTTAGCTGCCAATGCAGGAGACACAGGTTTGATCCCTAGTCCAGGAAGATTCCATGTACAGTGGAGCAACAAAGCCTATAGGCCACAATTACTGAGCCTGATATCCAGGGCCTGTGAGCCGCAGCTAATGAGCCTGTGTGCTGCAACTCCCGAAGCCCGCCTGCTCTAGAGCCTGTGCTCTGCAACCCAGGAAGCCACTGCAATGAGAAGACTTTGCACTGCAAGTAGAGAGTAGCCCTTGCTCTCTGCAACTAGAGAAAGCCCTCACAAAGCAGCAAAGGCTCAGTGCAGCCAAAAAAAGAAAGAATGTCTTATAGTTGCAGTTGTTGTTTAGCATGTGGTGCAGAACTAAGAAAACTTTTTGAGAATTTAGGCACAGAACTAAATATCTGGTCCTCGGTTCAGTTTTAGGATGGATTACTTATTATTTTTTTGGCTACAGGATTATTTTATGATAGTGGATTTTATGACTGCCGGATGCAAGTTGTGAATTGGAAAGTAGGGACTATGATTCAAGTATTAAGCAATGAAAGAAAATAGACTTTTTTCATTGTTATTCAAATAGGGTGGAAGAAAAGGCATTACCTAGAGACATATATGCAGTCAAAAAGTAATATTATATGTATACATGTCATAAAGTTATATTGGAAAAGAACTGCAAAATGGCTCCAGAGATTCTTAGTCAGAAGTAACAGAGAAGATGAAGAAAAATACTTCAGTCTTAATGTGTGTGTGTGTGTGTACACATATATGTGTATATGTATACTGTATACATTGTGAGCTTGAATTTTTGATAGAAATAGGTAAATTCATTCTCATAAAAATTACTCCAGTTGAGCTTGAGACTAGAACAGTACAGAATAGCGATTTTTTTTCAAAATAAACTAAAACTGCAAGAAAGAATTCTATTTTCCTGAATACAGCTACCATTATGATCACTTGTTTTACTTTCTTTGGTCTCAATTCAAAAACGACCATCACTTGTACATGTTCATCAGTGGAAAGTAAGGATAAGTAATTAGAAGTAAATATGCCTTTTTAACTTATTCTGTATGAGGCATTCTGAAATATAGTATTTCAGCCTGAACCTTATAAGACAAATAAGTCTACTTTGGACATTTGTCATATTAAAATATTTAATCACAATGTATAACTTTATGTAAACTCTAAATGAAGAGCTTGCAACTGATCTAGAATTTGGAACTTTTAGATTATACTTAACTTTTTATTAAAGGTTCAAAACAAAAGAGCTGGTAACTTGAAACCAATACATTGTAAATTAACCATATTTCCATTTTTACAAAAGGAGCTGGCATTTTAGCACAATGTGCATAAAACCTTGCCTGCTGTCTCTCCCCGCCCCGCCTCCTCCCCCGGGTACTCTCTGAGTTCCTGTGCACAGAATTTCTTGTGGCTCCACCTCTTGGTGTCACATAGCTATCCCTTCTCCTCAGTAGGAAGAAAACCTTGATCAAGCTCCATTTTAAGAAGGAAGATGGAAACTACAGCCAAGTTACCTATCTCCATGAGAGCAAAGATCTTACTGTTTTCAAATAGAAAGAGGTGATCCCTTGGTCAGGGAACAGGTATTTAACAACATGCCATCTGTATTTGTTACAGGTGAAAATCAAATGGAAGTCTGGCTTCTCTCCTCCCCTGATTTCTCTTCTTTAATCTCGACTCTAAACACTAGCTGCTTCTGAAGGAAACATTACCTTGAGAAGGACTGCTTTCGTCTTTTTAAAATTTTTTTCTTTTTAAAGCAGGACTTGGCATCTGGACACCTCAAACTGTCAGGTATATCCCATGTAGAACTACAGCTGTTCTCTCTGATAACTGGAGAAATAAAGAGCAAGAAGCAGCTAGACACTTGGCTTCAGCAAGAGACAAAGCACTGTTCTCATGTTAATTACACAGGACTACCGATTCACATTGCAATTGTAATATAGTATTTTTTAAAGTTCATGGTATTCATGGGAAAATTCCAAATATGTCATTTTCAGCCCTAAGCTTACTAACAGGAGAAGGCAATTGCACCCCACTCCAGTACTCTTGCCTGGAAAATCCCATGGATGGAGGAGCCCGGTAGGCTGCAGTCCATGGGGTCTCGAAGAGTCAGACACAACTGAGCAACTTCGATTTCACTTTCATGCATTGGAGAAGGAAATGGCAACCCACTCCAGTGTTCTTGCCTGGAGAATCCCAGGGATGGGGGATCCTGGTGGGCTGCTGTCTATGGGGTCACACAGAGTTGGACACGACTGAAGTGACTTAGCATCAGCAGCAGCAGCAAGCTTACCAACAAGAGCAATGCTTAGAAACATACACTAGAAGAGAGGGAAGAGTGATGATTGCCATAGTTTTCTAAGCTCTACTCTAAAGTCAATCTAACTGGGAGATGACTGAAAACTTGAATATGTTCTATAGTTAATCTGCATCATATAGTTCTTTCCATGATCACTTTCTCTGTCATAAGAGATTTGTATCTAAAACTTTTCCAATGTAACTATACTATTTTTATAGTGTAGAGTTTCTCAAAATATAATTCTACTAGTAAGTTGTCATTGTTTTGGGTCCATGCCTGTATATACTTAAAAATTGATGGTTTAGACAATTAGATTAAGTTCTGCAAAAAAAAAAAGTCAAAGTATTATTTTAAATAACATGAGTCCAGTTTCTATGGATCAGTCATGATATACACCTAGATGTCATTAAGCCTGAATGTATTATTACAGTTAATCTAGGCTAAGATATCATTGCCATAACATCATGAGCAAACATGGTTGATTTAGCAGACTGTCTTAAAGCAATACTGTGTTATCAATATGATTACTAGTATGGATTTAGTAGATTTTTAGATTCAGTTTACACAATGGCAAAGTATTTTACTTAAGACCATATTTCATAGTGGGTAAAACATATATTCATTACATTAGAATATATAAACATTAAATTTAACTGTTTTAATTATAAAATATGAAATAAATCTTAAAAAGGTATTGGAAGTCATTAGAAGTGTGGATCTGAATGCACCCCCAGTTACATTGTTTACGATGTAAATATTCAGTTGTTCAGTTGTTTCTGAGAGCCATTATATATGAGGCACTATTTTCAAAAAGTTTACATTCTAGTGAGAGTGACAAGGAATAACTGTAAGTGTAGACGTAGCTATTATCAAGAAAACTAAAGTAAGATGGGGAAAAGACTGATGAGCAGGAGACTGTATTGGAAACCTCTGTTGGAAAGCCTCTCAAATAAGGTCAGATTGTTAAGCAAAGATCTGAATAAAGTGAGAGATTAAGACATGCAACTAACTTGGAAAGAGTATTCCAAGTTAACTTGAAATAAAAGGTAGATGTTAATAAATTACTATAAATATTTGCTTATTCAAAAAATGTTTACTGAATACCTTCTAAGTCCTAGGATTGGGCTCAGCAGAAAGATTAAGGGGTGGATAAGATACAGTAACTGTCGTAAAGATGCTCATGGAAAAGCATAAAAAATTAATTGTAGCAGAAATACTAATTACCATGATTAGGGCTGTTCACAGGACATTTAGCTACTATTTCCGGATTTTAATTTGATTATACTATTAACAATGGTATGACTATAACCTCTAACTTGTCTTTGAAAGTTGAAAGTGAAAGTCTCTCAGTTGTGTCTGACTCTTTGCGACCCCATGGACTATACAGTTCTTGGAATTCTCCAGGCCAGAATACTGGAGAGGGTAGCCTTTCCCTTCTCCAGGGGATCTTCCCAACCCAGGGATCGAATCCAGGTCTCCTGCATTGCAGGTGGATTCTTTACCAGCTGAGCCACACTGTCTTTAATGAAGACCTAATTAATATGGTCATATAATTAGATATATTGGGTTAAATTCTGGCTCTAGTATTGCATTGACCAGGACTTTTCCTGTTGCATTAATAGAAAACCAACTTTAGTTTAAACAAAAGGAATATTAGTTAGCTTTTGTTATTGGCTAGTCCAAGAATTGACATTAGCTTCTGCTATACCTGGATTCAGAAGACACCATATGATTCACTTTCTTTCCATCTCTCATCTCTACTTTTCTCAATACTGGTGTCACTCACCAGCAGGTTGTGTTTGTGTAATGACAAAGAACACCCCTGGCACCCTAAATATATGTGACTCACTCACTCACTGTCATGAAAGCAGAGAGATAATTTCTCTCCCAGCATCCACAGCCTTTGCGCTGGCCCCTGATCCTATAAGAACCATATGATTACTCCTAGACCAGTAACTGCATCCATCCTGACTATCTGCTTTAGTGACTCACTCACACTTGAGAGCTAGATCAGCGAAAAGCTGGGCCATATGAGTGACGGATCGACCAGAATCCTATAGTGTGGAACAGACAGTAGAAAAATACTTCTTTTACTACCAGAAGAAAGGGAAAGAGTACTATGTTGGCCAAGACAAAAATATTCTACTACATATAGATTAATTCTGTGCCGTTGGTCAAATCATATCCCCTCCGTGAGTCCCAGTTTCAACATCCATAAAAGCATCAATTTCAGGGTGTCAAGTCAGTAGTATAGTGTAACAAGGTTAAGGTAGTATATGTAACAAGGTTAAGCACAAAGACACAAGTGCTTAATAAATAACTATATCATCATTATTACTTATAATAAACAAACATGATATATGACAATTTTCAGGTAGTGGAAACCAAAGTATCAAAAAAGATGAAGGATAAATTCTTTGAAAATAAAAGAGTCACAAGGCCAGCCAGAGTTTGAACGCCACGTGCTCCATTGAATGGTTCCAGAACCTGGAAGCAGAATCCATCATCTTTGGAACTAAGGAGCCAGTTAGTTACATAATGTAGCTCAGAATGAAATTTATATCTAAAAGATCAGAAGGCTACCTTCTTGTTGCTAGTTTTCAAATATACTAAGATAACGGACATTTTAGTGACTTAAAAAGAAGGAAGTTTCTCTCAGAAACCTTCAATTCCCAATCAATTAAGGTGATAATTTAAATTGTAACAATATACACTTCTCTGCTGGGGTTTATAAAGTTATTTTCATTTTGAATGAAATATAAATATGGCATGTAAAGTAAAAACCCCTAGGAGAAGGGAATGGCTACTCACTCCAGTATTATTTCCCTGGAGAATTCCATGGACAGAGGAGCCTGGCAGGCTACAGTCCATAGCGTCACAAACAACTGGACATGACTGAGCAATTAACATGTTTTCATGTTTCCTGAATTTATTCTTGGTCAGACAGGACTACTCACCATTGTTTTAGGCCAAGAGTTGCAAACCATAGACCCTAGACCAAATTTGACTGTCTTTCTTTGTTTGTATGGGACTCAAACGAAGAATGCTTTTACATTTCAAGTGTCCCTTTTTGGAAAAAGTTTGCTGACTCTGGTTTCAAGATAATCTTTTCCCTGAGAACTTTATTCTTTTTTTTTTTTTCCCACAGTTACTTTTTAGATCTTGGAAAGCAGCATGGTTTATATCTCCTGTGCTATTCCAGGCAGTTGATACCAAAGGATGTCTCTGAATGGGAGATAGAATTTTGTCCTAGATGTATTTTCTACGTGTTTCATTCATTTTACTACTCAATTTGTTTCTTCCCCATACCTTTAAGGAATTCTGTGTGTGCCTGCTCTCTCCTAACTTTTGAAGATGAGCGTCTTCACCAGTAAAGAAGGAAATGTCATCCAGCTCCAGTGTTCTTGCCAGAATTCCATGCACAGAGGAGCCTGATGGGCTATAGTCCATGGGGTCACAAAGAGTCAGATACTACTGAGCAACTAACACCCCCCCCCCACACACACACATATTCACCAGAGCTCCTGATACTGAATCCCATCCTTTGATTCTCTCCTCCGTATTACAGTTCATGTGCACCAATGCATTCTGCCACATGGCTAACTTTAGACTTCCTCAAATATATATATTAGGCTCCCATTACTTGCATGAATTTTACAGACAAGGAGCTTATCCCTCAGCAGATCGTCAAGGAATTTATCACTAATTAGGATAAGCAAAGAGGTGGAGCTACTGTATTATTTTGAGTCCTCCAAGAGGCAAACACATACATTTGATCACAGGGAATGTAGGATGGTACTGGGAGAGCTTTCAGGTCATAATGCAGATCTTGCCCCTGTATGAGAGAGAAGGAAGGAGGCAAGGTTGGATAGGAAAGTTTGTAGAGTACAGTGTAGTTCTAAAAAAGTTTAGGCAAAGTCTCTGTGTCTTTCCTGGGCCAAAGGCCCCCACTGGGGGAGTTTGTATCTTTCAAAAAGGAGGCTACTTAGTATCTCTGCTGTACTCAGTCATTGCCAGGGAGCAGCTGGTGAAGGCATGGACTCAGCCAGCCCAGTGGTGGACTCAAGAGGGCTGCAGCTGGGTCCCCTGGTCAGTAAAGCTTCTGTGGCTGGAGTTCTGTAAGGCACATTCTCATGTCTGCTACAGCCACACTGAGTGGTAAAAAAAAAAAAAAAAAAAAGAGCATGCCATTAAGGGCTAGGGGGAAAAAAAGCAGATCTAGGTTATAGAAGGGCTTCCCTGGTAGCTCAGCTGGTAAAGAATCTGTGTGCAATGCAGGAGACCCCAGTTCAGTTCCTGGGTCGGGAAGATCCCCTGGAGAAGGGATTAGGCTCCCCACTCCAGTATGCTTGGGCTTCCCTGGTGGCTCAGATGGTAAAGGATCCACCTGCAATGGGGGAGACCTGGGTTTGATTCCTGAGTTGGTAAGGTCCCCTGGAAAAGGAAATGGCAACTCACTCCAGTATTCTTGCCTGGAAATTCCATGGACAGAGGAGCCTGGCATGCTATAGTCCATGGGGTTGCAGGGTGGCAAAAGAGTTGGATGTGACTAAGCGACTAAACAACAACAAGGATTGATTCTATTGGGAAAGAAAGAATGGAGATACGATAGCCATGCAAGACAGTCAGTGGGAGTCTGGCATGAGCCAAAGAATTCTGGCTAACACATGTATAGAAAAACTTTCCTTTCTATCCTATGGCTAGAGAGTAGGGCAGGTGAGCAGTCTGTTGCCCGTGTATGGATGTCTGAGATCAACTTACAATTTCTTCTCATAGGTGTTTTTCACTGTAACTTGTCTCCAAGCCAAGTTTGAGATTCTGCAAATAATTTGTCCTAAAGACCACCACACAACGGGGAGAAGGATGAGCAGGGCTGAACTGCAGTTTGGAGTGGGACACCCCCCCCCTTTTTTTTTTTTTTTAAGCATTTGCTACAGGTACATGGTACCTGTCCATTTCCAGATCTGGTCAAGACAGCCTGAAGAACGATGTCTCATCTTATTAAAGAGAATGTCCTTCAATGTGGTAGTCCTTCAATTTGTTCATTTTCCTTTAATGTGTTAATTAAGGGTAGGAAAGTGAGAGAAGTGCTTTTTAAAAAGGATTATATGTGTGAGATTTTGAACTTCTGTATTTCTCATTTTAAACATTTCTAAGGAAGTTTGACTCTGACTTGGACTGTAGCCTACCAGGCTCTTCTGTCCGTGAGATTCTCAAGGCAAGAATACTGGAGTGGGTTGCCGTTTCCTTCTCCAGGGTATCTTCCCAACCCAGGGATCGAACCCGGGTCTCCTGCATTGGAGGCAGACATTTTACCCTCTGAGCCACCAGGGAAACCCTTTTCAGTATAAATGGAAGTATCTGATATTCTTTCAGCTTTGGCTTTCTTCATGTATGTGTGTGTGTGTGTGTGTGTGTGTGTGTGTGTTTATACTCCACTTTGCCCAAGGCATAGGCAGTTTAGCTGATGTGCCCACTGGTTATTTGAAACCGACTTAGTACGTAATAAAGGTGAAGAGTGTTCTTTCATCTACTTTCCAAAGGCTGAAGAGTGTTGATCGTATATAGATGATGCTATTTAGTCTCCTTCTCATTTCCTGACTTCTTTCCACAACTCTAGGCTCATCTAAGAGATATGTATTTTCTCATTTTTCTGATGAACCATTGGTGGGCTTTCCTTTTGTGTATGTGTAGTGGAGCAGCAATTTGGATTTATTAAGAAATCCCTATCAAGATACCGGCGATATTTTTCACAGAACTAGAACAAATAATTTCAAGATTTGTATGGAAATACAAAAAACCACGAATAGCCAAAGCAATCTTGAGAAAGAAGGATGGAACTGGAGGAATCAATTTGCCTGACTTCAGGCTCTACTACAAAGCCACAGTCATCAAGACAGTATGGTATTGGCACAAAGACAGACATATAGATCAATGGAACAAAATAGAAAGCCCAGAGATAAATCCACATACATATGGACACCTTATCTTTGACAAAGGAGGCAAGAATATACAATGGAGTAAAGACAATCTCTTTAACAAGTGGTGCTGGGAAAACTGGTCAACCACTTGTAAAAGAATGAAGCTAGATCACTTTCTAACACCGCACACAAAGATAAACTCAAAATGGATTAAAGATCTAAATGTAAGACCAGAAACTATAAAACTGTTAGAGGAGAACATAGGCAAAACACTCTCTGACATAAACCACAGCAGGATCTTCTACGATCCACCTCCCAGAATTCTGGAAATAAAAGCAAAAATAAACAAATGGGATCTAATTAAAATTAAAAGCTTCTGCACAACAAAGGAAAACATAAGCAAACTGAAAAGACAGCCTTCCGAATGGGAGAAAATAATAGCAAATGAAGCAACTGACAAACAACTAATCTCAAAAATATACAAGCAACTCCTGCAGCTCAATTCCAGAAAAATAAACGACCCAATAAAAAAATGGGCCAAAGAACTAAATAGACATTTCTCCAAAGAAGACATACGGATGGCTAACAAACACATGAAAAGATGCTCAACATCACTCATTATTAGAGAAATGCAAATCAAAACCACAATGAGGTACCACTTCACACCAGTCAGAATGTCTGCGATCCAAAAATCTGTAAGCAATAAATGCTGGAGAGGGTGTGGAGAGAAGGGAACCCTCCTACACTGTTGGTGGGAATGCAAACTAGTACAGCCACTATGGAGAACAGTGTGGAGATTCCTTAAAAAATTGCAAATAGAAATGCCTTATGACCCAGCAATCCCACTGTTGGGCATACACACAGAGGAAACCAGAATTGAAAGAAACACATGTACCCCAATGTTCATCGCAGCACTGTTTATAATAGCCAGGACATGGAAACAACCTAGATGTCCATCAGTAGATGAATGGATAAGAAAGCTGTGGTACATATACACAATGGAGTATTATCAGCCATTAAAAAGAATACATTTGAATCAGTTCTGATGAGATGGATGAAACTGGAGCCAATTATACAGAGTGAAGTGAGCCAGAAAGAAAAACACCAATACAGTATACTAACACATATATATGGAATTTAGGAAGATGGCAATGATGACCCTGTATGCAGGACAGCAAAAAAGACACAGATGTGTATAGCGGACTTTTGGACTCAGAGGGAGAGGGAGAGTGTGTGATGATTTGAGAGAATGGCATTGAAACATGTATAATAACATGTAAGAATCGAAATGCCAGTCTATGTCTGATGCAGGATATGACACGCTTGGGGCTGACGCGCGGGGATGACCCAGAGAGATGTTGTGGGGAGGGGGGTGGGAGGGGGGTTCATGTTTGGGAACGCATGTACACCTGTGGTGGATTCATGTCAATCTATGCCAAAACCAATACAGAATTGTAAAGTAAAAATTAAAAATAAATAAATAAATTAAAAAAAAAAAAAAAGAAATGAATGAGAAAAGAAAAAATAAGCTCTACTAATTTAAAGGCTGTGGATACTTTCTTTCCCAGGGTTAATTTCTTCCCATTTTGGAGGACAGGAACTATATCTCTTGGTGGGATGCGTGATACACAGATGACCTCACTTTCACCTCTTTTTTTCCCCTCTTCTTTGGTCTTTTGATACATAGAGATGGTTTTAGAAACATTTTTCAACTGCTTTTTTCCAGGAGAGTATGTCTTCAGTTTACTGAGGTTCCTATCTACTAGATTCAAAGAATAAGTTTGTAGCTCTGTGCTTCTTTTAAGAGGGAAAAACATTAAGTCTTTAAAAAGAACTAATAAAATATAGTTTCTTAGAAAAAAACTCAACTTTTAAAATAGCTGTTGTTCTATTTTAGTTTTAGGAGAATAAGACTGTAAGTGTCTATGTTTCTATGTTGCTGTGTTTCTATGATTATAGAAAATATTTTTATTACCTAGCTTAATTTTGATATCTAGCACACTTGTTATTTGAAGTTGTTTGTGACAGCTTATTGACTAGAATCGGAGAAGGCAATGGCATGCCACTCCAGTACTCTTGCCTGGAAAATCCCATGGACGGAGGAGCCTGGTAGGCTGCAGTCCATGGGGTCGCTAAGAGTCAGGCACGACTGAGGGATTTCACTTTCGCTTTTCACTTTCATGCATTGGAGAAGGAAATGGCAACCCACTCCAGTATTCCTGCCTAGAGAATCCCAGGGATGGGGGAGCCTGGTGGGCTGCCGTCTATGGGGTCACACAGAGTCGGACACCACTGAAGTGACTTAGCAGCAGTAGCAGCAGCATTAACTAAAAAAGAAAATTCCAGTTCTAACTAGTGAGAACTTTTATGAGAGAAGAAAATTCCAAAGCTCACACAAGGAATAATTTCATATTATTCTACTATATTATACATGATGTCTATTATTGCAAAAAAGTTATGTATCAATAATAAAATATTAATAAAGATGATTTTAATTTTCATTGCTTTTTAATTTCTTCTATTGCTTGTTTATATTTTTATAATGTAATCCTTATCATAAACATTAAACCTATATTGATTATTTACAACATGCATCAAGACATAACATCCATGTAATAAATAGACTTTTCAATTCAAACATGACAGTTGATTTTAGAGGTTTTCTTTAAAAAAGTGTTCATGTTATTTTTACTCATTTTTGTCTTTCTTAACATGAGTTTTGATGTGGTATTAAGTAGTGGTAATATTGGTAAAGGATTTAAGTAAGAAAACTTATAGGAGCCCAGGAACCTGGGCATGAAAGAGGTGGATTGGAGAGATATATTGTACTGCTGGTTGGAAACCTGGTTGCCATATGCTGTCCAGCTTTCCTTTACTGTCTGTCAACATATGCTGTTTTGATCTTTGTCTTTTGTCAACAGAATTGGGAGACATAATAAAGAAATAAGATCATTTGCTATTTAAGACGTCTTCTTTTCTTTCTGGTTTTGGCAATGGACTGAAAAGACCAGTTTAAAAATATTATGATCCAATTTTGAAAAATAACATACCTCTGTTTTTGTATCTGTAGACAAAGATCTGTTAACAATGCTTGCCTTTGTGGAGCAAGTTTATGGAGAATTTTTGCTTATTATTTTAGTCTATTAAAGTCTGTTAAACAAATTTCATGTATGACTTTTGAAATCTAAAAATGTTAAGGAATTTTATGGGTAGCAGTGAAATTGAAATTTATTTTGGAAGCATAAATTTTGTTATTTTAACTTTAAGCTTAACTATTTTGACTAAAATGACTCTAGGTTCTATTACAAATGATCTACAAGTTATATATTTCAGAAATTACTTATAAGTTGGTTAGAAATATAATTTATCCTTTAAACCAGGATACTTTTGAAAGTGAAGGAAAATCTTAATTTAATACTACTGCAGTGACAGGCCTTGATAGGGACTGTCCCAGTTAAGCCAGAACATATAGCAACTAAAAATAACATATTAATAAAATAGATATAAAAAACCTATTGAAGAATATACTTTAGAAAAGAATCTATTTTGAAGAATATAGTTTAATAAGGAATTGTTCTAGTGTTTAATCCAAAAAGCATTTCAGATTTCATGTTAATATTTGAAGGTGGCATATAAGAAATGTGTAACTAGGCTATTCAGAATAATTTAGTATTCAGTGTAATGTGGGTGGGTCCATTTCAATGAGCTACAAAGGGTTCCTAACTGAGATTCCCAAAGGGCTTATGTGGCTGTTTCTACTACATCATCAAGGACTTCCTAATAGCACCAAAAGGGAGGATCCAAGGTGGTACTGGGTGTGACTTTCCTTCTAGAATGCAATTTTATTTCATTAATGCATGCTGTATATCTATACTACTATTTCTCTACCAAAATTTTGCTAAGATAGTTTATCTGTGCAGAAATTTTTCATAATCCATTAAAACAGAGGAAGGGAGATAAAAAAGTGACTGAGGTGAAGGTGAAGTTTAACTAAATTCTGAGATAACTTTTAAAGAAAAAGATAATATATTGTATTCAAAAAGGCATTTCTTACTCATTATTCCTTGCTGTTAAGTAGTTCTACTTATCATGTATTAAAAGAGACAAGGCAATTTCCCACTGAATGTGGTAAAATCAAAATGCTATAAAAAAAATAGTTTAGTGTTGAGGCACCCTACTGGGTTTGCTTATGTGTTTGTATAATCTGTCTTCAATATCATTTCTCAAACAATAGCCCACTGTGTTGGAAACATGGAAACCATCCTAAGCTCTAAAGACATATTTTTAAGATGGTGAATGTTATTTTCTATCTCACCAACTGCTGGGATCTGATTGGTCATTAGCTCATTTCAGGGGAAGCTTCAAGAGCTAATCAGGGGTGTTATCAGCTATGACTTTCATTGCTGCTGCACAGAAAACTTAGCAATAAAGTGTAAATTCAGGATTTATTCTTTGTAGGGGTGTGCCTCATGCTTGGAAGATTAATGAAGAATTCCTGGTTCATTGTTTATTAAAGATACCACTATTCTATAGCATTTTAATTGTTAATCCACTCTTTGACATCCTAACTAATGGTTCCTGCTAAATTAATAAAAGCAACATATTAAATTTAAATCCCAGATAAGGTAAAGATTGCTGTTTTAATATCCCATCCATATCCTTTATCTTTCTACAGGGGCTTTCAGGCCAGTAGTTTTAATAACATGCATGAATGAAGATGCTCTTTTTTAACTCAAATGGTGGCAAAGAGTTTTTCCTTTATATTAGCAGGCAATCAATTCCAATAGCTTTTTAATGCTTTCTTAAAGAATCAATTTTAAAGCAGATGCTCTTCAGGGGACCCTCTTAAACTTCTTCACAGCCGGTCTCCTAATTTTCTATTACAATGCAATCTAAAGCAGCTACAAAAATAATGCAGATAATGTTTGCTGGGTAATGATTTCCAATTTCCCCATTCCATGTACCCTGTTATTAGGAGGATCATCTTGGTTGTGTAAATTAATTTTCAATTCACTTCAGGGGAACATTACAATGATTTATTCAACGTCGGTGTTGAAGAAAGTGTTGGGAGGATTTTAGCAATCTGAGAAACAAAATCAATTTGTTCTGATTATCATCATGTTAAAGGGAAAAAAGGGGAGAAACAAAAAAGTCACTAGAATGTGTATCTGACTTTTGCCAGCACTTGGAACTATGAATTGATGCTGTGTTTCACTCTGTAATACATCAATTTAGCAAATGAATGGTATTTGGTGATTTATCTCAACTTGGAGATTAAGTTTGAAATAGTCAGGAATATTCTTCCATTTGATATTTCAGGTAAACACCTTCAAGGCAAGATAGCACTCATTCATATTTCCTTGGAAGAAAGAAGTAACATAATAGGTTATAATCAAGGAAGAATAGATTTCCTAAGCACAATGTTATTAGCCACTAGTTTGGTACAAAACTTAAAACAGGAATGATCAAAGCAATGTTTCATAACTGTAAGTACAACTTTTATTTATCATAATTTATTGAGTACTGAACAATGGTCTTTGTACTATTCCCTAAAAGTCATCCTTTGTAAAGGTTTTACTGACCTTTTACCTTAATGAACTTGTATGTGTTGGTCACCAGAGTCAAATTTCACTGTGTCCAGGTGTGAATGCAAACTGATGCTCTGTTCACTTTGCCAGATCACTTATCTTCATTCAACAGATATTCATGTGTGGGTTGTGCCATGCACTGTACTTGGAGCAAGGAAGATGCTGGAAATAAAAGCAGACTGTTTTAAATATGACACTGCAACCTGTGACAAGATATATGAAAAAGAGGCTCATAGTAATCTTTTAAATAATCTTAAGTTTAATGATTTAAAGAATCAATTTAAAATTTAACCAGGTCAGAAAGGCTGGGGCTAGGTTTCCCCAGGAAGTGATGGTCAGAGTTGTGGATTTCTGACCTGAAGGATAAGTGCTGACCAGGGTGAGTAGGGCCAGAACACCATTTTAAGACAAGAGGTAGGACCAGATTTGTTACCCAAAAAGCCCAGGCTGCATTGTGGCCAACATCTCGTGGAGTAAGTGGAGTGGTGGTAGGGGGCTGAATGGCTGTGAGAATCCATAGGACTGTTGCTGCCATCCAGAAGGAGATAAGGCATGCCTGAGTGCATGTACAGTCTTTCCAAACCTCTGCCCATCCATCTGTGGATACCCAGGATGGATGTTCCTTTCTTGACTTCACTGTAGCAGGTGATGAATGCACAGGTCTGTATGGATTGAAGTGAAGTAGGTTTGATTGGATTCCTGAAACTAGGAGCCTTGCCTGGATAATCCTATGGACGGAGGAGCCTGGTAGGCTACAGTCTATGGGGTCGCTAAGAGTCGGACACGACTGAGGGACTTCACTTTCACTTTTCACTTTCATGCATTGAAGAAGGAAATGGCAACCCACTCCAGTGTTCTTGCCTGGAGAATCCCAGGGACAGAGGAGCCTGGTGGGCTTCAGTCTGTGGGGTTGCACAGAGTCGGACACGACTGACGTGACTTAGCAGCTGCGGCAGCAGCAGGTGCCTTCAGGAAAAAGCTTGTAGACCAGCAATAGTCTACAGTCTGTTCACTGGTGTAGACCAGCAGGAATAGATTTAGAATCCTTGACAGAGCAGTAGAAAGTCATAGAAATATCCAGAAGCATGAGCTTAGCCTTTGAAACTAAATCTCTTTCTTTCTTTGAGTGTTAAGTCCATATATATTATTTGGGGATGTTATTGAAAAATGTTCTTGTTTCAACAGAGAGTGCGGTGTGGTGCATTCATGTTCAGTCGTGTCCACCTCTTTGTGACCCCATGGACTGTAGCCCACCAGACGGCTCTTTCCATGGGATTATCCTGGCAAGAATACTGGACTGGGTTATCATTTCCTTCTCCAAGGTATCTTCCTGACCCAGGGATCAAACCCACGTCTCTTGTGGCTCCTATATTGGAAGGCGGATTCTTTACCACTGAGCCACCTGGGAAGCCTTCAATAGAATGTTTTTATTAAGAACACATGCATGTACTGCCTTGGCCTTGTTCTGTTTACAAGCCAGAGCTGAGTTTGTCTCTCTAGCAGAGAATGGTCTAGTGAAGCTATTATGCCCATTATAGTCCATGCTCAACGTGGTGTATGTGCAAAGCCTGGTCTGTCACCTACTGTCTCTAGGAGTCAGGAAGCTACCTAATTTCAGAGTCTCAGTTTCTTCATCTGTGGGTTGAGGGCACTCAGAATCCACTCCGATTAGCTTGCAAAGGAGTAGGTGAGATCGTGCTTGTGAATCTCCAAGCAGAACCTTTGTCCTGTAAGCTAACAATTGGTTCAGAGTATACAGTCCCTAAAGTTTAGGGTAAGCAGGTTTAAATGACACAGTCTGGATAGTTACATGCCACTCAGAATGGAGGGGTCACAGGGAGCCACAAACCCGGGCAGTGGCAAAGTGAGTTTACTGAAGTTCTAGAGTAAGGGACATGCAACGACTGTTGGAGAGCTGAGTGCCCCCAGCTTTCCCTGGTTTAGAGGGAGCTTATGGCAAGGACTCTGAGGTTTCAGCTTCCTTTATAATAGCTCAGTGAGGGCAAGCTTTATGAGTCCTGCCCCTCAGGATTCATAGGGCCCAGAGTTTCACCTGACTAGATCTCTCAAAAAGTCCTGCCTGTAGAATTTCAAGACAGCATGAATATCTGAGGTTCTGCTACTGGAATCTGGAATCCTGAGTGCTATTCTCACTTCTATGAGCTGGGTAGGCGCTTAGGTTATAGTGATATTGAATGAGTTCTCTTTTCTCCATTTTCAAGCATACTTAGACCTGCTGATGTTTCTGATACTGGATTAATGTTACAGTTATGACCTCAGAGAAGTTAAGCACAAAGACACATTATTTGTTGTGTATAGAAATGTATACTTTCACATCACCGCTTTTAGGCTTTTTAATAGTCATAAAACAAGGATAGGAGTAGGTTAGGCTCTCTGTGAGAATGAAACATGAGCTCAATGTATAAAATACAAGATTTCCTCTTTAGACTGACTTTAACATTATTTACATTTTCTCAATAATACCGAGATAAGTGAAGAATTGATGAATGTATATGTGCCTACTATGTTGGGCTGTTCAAAGAGAAGAGGAAAATATTTTTAATGCTTTAAATTTTAAAAAATATTAAATCCTGTTGTGGCAGGTAGGACACATGTATATTTGAAAATTGCATTTAGGAGAGCTAGTTGTATAGATTTTTTAAATGTCAGCACCTCCCCTGCCCCATGCATTCCAAAATCCATTCAAAGCTTGTCAAAAGGGAAGAAACTATTGTGATTTCAAAGGACATGCAAAGTACATTTATTAACTCTTGGTTCTTTTTGAGTTTTAGGAATAAACTGACAGCTTGAGTTAGAAGTAATCACATCTAAATATTCTATGTGTGGGAGATACATTACTTCCATCTACCTAATTTTTCAAAGCTACGTGAAAGTGAAATCTGTCTGCTGGTTTATTAATGAATCATGAGAAAATGGATATGTGAATTGTCACCAAATTTATAGGATATGTTTTGATTGGTCTGATGTAAAAATTTAAGCCATGCAGCATTTACGAAATTCACCTACAGAGGCTCTGAAGACAACCTCAAGGAGAGAGATAATTAGGATGGATATTTTTCAGTAAATAGGAAGAATATGTAGGAGGTCATCTGGCTTTTAAACTAGGCTGTGACATGCCTGAAATGCTTTTTAGAAGGGACCTGGAGGCACCTCAGGTAAAGAGAAATTCAGCTTTGGAGGTTAAAAGCAGAGTTACATCAAGGTCCATTTCCTGCTTCCTGGGAAAGACATTTTAAGATATATGGATGGAGAAACCAATCAGTGGTTCTAACAGATAACAGGACAGATGCTCAGACTTTCAGGTATTTGTTTCCATTTGAGCTATTTCTCACATGGGCAACTTTGTTTCTTACTCAAGGGCAAATTGTAGAATTGTAGCAAGAATTTTTTAAAAATCTATTTTAATTAAATCAAGATTGATGAGTTTCCAAAGAAAAATTGGGCAGCTTAGCTTGGGAAGCTCAGCTGATAAAAAATATAAAAGCCTCTTATAAATGAATTATCCAAACCAGAAATAATAATTGAAATAAATTTAAGCTAAAAGTCTTAGAAATAAACTAATATTAATTGGGGGAGGGGGAAAGGTAGAAATAAAGCAATATAGAATATATGAACAAGACCTTTCTCCTTTTTTCTTCCTTTTTAAAAATTTCTCTTTATATTTATATTCCACCACCTTCCAATATGAATATGTAAATGGGATAATGGAGAATAAATTCAGAATAAAAATCTATCAAGAGTAGTTAATAAATATATATATTTATTAATATATATTAGATATTAATATATAAATATCTGAAAATGGACATGAATTGGTTATTTTGAACATGTCCTAGATATAATAATATCTATATATTAATATATATATAAATTTGAAAATTGAGGTGAATTGGTTATTTTGAACATGTCCTAAATATTTTCCTGAACTTCAACAAAAACAAAGTAAAATATGGTATTTTGATTCACATTGTCTCAAAAAAGTGAACTTTACCCTGGCATTGCATTCTAAAAGTGTGTATGTGTGTGTGTAGGATGTCAAATAACAAATATAACAATAATAACTGAAACATTATGTAACACTATCATGTGCCAGGGAATATATTAAGTGGCATATACTTTATATATATGCTAAATTGCTTCAGTCGTGTCTGACTCTGTGCGACCCCATAGATGGCAACCCACCAGGCTCCACCGTCCCTGGGATTCTCCAAGCAAGAACACTGGAGTGGGTTGCCATTTCCTTCTCCAATACATGAAAGTGAAAAGTGAAAGTGAAGTCACTGAGTCGCATCCAGCTCTCAGCGACCCCATGGACTGCAGCCTACCAGGCTCCTCTGTCCATGGGATTTTCCAGGCAAGTGTACTGGAGTGGGGTGCCACTGTCTTCTCCGAGAAGAGTCTTCAAGAGTCTTCTCCAACACCACATTTCAAAAGCATCAATTCTTTGGTGCTTTCTTCACAGTCCAACTCTCACATCCATACATGACTACTGGAAAAACCACAGCCTTGACGAGACAGATCTTTGTTGGCAAAGTAATGTCTCTGCTTTTGAATATGCTATCTAGTTTGGTCATAACTTTCCTCCCAAGGAGTAAGCGTCTTTTAATTTCATGGTTGCAGTCACCATCTGCAGTGATTTTGGAGCCCCCCCAAAATAAAGTCTGACACTGTTTCTACTGTTTCCCCGCCTATTTCCCATGAAGTGATGGGACCAGATGCCATGATCTTCGTTTTCTGAATGTTGAGCTTTAAGCCAACTTTTTCACTCTCCTCTTTCACTTTCATCAAGAGGCTTTTTAGTTCCTCTTCACTTTCTGCCATAAGGGTGGTGTCATCTGCATATCTGAGCTTATTGATATTTCTCCTGGCAATCTTGATTCCAGCTTGTGCTTCTTTCAGCCCAGTGTTTCTCATGATGTACTCTGCATAGAAGTTAAATAAGCAGAGTGACAATATGCAGGCTTGACGTACTCCTTTTCTTATTTGAAACCAGTCTGTTCCATGTCCAGTTCTAACTGTTGCTTCTTGACCTGCATATAGCTTTCTCAAGAGGCAGGTCAGGTGGTCTGGTATTCTCATCTCTTTCAGAGTTTTCCACAGTTTAATGTGATAAACAGAGTCAAAGGCTTTGGCATAGTCAATAAAGCAGAAATAGATGTTTTTCTGGAACTCTCTTTTTTCCCGATGATCCAGCGGATGTTGGCAATTTGATCTCTGGTTCCTCTGCTTTTTCTAAACCCAGCTTGAAAATCTGGAAGTTCACAGTTCATGTGATGCTGAAGCCTAGCTTGGAGAAATTTGAACATTACTTCACTAGCATATGAGATGAGTGCAATTGTGCAGTAGTTTGAGCATTCTTTGGCATTGCCTTTCTTTGGGATTGGAATGAAAACTGACCTTTTCCAGTCCTGTGGCCAGTGCTGATTTTTCCAAATTTTCTGGCATATTGAGTGCAGCACTTTCACAGCATCATCTTTCAGGATTTGAAATATCTCAGCTGGAATTCCATCACCTCTACTAGTTTTGTATGTAGTGATGCTTTCTAAGGCCCACTTGACTTCACGTTCCAGGATGTCTGGCTCTAGGTCAGTGATTACACCATCATGATTATCTGGGTCATGAAGCTCTTTTTTGTACAGTTCTTCTGTGTATTCTTGCCACCTCTTCTTAAGATCTTCTGCTTCTGTTAGGTCCATACCATTTCTGTCCTTTACCGAGCCCATCTTTGCATGAAATGTTCCCTTGGCATCTCTAATTTTCTTGAAGAGATCTCTAGTCTTTCCCATTCTGTTGTTTTCCTCTATTTCTTTGCATTGATCACTGAGGAAAGCTTTCTTATCTCTCCTTGCTATTCTTTGGAACTCTGCATTCAGATGCTTATATCTTTCCTTTTCTCCTTTGCTTTTCACCTCTCTTCTTTTCACAGCTATTTGTAAGGCCTCCCCAGACAGCCATTTTGCTTTTTTGCATTTCTTTTCCATGGGGATGGTCTTGATCCCTGTCTCCTGTACAATGTCATGAACCTCAGTCCATAGTTCATCATGCACTCTATCTATCAGATCTAGTCCCTTAAATCTAGTTTCTCACTTCCACTATATAATCATAAGGATTTGTTTTAGGTCATACCTGAGTGGTGTAGTGGTTTTCCCCACTTTCTTCAATTTCAGTCTGAATTTGGCAATAAGGAGTTCATGATCTGAGCCACAGTCAGCTCCCGGTCTTGTTTTTGCTGACTGTATAGAGCTTCTCCATCTTTGGCTGTAAAGAATATTATCAGTCTGATTTCGGTGTTGACCATCCGGTGATGTCCACTTGTAGAGTCTTCTCTTGCATTGTTGGAAGAAGGTGTTTCAGCTTAGAGTTTGCCAAACAGAGGCACTTGTGAGACTGATGGGGAAGGGGGCAGAAGAAGCCAGTTTTTCCCTGCACATGCAGTTGCAACCAGATGCATGAACAGTCCTGACATGTCATGGAGGCTTCCCAATGAGTTCTGGAGAAGCACCTACTTACCATAGACTGAAGTAGTTGAAGGACACTTTCCAGAGAATTTTGAGAAGTGCAAAAGCTTCTGTGAACTAAAAGCTAATTGCCTCTGACTTAGGAATTTGTGGAGGCTTCTCTGACGTTCTCTGTAGATTTTTCAAATTTTTTTAAAGCCTTGATTTCCTGTATTAAATATGTGGTATCTAGAATGCATAGAGTGGATGTAGCTTTCCTGGTCATGACCTTCATACAATAAAATAGTAAAATAGTCTGGCATTGTGTTGAACACTATGGCTGTTGAGATAGACATATTTAGTTTAGTCTTTCAATTCTACTACCAACCAGCAAAGTTTTTCAATATTCCTGAATTCTTATTTGTTTCTTTGTAAGATATGGATTTTAACGGTACCTTTGTTCAGTTCAATTCAGTTCAATCACTCAGTCGTGTCCGACTCTCTGCGACCCCTTTGTTAGTAGTACCTTAATAGAAATATATCTTTTAGGTAGTTCTGAATATTAAAAAAAAGGAAAGCAGTTAGCGTAGTCCTAGATTTCAGAAATAGTTATTGGGATTTACTATGGTTTAGCTCAGAAATATTATTCAAAATTTATTATATCATTTTTCTATAAATCTTGGCATTTAACATTAAATTTAAACTGTACAAGTTAAATGGAAACTAAGATAATATGGTGTACTCTGGTTTCATTCAGAATATTTTCCTAAAATAAGAAAAAAATGTAGGCTTATTGTGATAACTTAAAATACAAATATGTATAATGTCTGAAATGAAGAAGTTTATATCACCATTGAATAACTGTATTTATAGTTCTATACTTTTTTAAACACAGATGTGTGTTTATAAACATATGAACAAATAATCAAATTATATTTGCTTTCCCACATTTTTTATCTTAACAATAAATCTTTACAGATCTATATATAGAGAAAGCTACCGTAGTCTTTTTAATGGCTCTGTGATATTCTACTGTATTGCCCTCTATGCTGTGTGCTTAGTCGTTTGGTCATGTCCAACTCTTTGTGACCCCATGGATTGTAGCCCGCCAGGCTTCTGTGTCCGTGGAGATTCTCCAGGCAAGAATACTGGAGTAGGTTGCCATGCCCTCCTCCAGGGGATCTTCCTAACACAAGGATCGAACTCAGGTCTCCCACACTGCAGACATTCTTTACTGTCTAAGCCACCAGGGAAGCCACTATATTGTTATATCATACTTAATTAATCTTATATGTATGACTATTTGTTTCTAATTTATCTGCACTATAAAAATGTTTCAGTTAGCATCCATGCAACTGTGTAAAGTCTAATCATTTTCTTAGAATGAATACTTGAATGTACAGTTTTTAAGTCAAATCAAATATGCATTTTCAATTTTTGTTGATACTGTTAAATGCCCAAGAGAAAGTTTGAGTAAGTTTTTACTTCCAACAAGAAAACATGAAAGTATTTGTTTCTGTAAACTCATGATAAGCGTCTGGGTGGCTGATGATAACAGTATTGTGTTTACAGTATCCAGGATTCATGGATAATTAAAATGTCACTTATCCCATTTGTATCCAACATTCATTGTCTTAAGTGGGTCTTTGGCAAAGGCTGGAAGGAAGTCAGGTCTGAGGAAAATTCTCTGATGAGTGCCCTAAAGGCCAGGACACTCTGTTGTTGAATTAGGGAAACTGTGTACTTAAGATGCCAGCTGCACAGACCACAGACCCATGCTCCTGGGAAGAGGTAAGAACTTGATCTGAATTTCTACTCAGCTTCAAGATTCTTCCAAATGAATGGGGGTGGGCTGTGGGGATGCTGAGAATAGCCCATTTAAAAATAATCATTGTCTTGTAAGAAGTTGAATGTGTATTTAGCTGAGATCTTTAGATTCTCTGCCAGATACTTCATGAAGAAGTGACTTGGGACTGCTGATATACCTCTGTTATGGAAACAAAAATGAACAATTTAAAACATCTCAGTAAAAATGTAAGATTTTGAGTGAGTAAAATCTCATTGCTTACCTAAATAGGTGGAAAAGCTTTTAATATTGGAATGGGTAGAGCTCTTGGGTGGGGCCATTTCATTTTAGTTTAAGCTGTTGTGAAACCATTGATTAACTGCAACAGGAGAAAACAGGCTCAGTATCTTTATAAGGCAATTTTATTAAAGCAAAATGGGAACACTGACCCAGAGAAAGTTTCCCTCTTAACTGTGACTATAGAGAAGGCCCCCACTTCATCAAGACCTGCATCTACTAATTTAATATAAATTAAAAGTGTAACAAGGTTTCAGGACTGCTTTAGGCCATTTGAAATTGAAAATTAATTTGTCAAAAAAACAATTTATTCTCCTCTAATTTTGAGAGCAATACTATGTGTAGCCTAGTCCATGATCTCTGGTTCATAAGTGGTCTGAGAAATCTGGGGTAGATGGAATGAAGATTTTCTTATTAATTTAACACAGTGAGACTTGATCTTTTTTTTTTTTTTTCCTCTACACTTCTTTAACTGATTCTCTGTGTATCCAATTCAGACAAACATGTAGTCAAATCTAATGAAAGAATTGGAAGTATTTGGGGCAAAATATTCCTAGTATACTGCTGGTAACCTGACTTTCCTATCTCTCCACTGAAGTTGTTTTGAAGGCTGTGGGTGTCAGAAAAGGACTACTGGAATAGGTTTTGCAAGAAGAATCTTGTCAATTTTAATTAGAACATATTGCAAAATGTTACATGCTAGCAATGGATAGTTAAAGAGACTATACCTTTTTAGAAAAGGAATAACAATTAAAACTGATTTGTGTAGAGTTCTAAATAAAAAGACATTCAAAGTAAAGTTGTTTCTTCATTTTTTATAAACTGGCCTTAAGCAGTTATTTTCAAGTGGATGCTTAAGATAATAATTACAAATACACACTCACTTTGACTGAATTCTTTGGATCAGATATTTGGCATCAAGAAAAATATTAGTAAGGAAAGCAATAATAATAGCTTAACTTTATATAGGCCTTTACAATTTTGTAGAATTTTACACACATCATGATTAACTATTGACAAAAATCTAGTATACAGTTTAGACAGATGGGAAATGAGCTGCATTTGAAGGGAACTAGTAAAGGATCTATAGAGGATGGAGAATTAGAAATTGTCTTTCTTTCTCAGTGGAACCAAAACCAGTTGGATTCTTTTCTAGAATCATGATTCCGACACTATTCTGATATAGAAGCAAAACCATAGGCTTTAGAAGAATACTTAACTGTCTACATTTTCTAAAGTCACTAGCAAGTCTCCCTCAGTTATTTCTCATTCTACATGCTGATTAACTACAAACCCCACTGGTGGTAAACATCTAGATATTGTTGTGCTTGTGTTTTAAAATTTTTATTTGATACTGTCTTTTTTGACAGGGCATAGCTAAAGAAGAAGAGAAGAGAAAAATCTAGTTTGAAGATAGTATATGTACCAATCCATCTCACCCATTAAGTATTGATGATTTTACATTACAATTTTAAAACAATAAGGAATTATTGCTCCAGTACCAGCCAGTCAGAAACAGAAGTAAGTCTGTTTTCCTTCCCCTGTGGTTAGCACAGAGTGTCTTGACAAATAGGAGATTAAATTCTTAAAATATGCACCCAAATGAGGCTGAGACTGGGTGCGTTTTCATATTGTTCTACAACCAAACACAGTTAACTCACTGGGGTGGTGGCTTAACTTACTCTGACTCTTCTTGATAAACATGTGCACTGTATATAACATTTGCACAGGTTCTTAGCAAGTTTCATGGAAAATGATTATTTGTAAAATAAAGAACTTAATTCACATCTCAGTGTTGATGTTGTGGAAAGCAGAATCATTCAATGAAAAAGGTCCGAACACCTTGATCATATATCTGTTTCACTCTTTAACATTAGTGCAACCTCGGCAAAGTCGCCTCATTCATCTGACCTCCAGGTACCTCATCTCTAAAATATGACTACCTACAGAATAAGGTTGTGAGGCTCAAATGAAATTATGAATGTGTTCAAATGCCCTATAAAGCTCATTTTCTGTTACTACTTTAATATTAACTCCATAAAAATTTTATAGTTTTATATTATCTTTTTGCAGATGTGTGTATGTGTGCCAAGTCGCTTCAGTCGTGTCTGACTCTTTGCAACCCAGTGGACTGTAGCCCGCAAGGTTCCTTTGTCCATGGGATTCTCCAGGCAAGAATACTGGAGTGGGTTGCCATACCCTCCTCCAGGGGATCTTACTGAGCCAGGGATTGAACCCACATCTCTTGCATCTCCTACATTGGCAGGTGGGTTCTTTACCACTTGTGCTACCTGGGAAGCCCATTTACATATACATGGTCACAGATATTTTGAATGTAAAGTACTAAAAAGATCAGTGCCAGAGTATCTGTATGCTTTATCTTCAAGAGGTAATAACCTGCCTGTTTAAAATTAAATAACATTTATAAAATAAAATACATGTAAACATATACACAATTATAAAGTCATTTAAGTTCGTATATGTGTTAGATACACATATAAAACATATTATATACAAAATTAAATGAGTTGTTAAAACTTAACTTTTATCTACTTTTAAAATGTTTTTTTCTTAAAAAATGATTTTAATTCACCTTCTTCTATTTCTTTCTCCTCCCTTTGCTTTGTTGTGTCATGCTTATAAAATAATTGGTTAAATAACCTTGCTGTCTCTGTCTATTTCAAAAAACATACTATTTTATACTTCTGTTTTTATTTTAATAGATGTAAAGTGGTGATATTGGTGGAGGACCAAGGGAGAGCATTTTCAAGCACCTTCCATGTGAGAAACTGCTGGAGGTAGGTAATAAATAAATAAATGACAAGAATTCTAAGCATGAAATATTCAAGATTTTCCAAGAGAAAAAAATTAGATAAAATTTAGGTTTCATTCATCTGAATAGTCTCTTTGATCAAAACAATTTTGATTACTTTCCTTTAATTTCCTTGCTTCAGTTTGCTCCTTGGCTTTGTCTGTATCTCCACTCAGTTAATAAATGTGCTGATATTTCTGGCTATCTTCACAATCGATTATGCATTGATCAACTGATTGACCATGTAGCAATCTGATTTGGTTAATAAGACAGCTACAAACACTGGACTGACTGTTGAAATTGTTAGCTGTACAGACCTGGCATCAGAGAAGGACTTTTGGGAAATATGTGTAAAGTGCCTCACATTCTCAAATGGTCATCTAAATGTCAAACCTGTGTTCAAAATAAAGTTGAATTTGAGTGATTCTTTTTCTTACAGATTGCACATTAAAAGTAAAATTCCATGTGGAACATAACGTAAGGTTCTCATATAGACAAGAAACTGCTAGACTAAAAATGAAGGATTAGTAAATATTGCTGTCCTTCAATGCTGAAAATGATGTTGACTCTTGCAATTATGTTGTTCATATTCAATTTTTAAATTTTGGTTAAATTATCATAATACTTAAGTTCTATTCTGTATCATTATTAATGTCTCCTCTTTTATGACTTTGTGCTACTGAGAATTAAGAGAATTTAATTGTTATGAATTGGGCACTATGCAGCCTCAATTTCTGCCAACAGAGATTTTTTTGTCTGTAAGGCTAAAATATCTTTTACCTGATCCTTTAAGAAAAGGGCTTCCTTGGTGGCTCAGATGATAAAGAATCTGCCTGCAATGAGGAGACCTGGGTTCTACCCCTGGATCAGGAAGATCCCCTGGAGAAGGAAATGGCTACCCATTCCAGTATTTTTGCCTGGAGAATCCCATGGACAGAGGAGCCTAGCAAGCTACAGTCCATGGGGTCCTGAAAAACTCGGACAGGACTGAGCAACTAACACTTTCACTTTAAGAAAAAGTTTGCTGACCCTTGCTAGAGTTACTACCCCATCTAGTGAGAGTTCAAGGCTCTTTTCCACTCACAGTACCGGTTGCCCCTCCTTCCCACCTAGAGATCTGACTCTGCTTAAGATCAGGGACAATCATACCAGGCTCTGGAGGGTAGAGCTCAGGGTGGGATGAGCAAAGAACTTAAAATGTCAGGTATTCACAGAATGAACTTTGGATTCTGTTGGGAGTTTGGCTTCTCTCTTACGTCATTGTCATACAGGGATCCAAAGCCTTCTCTCTTTTGAGAAGTATATCTTTTTTCTAACTTCCTCAGATAGCCCATTGGTAATCAGGATGGATTCCACAGCCAGGTATTGGAGTGCTTGCTGCTTTAGGTGCTGAAATTATCTTTCATGGTTTCCTCATGCTATTAATGTGGAAAGATACTAGACTTAATGCATGTTTAGGGAAAAGGAGCAAATATAAATACCTGACACATCTTCAGGTAGGCGAGGGATTCACACAGAGTTTTCGTGACTCATCTGAGGTCTGTTTTAGCTCACTGAAGCTTAGGATTCCTTTCCAAGTTTTGAGGCCAACCTCCAGTAATAAAATGCGTCTAATTGTTGGCCTTTTCAAATAGTCTTTTCCATCTGTAGTGCCAGTAGCCTTTTGTCTGTCAAGCATTCAATATTCTCAGCCAACTTTCTCTTTAACAAATAAATGATGACACTATTATTATTGTTGTTGTCGCTGTTACAGTCCCTGTTCTCCAGTGATTCACAGTCTGGTGATAAAAAACATGAACGCAAACACCTAACCTTAATGAAATGTGGTGAGGAACTGCTTCACCAGAGAAGGTAAAATTTCTCAGTGGTGTGATGGAGTTGGACCTTACTAGCTCTGTCATTAAATATTCAGGGATCTTGACAGCTGTTGCTAAACCTTTTGCACCTTAAAACTGGCCATGGTGGGAATATCAACCCTATGGAAATTGGTGACTACTTCAAATCAGGACCTTTTTTATTTTTTCTCAGAGAAATGATCTACTGAGACAACATGGCATTTAAGCTGAAAAAAGAGGAGGGTGTGGAGTCACTGCAAGAAGGACGGACAAAACAGTGATTAACATATAATATATACAAAGCATCAGTAATATTTGATGTTGAAAAAGATTTTTTTCTTTTTGACATGTAACGTCAATTCCATTGTATTTATTAAAATATGAAAATTATATTTTTATCAATTGGAATCAAATTCAAATTCTTTTCTATACTTAATTTGCCACAGACTGATAGGTTAAGTACAGATCAATTATACCAAAGAAGTTCTCACACTGTTAAGAAAGTTCTAGGACTCACAACAGATTTCTGGCAAACAGGGATCTGGCAAAGAGACTGAGAACTTCCAGACAATTTGACTTTGGAGGCCAGTGGGTTTTGATTACAGAACTTACAGAGGATGGGGGAAACAGATTCGTGGAGGGCACAAACAAAACCTTGTGCGCACCAGGACCCAGGAGAAAGGAGCAGCGACCCCACAAGACACTGACCCAGACTTGCCTGTGAGTGTCCAGGAGTCTCCAGCAGAGGTGCGGGTTGGCAGTGGCCTGCTGCAGGCTTGGAGGTACTGGGCTGGCGGTGGCCTGCTGCAGGCTTGGAGGTACTGGGTTAGCAGTGCATGCCACAATAGTTGAAATTCATTGAATTTCAACTGAAATTCAATTCAGTTTCAATGAATTTCATTGAAATTCAATTTGTTGAATTGAATAGTTGAGGTTCATTGTATAAAATATTGACTTGATTAAAAAGGAATTAGCTTTATTGAGTTGGAATTGCTTTAGGGAAAAGAAAGGAAAGTGAGAGGAAAGCTTGGGGAGATGCCCGGTGTTTCTGGTGGAGACTTATTACCGGGGAAGCGGTGCTCTACTCTGTGCTCATCAGGAAAACTGCACAGTCAAGTCCTGCCTCACAGCGGCATCTTATGTAGCTTATGGCACTTTCTGACACCAAACTGATTCAGTGGCAGTGACCTCAAAACATCAGTGTTCACACACTCACTGAAATCAGAGGGCTTTGGCTTTACATGGAACATAGTTTACTCTCAAAGAATAAAACCGTTTAAAATAAACATTTTGCTCTATGAGAGACAGCATGAGATAATAGAATTTGGGGATTTGGAGGGTGAAGGTCACATAACTATAGCAGCTGTGTGATCCCAGGTAGGTTATTTAACCTTTCTGAGATCCTTCCATCAGAAAAACAATTCCTATTTCAGAAAGTCACAATGAGGATTAATGAAACAATAGAACTACAGTGACAATCATGGCCTCTAGGAGACAGTAAGTCATACTCAGTAGTGCGCTGCAGCTGGCCCTTATCAGCCAACAAGGACTGACTGATAGAGTGTCAGAAATTCTGAGAGCCAGTTGTTCAACACAGTCATTGTTGAAAACTGTATATACTTATATACATAAATTATATTAAAAACAAATGTAACACATATATACTCATGACTTTCTAATCAGTTCATTACATTTTATTATTATTGATAATCTGAGCCTATTTGACTCTATTGCATCTGTAGGATGAAAACACTATATGATGGTGTCTCACTGTGCATTTCTTCCCAACCCTGAATTCAGTGACTATATGGTGATAACTTGAAACCATAGTGGGAATATTTTCACCTCAGATATTGGCAAATGCTACAAATCAGATTTATGCCCCCCTGAAGACAGCTGGTTGTTAAACATTTACATCACTGGTAGGTAACAAAAAACATTAGTTTCTTTCCCTTTAATGTATGTAAATGTGTAAATCATGTATGGCACATAAAATGTGTTGGTGAAACATGAGTTTTCATTGCTTCTGTTTATTTATTTTTTTTGGCTATGCCACAAGGCATGTGGGATTTTAGTTCTCCAACCAGGGATCAAACCTGTCCCCACAATGGAAGCATAGAGTCTTAACCACTGGACCCAGGAAAGTCCCTCCATTGCTTTTAATTGGGTGTCAGCTGACTCTTAAAAGTAGAAAGAACCTTAGATATAATCTCATTCAATTCCCTTGGTAGACCAGAGACAAAGTGACCCACCCAAGGTCATGACTAACTAAGGACAACCCAAAGACTTGCCTTGTGTCTAATCGAAGGTTTCCAAGTTCTCTCTTCCTTCCTTCAAAGCTAGAGTAACAGGCCACCTCCAGGCTCTGTGACTAACTGCGACGTTAAGCAAGAGGAACTTCGGTGCTCAACACCTGGAGTTTAGCCTAAATCCCACTTACTCCTTGTCCAGCTCTGTCCTGTGCTCCAGTTTAGGTAACTCAGCTTGGGCCTTATTTTGGGGTTTCAGTTTACACCTTGGATTCCTGGCAGCTCTGCCAAGGGTATCCCATTTGCTCCCTCTGTAGGAGGGACCTTGAGCTTCTACAGTTAGGCCTCTGCCTTGTCCATGCCAGGCAACCTTCCTCTGTAGGGACAGAAAACCTGCCTGGAGCAGATCTTGCTACTTGCTTTTACCCAACATGAGTGGATCTGATTGCCTTCACACCTGCATCCGCTGCTGCCAGACCTTTCCTTATATCACTGGTGTTAACTCATCCTCTTTGGCAAGACCAAGGACATGTGACCCATGGTCACAATACTGCATACTCAAACTGCTAGTGCCCGGATTTGGCCTGCTGGCCTGGGCTTCCTCCTCTCAGACCCTGTCCCTATGGACAAGTCTGCCTCTGGGTCATGTACCCTCCTATTCTCTGTTTTTCTGTAGTTAGGTGAACCAGGTGAGAGCCAGTCACAAAATATGATTAAAGTATAACTACAAAGGAAAATTAACTCTATCAGACATTTAACGTACTATAAAGCCTCTATACCTAAAACAGTATAGTACTGGCTCCTTGGAGAAGTGGGTCATTCCAGAACTGAGGCAAGGAAGATACAATATGAGCCCATAACATCTTGTGATCTTATTTAGTGGGAAACACCAGCATCTTTTTCACTAAGATGAGGCACAGGGACATTTCTCCCAAACCATCAAAGACCACATACAGCATGGTCCTCTTGCTATATAAAATATTCCAGAGAAAAAGTCCTCAAATCAAGGCCAAGAGATTAAATCTGACTGTTTGCCACTTGTTATTAATTGGAACACCTAAAATTTAATTGGAACACCTAAAATTTAATTGGAACATAGTCACTCCCACTTGTTTCCTTATTGTTTATGGCTGCTTTATGGAAAAGTTGAGTACACACAGCCACCTGTATCCATGGGTGCAGAATGCATGGATACAGGCTGGGGTACAATTGGTCCATGGACTTAAGCATCCTTTGATTTTGGTCTCTGTGGGGATCTTGAAACAAATTCCCTGAGGATACTGAAGTATGACTGCTGTAGTCATACTTCACACAGAGACCATAGGGACCACATTGCCTAAAATATCTGCTACCATTTACTATCAACTCATTATAGAAAAAATGTGTTGACACCTGTTCTAAAATACAGAATGGAAAGCAAAACTTTCTCCCTTTTTTTTAAAAATATGAGACAAGTTTGAGACTGATACAGAAACCAGTTAAAGATAGTACAAGGGAAGAGTATTGAAGATCAGTCACTCATGAACACTGATGCAAAATAGTAAGTAGAATACAGCAAACAAAATATTTCTCTATAAGTTCACTGACATTGTTTTGAGCAGAGCTTTAGTAATTTGGTCGAGTGCCACATACACCCATGTTATCACTGCTGGTGGTGGTTTGGGTTTTCCAAGGTCAATGTGCTTAGTGTTGGGAATATGAATACAAACAAAGTCTAACTGAAGCAAAGCAAGATGGTAGGAGGGGTGAAGTCACATTTAGAATCAAACCCCATATCCTCCAGAGACACTCGGAGGGCTCAAACAAAACCTGTGCACACCAGGAGACCCCACAGAGACTGAGCCAGACCTGCCTTTGAGTGTTTGAGTGTCTCCTGTAAAGGTACGGGTCAGTAGTGGCCTGCCACAGGGGCAGAGGATCTGGGTGCAGCAAAGCTGGGTGTGGCATAAGCCCTCTTGGAGGTCACCATTAACCCACCATAGAGCCACCAGAACTTACACAGCACTGAGGAAACAGACTCTTGGAGGACATAAACAAAACCATGTATACACTAGGACCCAGGAGAAGGGAGCAGTGACCCCACAAGAGACTGACCCAGACTTACCTGTGAGTGTCCAGGGTTCTCCGGTGGAGGTGTGGATTGGCGGTGGCCTGATCTCCAGGGTCAGGGGCAATAAGTGTGGCAGTGCATGCATGGGACCTTTTGAAGGAGGTCACCATGATCTTCATTACCTCCACCATAGTTAGGTCTCAGGTCAAACAACAGGGAGGGAACACAGCCCCACCAAACAACAGAAAATTGGATTCAAGATTTACTGAGCATGGCGAGGAACTAAAGAGCCTCTTGATGAAAGTGAAAGAGGAGAGTGAAAATGTTGGCTTAAAGCTCAACATTCAGAAAAATAAGATCATGGCATCTGGTCCCATCACTTCGTGGCAAATAGATGGGGAAACAGTGGAAACAGTGTCAGACTTTATTTTTCTGGGCTCCAAGAACACTGCAGATGATGACTGCAGCCAACTGAACTGAACTGAACTGAACTATTTATGACCAACCTAAATAGCATATTCAAAAGCAGAGACGTTACTTTGCCAACAAAGGTCCGTCTAGTCAAGGCTATGGTTTTTCCAGTGGTCATGTATGGATGTGAGAGTTGGACTGTGAAGAAAGCTGAGCATGGATGAATTGATGCTTTTGAACTGTGGTGTTGGAGAAGACTCTTGAGAGTCCCTTGAACTGCAAGGAGATCCAACCATTCCATTCTAAAGGAGATCAGTCCTGGGTGTTTGGAAGGAATGATGCTAAAGCTGAAACTCCAATACTTTGGCCACCTCATGAGAAGAGTTGACTCATTGGAAAAGACTTTGATTCTGGGAGGGATTGGGGGCAGGAGGAGAAGGGGACAACAGAGGATGAGATGGCTGGATGGCATCACCGACTTGATGGATATGAGTTTGAGTAAACTCCGGGAGTTGGTGATGGACAGAGAGGCCTGGTGTTCTGCAATTCATGGGGTTGCAAAGAGTCGGACATGACTGAGCGACTGAACTGGAACTGGAACTGGAGCATGGCCCTGCCCATCAGAACAAGATCCAGTTTCCCCTACAGTCAGTCTCTTCCATCAGGAAGCTTCCATAAGCCTCTTATCCTTATCCCTCACAGGGCTGACAGAATGAAAACCACAATGACAGAAAGCTAATCAAACAGATCACAATGGACCACAGCCTTGTCTAACTCAGTGAAACTATGAGCCATGCCGTGTAGGGCCACCCAAGATGGACAGGTCATGGTGGAGAGTTCTGACAGAATGTGGTCCACTGGAGAAGAGAATGGCAAACCACTTCAGTATTCTTGCCTTGAGAACCCCATGAACAGTATGAAAAGGCAAAAAGATATGACACTGAAAGATGAAATCCCCAGGTCTGTAGGTACCCAATATGTTACTGCAGAAGAGTGGAGAAGTAACTCCAGAAAGAATGAAGAAACGGAGCCAAAGCATAAACAATGCCCAGTTGTGGATGTGACTGGTGATGGAAGTAAAGTCTGATTCTGTAAAGAACAAAGCATAGGAACTTGGAATGTTGCATCCATGAATCAAGGTAAATTAGAAGTGGTCAAACAGGTGATGGCAAGAGTGAACATCAACATTTTAGGAATCAGTGAACTAAAATCGACCTGAATGGGTGAATTTAATTCAGATGACCATTATATCTACTACCGTGGGCAAGAATCCCTTGGAAGAAATGGAGTAGCCCTCATAGTCAAAAAAGAGACTGAAATGCAGTACTTGGGTGCAATCTCATAAATGACAGAACGATCTCTGTTTGTTTCAAAGGCAAACCAGTAAGTATCACAGTAATCCAAGTCTATGCCCCAACCAGTAATGCCAAAGAAGCTGAATGGTTCCATGAGGACTTACAAGACCTACTAGAACTAACACCCAAAAAAGATGTCCTTTTCATCATAGGGGACTGGAATGCAAAAGTAGGAAGTCAAGAGATACCTGGAGTAACAGGCAAATTTGGCCTTGGAGTAAAAAATGAAGCAGGGCAAAGGCTAACAGAGTTTTGTCAAGAGAACACACTGGTCATAGCAAACACCCTCTTCCAACAACACAAGAGAAGACTCTACACATAATCAGATTGATTACATCCTTTGCAGCCAAAGATGCAGGACCTCTAAACAGTCAGCAAAAACAAGACCAGGAGCTGACTGTGGCTCAGATCATGAACTCCATATTGCCAAATTCAGACGTAAGTTGAAGAAAGTAGGGAAACCACTAGACAATTCAGGTGTGACCTGAATCAAATCCCTTACAATTTTACAGTGGAAGTGACAAATAGATTCAAGGGATTAGATCTGATAGAATGCTTAAAGAACTGTGGAGGGAGGTTCATGATATCATACAGGAGGCAGTGATCAAAACCATCCCCAAGAAAAAGGAAGGTAAAAAGGTAAAACTGTTGTCTGAGGAGGCCTTTCAAATAGCTGAGAAAAGAAGAGAAGTGAAAGGCAAAAGAGAAAAGGAAAGATATACCCATTAGAATGCAGAGTTCCAAAGAATAGCAAGGAGAGATAAGAAAGCGTTTCTCAATGATCAATGCAAAGAAATAGAGGAAAATGATAGAATGGGAAAGACTAGAGATCTCTTCAGAAAAATTAGAGATACTAGGGAAAAACATTCCTGCAAAGATGGGCATAATAAAGGACAGAAATGGTATGGACCTAACAGAAGCAGAAGATATTAAGAACAGGTGGCAAGAATACACACAATAAGTATACAAAAAAGATCTTCATGACCCAATAACCATGATGGTGTGATCACTCACCTAGAACCAGACATCCTGGAATGTGAAATCAAGTAGGCCTTAGGAAGAATCACTACAAAAAAAGGTAGTGGAGATGATAGAATTCCAGTTGAACTATTTCAAATCCTAAAAGATGATGCTGTGAAAGTGCTGCACTCAATATGTCAGCAAATTTGTAAAACTCAACAGTAGCCACAGGACTGGAAAGGGTCAGTTTTCCTTCCAATCCCAAAGAAAGGTAACATCAAAGAATGCTCAAACTACTGCACAATTGCACTCATCTCATACGCTAGCAAAGTGATGCTCAAAATACTCCAAGCCAGGCTTCAACAGTATGTGAAACATGAATGTCAGATGTTCAAGCTGGATTTAGAGAAGGCTGAGGAACCAGAGTTCCAATTGCCAACATCCGTTGGATCATCACAAAAGCAAGAGAGTTATAAAAACATCTAGTTTATTGACTATGCCAAAGCCTTTGGCTGTGTGGATCACAATAAACTGTGGAAGACTGTTCAAGAAATGGGAACACTAGACCACCTTACCTGCCTCCTGAGAAATCTGTATGCAGGTCAAGAAGCAACAGTTAGAACTGGACATGGAACAACAGACTGGTTCCATATAGGGAAAGGAGTACATCAAGGCTGTATATTGTCACCCTGCTTATTTAATTTATATGCATAGTACATCATGGAAGATGCCAGGCTGGATGAAGCATAAGCTGGAATCAAGATTGCCAGGAGAAATATCAATAACCTCAGATGTGCAGATCACACCACCCTTATTGCAGAAAGTGAAGAAGAACTAAAGAGCCTCTTGATGAAAGAGCAAGAGGAGAGTGAAAAAGCTGGCTTAAACCTCAGCATTCAAAAAGCTAAGATAATGGCATCCAGTCCCATCTCTTCATGGCAAATAGATGGAGAGACAATGGAAACAGTAACAGAGTTTATTTTGGGGGGCTCCAAAATCACTGCAGATGATGACTGCAGCCATGAAATTAAAGACACTTGCTCCTTGGAAGAAAAACTTTGACAAACCTAGACATCATACTAAAAAGCAGAGACATTACTTTGCCAACAAAGGTCCGTCTAGTCAAGGCTATGGTGTTTCCAGTAATCATGTATGAATGTGAGAATTGGACCATAAAGAAAGCTGAGCTCTGAAGAATTGAGCTTTTGAACTGTGGTTTTGGAGAAGATTCTTGAGAGAGTCTTGGAGTGCAAGGAGATCCATCTAGTCAATCCTAAAGGAAATCAGTCCTGAATATTCATTGCAAGGACTGATGCTGAAGCTGAAACTCCAATACTTTGGCCACCTGATGGCAAGAACTGACTCACTGGAAAAGACTCTGATGGTGGGAAAGATTGAAGGTGGGAGGAGAAGGGGTCAAGAGAGGATGAGATGGTTTGATGGCATCACTGACTTGATGGACATAAGTGAGCAAGCTCCAGGAGCTGGTGATGAACAGGGAAGCCTGGTGTGCTGCCATCCATCGTATCACAGAGTTGGACATGATTGAGTGATTGAACTTAATTAATAGTACAAGTTTCTCACCACAATTATCATTTGTAATTTTTCTCTTATTATTTTTCAGATTTTATTTATATTTCACAGGATATATACTAGATATCCTGTTCTGTTTCATTGGTATTTAGTGTTATTTAGGATTCAGGAAGTTTAATGTCAGCCTGACTTTTATCCAATTGTAGGCAAACCACCCTTCTTCTTTTATATTTTTAATATTCATATAATATTCTACAATTCCAGATTTCCACAGTTTCCAGAATAGGTCTTATTTATTATTTTAGCCTGATTATTAAATCTTTAAATATGGATTTCTTTTTGACCTGTAGGCAGATTTTTCTGCATTCTACTATTCCTTTAGTTATGTCAGAAAGGACTTTCTTCCATATCTATAATTTCCCTGTTACTTTCACATCTGTTCTTTACCTTTGACTTAAGTCTTATCAAATCTGCTATCTTTATTACCAGTTTGATCTGGTCACATTCATTTTTATCATCTCTAATGGTAATTCCAGTTCTGCTTTTGCTCTGGGGTTTCATGCATTCCCTCATTATTTTACTCAGAATTCTCTGTATCTCTGCCTTTATCTGATACTCTTTAGTTTTCTCTCTCTTATTCCTTCTTTCATGTTTTTAAAGACATCAAGCATAGTCTACTAAACTTTTCCTTTTCTTTTCTGCTTGTTCATTTTTACACAGATGGAGACTCATCAAGATCTGGCCTGTCCTAAAAGATGTTTTCTTGGTTTCATTAGCCTGGGCTGCTCTTCTTCCAGTTATAGCCACTGCCATATTTTGGCTCTAGAACCAATGGCAGATTGATGCATGGATCTTAGGAGGTTTGTCTTTAAGAATGACTAGTTCAGAAAGAATAGACTTAGTAGTTCTTTCCTTGAGAGGAAAGGCATCTCAGCCAGTGTTTGCCAACATAAACCTCTGATGGCTTTAGGGTAGAAGACCCTGAATGGCTATGTGGGCAGACTCTGGCTGGCTTAACAAATGATTCTTTGACAAAAAAAGTCGCATGTGTTTCTGCTCTGAGTAATTTTTGTGGCCAGAGTGTCGGGCAAATGAGGGAGGGTAAATTGAAGCCTTTTCCTACCCCTGATTTGGACTTATCCTTGTTGCTTCGTATGTGTTTCTGAATCATATGTTCTGTCTTAGTATTTCTCAACAGAGGTGCCATTGGCGATTTTGGACTAGATGATTCATTGCTGTGGGGGGCTGTCCTGTATGTTGTAGTGTGGTTAGCATTTTCCCTGGTCTCTATCCAGTAGATATAAGTAGCCATACCCTGCCCAAATTATGATAATCAAGAATGTCTCCAGTTGTTGCTGAACACCTGGTGGGAAGCAAAATTGCCTTCCCTCCTTCCCGTTGAAAACCAAGAATATGCTTATAAATCCATACTAAATACTCTGTATTTTAGGAAGTTTTCTCCAAAACTGAATGATGTTCTTTTATTTGAAATTTTTTGTACTTCTGCCAGTCTTTTTCTCTGTCTTTATAGGCATTTAGTAGAATGTTAAATGGAATTGTAGAGGAATTATTGCTTTTGCTGCTGCATTTCTTTATTCACTGAGTAACCTGCTGAATATTCATGGAGTGCATAATCTATGCCACAGTCTCTGCTGAGTCATGGAACAACAAACAGAATAAGACATTCTCCCTGCCAATTCTTAACTTTAGGGATTTCTTCTAAGATTTATACAAATAATCATATTTATCTTCTTGAAATGTCTTATTCTTTTGGCTTCCTCTGGTTCTCTTCCTACATCTTGAGGAACTGAGGACTTGTCAGTTCCTTTAAAACATCAACATCACTTACAAATCTCTAAAGGAGGGGTAAAACATGTAGTATTCCTTAATCTCATTTCCTTCTGGAGCCCTGTTTTCTCCAGAGTATCTCATGAGATTAGTCCAAGTTATAGACTTTGCAAACTACTCATTTACAAATATCTCTATTATCTCAGAACGGATGACACAGATGCTTTCCAAGTTAATATCCTCAGCCATGATATTTTACAGAGTCTCAGAATCAAATGTTCAGTTCCTCCTGGGTATCTCCAGAATATAGTCCCATAAATACCTCACCCTCAGTACTTCTTCCAAGGCATCTATGACATCCAAAATAGAGAGTAAAATTTCTCATTTTTCTTTGTAACTTTAACACTGTTCTGTCTTAACCTTAATTCAGTGTGGGTTGGTCATCTGTTACAATTCTGTCTCCCCTGCTAGACTGAAAATGCAGATGCAGGGTCCAGGCCTCTTCTTCACTCTTTTCCAGAATTTGGAACAGAATGGGAGTTCAAGAGATTTTTTTTTTTTAATTAAATTTAATATAAAAAAACCCTGGAAAAAAAAAAAGTAATACCTTTGACACTTCTTAAACAATGTTTTAATGCTTTTTTTTTTTTTTTTTTTGGCTTATTTCTCTACATACTTAAATCGAGGCTCAGGGATAGATCTGAAAGCTCTAGGAAGCTAAAGAGAGATACTGGAGTGGAAAATGGATAGAGAAATAGGGCAATTAGATTTGCTAAAGACAAACCAGACAAACTTAATAATACTAGATAGTGCTAGCAGTGTCTTTGAAAAAAAAATGTGTCTTTTGTTTTTATTTTTGTGTTTTGCCAGTCCTGAGGATTTCACAGTTTGGCTTGGGTCCAGTGTGATGATTAAACATTTGTTTCTTAGAAAGCAAATTGGTTCTTTTGTTCTGTGTTGCTCACTTCAGGATTAAATCAGGGGATTTGGAAGGATGTACTAAAGTTTCATCTGGTTTGTTGGGAACAATATACTACTAGATAATCATTCCTTTATAACAGCTCAAGAAAGTAATAGTTGTTTTTTTTCTTAAAACTCCATATATACTTCTGATTAAATTCACACCAGAGGAAACATCATGACTGGGTTTTGGGGAGCCCACCAAATCTTCCTGCCTCAATTCTTTGCTGAGTCCAGAAATGTCATTTCTCTCTCTTTCTTTTTCAGATGGGTATGTTATGGATCCATTTATCTTTGCATACAGGTGCAGTGAGACAGAGATGAGAATGAGAATCTGCCAAGCACTAGGAAACAATATTAAATGAGCACCTTGAGGAAACTGCAAAGTAGTTTCTCAGGATTTCCAATTCCAGGTATCTTACTTTGGAACTTTTGTATTACTTTGATATCACTTATAAAATGTTCCATTTCTGAAACTGCTAGATCCACAGAAATTAGTAGCCTTTTTGGGGCAATGTATAAAAGGAAGACCATAGATTACAATTTGCTGACTGTAAAAATAAATAGGTTGATTTTTTTTCTCACCTATCAATATAGCTTTGTTCATCAAGAAAAAGTCAGTGTTAGATCTTTCTTCTTTGAGAATGTGTGAATAAAAAACAAACTTCAGAGAATCAAACCTCATAGCATAGTTATTATGTTATTTGATCCTTTCTGTGTCTATAGTAGATTCTTCCCTGGTGTCTCAGATGGTAAAGAGTCTGCCTGCAATGGAGGAGACCTGGGTTCGATCCCTGGGTCTGATAGATCCCCCGGAGAAGGAAATGGCAGCCCGCTCCAGTATTCTTGCCTGAAAAATCCCATGGACGTAGGAGCCTGGCAGGCTACAGTCCATGGGGTCACAAAGAGTTGGAACATTATTCCAAGTTCAGGTACTACAATCAACAAAATATGTTTTTGTTTGTATTGATTTAGATACTTGGGGTCACTTTGCACTATACAAGACATGATTTGACTAACTTAGGCCTATATTCACAATGTAAAGTAGTGCTTCTTAATAGAGTTATCTAATAACGCTAAACATACATTGAAACATAAGTCAATGGTTGTGTTTATTTAAAGTAGATGGGATAAGGATGACGATTTATACACAAATGAGGTGCTACTAAAAAAGAGTGATAACTTGGCATACTCACTTCCACATTCATCATCTGTACTCTGATGGGGATGCAAAAGCACAGGACAGCACTTTTCTTATATAAACAAGATATGTATGGGTATGTCACACAAATTGTTTAAAACACACATTAGCACGTTCAACAGTTCTTTTCCCCAAAAGTGAATTTTAGAGATTTTGAGTAAAGTTTTAGGAAATTAAAGGAAAATATTTGTGAGTTAACCTACATAAAACTCTTTAAAAAGTAAAAGGGACAGAGTAAGCTCTCTGCATGTACTATTATTGTTTATAGACTACTTACTGTCAAGTTAAGGATTTATATATTAGTTGTGTGCATGCTTAGATGCTTCAGTCATGTTTGACTCCCTGCAACCCTATGGACAGTAGCCCGCCAGGCTCCTCTGTCCATGGAATTTCTCAGGCTAGAATACTGGAGGGGGTTGCCATGCCCTCATCCAAGTGATTTTCCTGACCCAGGGATCGAACCAAGGCCTCTTACATATCCTGTGTTGGCAGATGGGTTCTTTAGCACTAGCGCCGCTTGGAAAGCCCTATTATGCATGAGGCTATCATATTATAAGATGTAAGATTGACAAATACAGTAGACACAGGGTTTTTGTTTGTTTGTTTGTTTTCCCAAAAGTAGCCTACATATCAGTGGTAAAGAAATGTACAAATACTGTGTGGTAAAGCTGTGTGGTAAAAACTTGGTGACATCAGGAGTTCAGAGAATGGAGAAATTCTTGTGGCCTGAGGCAAGGTATGTAGTCATTCATTACATTGGAAGAAGATTGGAGGAGATAGTAAGCATTTCAGGAAGGGAAAGAAAAAAAAAAATGGAGATAGGACTACATAAAATATTTATAGCCTGGATGTACTGGAGCCCAGGCTAAGAGGATGAGATTAGAAAAGAACACCAGAATCACAGATTTGGACTTCATTTAGTTATTGACATTTTCTGAGTAGTAATAAGCCAGGATGACATTTGTGTTTTGGAAAGTTAACATGACAGTTATGTATTCAGTTAACATGTCCAGTTATACCTACTTTCCATACTGGATTAAATGCCTTCATTATAAAAATGTTATTTCAGCTTCTTAAGGATTATTGTCAATTTTTAATAAACACTAACTTTATTTCTATGGCTAAAATAATTAACTAAATAATGGTAGATGAAAGAGATAGCCATTTTAAGGTGCTAATAATTTAGTAAAATTTTGAAACCTGGTACTAGAACTTGGGTTTTGGATGAGCGTGACAATAATTCAGTTATGAGCTTTGCAACTCACTTATGTGAATTTGGACAAGTTATTTAACTCTGTGAAACATCCATTTCTCACATATAAAATGCTGAATAGTAAAGCTTTCCTCATTGATTTGTTATGAGGATGAAATAACATATTTTAAAATGTCCAGACATATCTACCACATGTAATAATTATGCAGTTCATGTTAAGTGCAATTAATGTCCGTAAACTAAGTGTAAAAAGTAGAAAGCAGATCTTATTGTATCTATTACAGGGTTCAGAACACAATACACTTTTATTTTTCTAGCTTCAATAACCTTACAATCTATTTTTTCCCTACTATCTTACTGATTTCTGTTTTAAAACGTCATTAATTTGTTTTTTCTTTTCTTTTTCTGTTGGTAGTATCTAGAGGTCAAATTTTGGATTTCTTTATCTCACAATTTCCCTTGAAGACCTTATCCAGTCCTATGACTTTAAATATTATCTGTGTGCTGATTATTTTTGTGCTAATTTTAAGGATATGTTCTCAAATTCTGTGATAATTCCCCCTCCAAAAGACTGAGCTTAATTCCACTTCCCTGAGTCTAGAGTGTGGTTTGTACACAGTGACTCTCTTCTAGTACCACTTAAGTGATGGAATGTCACTTTGGAGATAAGAGTTTTCATCTTGGGTTCTCTCTCTCTCTCTTTCTTCCTTTCTTTCCCTCTTTCAGTATCCACTGCTGTGTGAAGACATGCCCTAGGAAGCCCTGTATAGAGGTGCACATAGTAAGGAACTGAAGCCTGTTGCCAACAGCCACAGGAGTAAACTTGGATGGAGATTCTCCAGCCTCAATGAAGTCTTCAGAGAGACTGCATGCAGCCTCAGTGACAACTTGATTACAACCTCATGAAGAACTGTGAGCAAGAATTACTGGAATAAGCCATGTCTGAATTTCTGACATTCAGAAAATGTGTGAGATTATTATTATTATTATTTTGCTTTCAGTTCACTTCAGTTCAGTTCAGTTGTTCAGTCATGTCCAACTCTTTGTGACCCCATGAACTGAAGCATGCCAGGCCTCCCTGTCCATCACCAACTCCCGGAGTTTACTCATGTCCATTGTGTCGGTGATGCCATCCAACTACCTCATCCTTTGTCGTCTCCTTCTCCTTCTGCCCGCAATCTTTCCCATCATCAGGGTCTTTTCAAATGAGTCAGTCCTTTGCATCAGGTGGCCAAAGTATTGGAGTTTCAGCTTCAACATCAGTCCTTCCAATGAACACCCAGGACTGATCTCCTTTAGGATATTTTGCTTTAGGATGCTAAATTTGGGGATAATTTGTTACATAGCAATAGATAATTAATGCAACCCCTGAATTTATCTCCAATCAGACCTCTACTTTGAACTCCAGACTTGTATATCCAACTGCCTACTTGCTATATCTACCTAAATGTCTAACAGGCATCTTGAACTTGACATGTTTAAAACTAAACTCCTGCTCTTGCTCTCATCCCTCCAAAGTTCAACATAACTTTCTGGCGCCAGGTGCTATGTTTCTCAGGCTCATTATTAACTCTTCGCGAAATACTTGACTTCTGTCTTTTATACTCCTTCCCCAATCTACTAGGGAATTCTTTGACTCTACTTAAAAACTATGTCCTGAGTTGACCACTTCTGACCAACTCACTACTACCATTTTAGGACTGCTGCTGCTGCTGCCACGTCGCTCCAGTCGTGTCCGACTCTGTGCAGCCCCATAGACGGCAGCCCACCAGGCTCCCCCGTCCCCGGGATTCTCCAGGCAAGAACACTGGAGTGGGGTGCCATTTCCTTCTCCAATGCATGAAAGTGAAAAGTGAAAGGGAAGTCACGCAGTCGTGTCCGACTCTTAGAGACCCCATGGACTGCAGCCCACCAGGCTCCTCCGTCCATGGGATTTTCCAGGCAAGAGTACTGGAGTGGGGTGCCATTGCCTTCTCCGATTCTAGTACTAGTTAACCTCATTTCATTGCAAGAAACTCCCTATTGTCTTTCAGTTTCTATCCTTGTCTCCCTCCCACTCTGTATATTCTCAACACAGAAGACAGTTATCCTTTAAAAATGTATCCTTATCCTTTAAACACTTGAGTCAAATTTCCAGCTTAGATAGTAGTGGAATGGCTGGTACTGGACTAACCTTACTGCAGATAGAAATTATTAACCCTGGGCAGAATATTTTTTTAAAAAAGCAGTTAAATCCCTCTCAGCGCCTGCCTATTTTGGATTAGCACTGGTGCATAATCCAAAGTAGGCAGACGCTGAGAAGGATTTAACATTTGAAAGAAGGTTACCATACTGGGTAACAGCCACATTTACAAGGCTCTTCTCCTCAGGGCAATACCCAATTAATGTGTGGTGCAGTTGGATAAAACTAAGCAGAAGCCACTGTTAAAATGACTTGTAATTTTATGAGAGGTAGAAACTATCAGAGTGACTGGAAATTAACAGGAGAGAACCCAGAAAAGAAGCGACAGGTTTGATTTCAAAACTCCCAGCAAACCTGTGGACAATTTCCTGAAATTCATATATAGAAAGCATTACGTTAAGAAGTCCAGACGAAATCAATAGCATGATGGCTAAAAAAGTTAAACATAGGTTTTAGCTCTTGATCCTTTTACTGACTCCTGCCAAATAAAAGGGCTCTTATAAATACCTCAGACTTTCCACTGAAACTCAGGAAATTCCCCATATTAGATACAAATACTATTTTCCCCCAATTGGCCCAACTGCTGAGAGAAACATGGAAACAAATATGTTCTGACAAAATATAAAACACTTCAAGAATTTAATGTGATGATTGGCCAGTAACTTAACTATTAGAAAAAGTAATTACCACTTATCATAGGAAGAAAAAAGAATTTTGAACTTCAATTCACAAAAGATGTGCAAGAAAAATTTTATTAGATATAGGAAAATATGAGTTATTGTCAAGGATAAAAGCAATCAATATCAATAGAGCACTGATAATTAGTCAATGATTAACAGTAAAAGACATTTAAGTATCTAAAATAAGGACTTATTTTAAAAGGTGGTCATAATGAGAGTGAACAGTTGGAAATTATTGGCAAAGGAACAAAAGCTATAAAAATATCAAAAAGAATTTCTAGAAATGAAAAATTTAGCATCTGAAATAAAAGGGTTCTGTTGTTGAATTTAGTAGTTGGAGTTAGCAGATTAAATGTTTTGACAAGAAGAGTAAAAGCTCTCTAGAGCAGCAGCAGCAGCAGAGATGTTCAAGTGAGAAATAGATTTAAGGGACTAGATCTGATAGAGTGCCGGATGAACTATGGAATGAGGTTCGTGACATTGTACAGGAGACAGGGATCAAGACCATCCCATGGAAAAGAAATGCAAAAAAGCAAAATGGCTGTCTGAAGAGGCCTTACAAATAGCTGTGAAAAGAAGAGAAGTGAAAAGCAAAGGAGGAAAGGAAAGATATACCCATTTGAATGCAGAGTTCCAAAGAATAGCAAGAAGAGATAAGAAAGCCTTCCTCAGTGATCAATGCAAAGAAACAGAGGAAAACAACAGAATGGGAAAGACTAGAGATCTCTTCAAGAAAATTAGAGACACCAAGGGAACATTTCATGCAAAGATGGGCTTGATAAAGGACAGAAACGGTCTGGACCTAACAGAAGTAGAAGATATTAAGAAGAGGTGGCAAGAATACACAGAAGAACTGTACAAAAAAGATCTTCACGACCAAGATAATCACGATGGTGTGATCACCCACCTAGAGCCAGACATCCTGGAATGTGAAGTCAAGTGGGCCTTAGAAAGCATCACTATGAACAAAGCTAGTGGAGGAGATGGAATTCCAGTGGAGCTATTTCAAATCCTGAAAGATGATGCTGTGAAAGTGCTGCACTCAATATGCCAGAAAATTTGGAAAACTCAGCAGTGGCCACAGGACTAGAAAAGGTCAGTTTTCATTCCAATCCCAAAGAAAGGCAATGCCAAAGAATGCTCAAACTACCACACAATTGCATGCATCTCACATGCTAGTAAAGTAATGCTCAAAATTCTCCAAGCCAGGCTTCAGCAATACGTGAACTGTGAACTCCCTGATGTTCAAGCTGGTTTTAGAAAAGGCAGAGGAACGAGAGATCAAATTGCCAACATCTGCTGGATCATGGAAAAAGCAAGAGAATTCCAAAAATATATCTATTTCTGCGTTATTAACTACGGTAAAGCCTTTGACTGTGTAGATCACAATAAACTGTGGAAAATTATGAAAGAGATGGGAATACCAGACCACCTGACCTGCCCCTTGAGAAACCTGTATGCAGGTCAGGAAGCAACAGTTAGAAGTGGATATGGAACAACAGACTGGTTCCAAATGGGAAAAGGAGTACGTCAAGGCTGTATATTGTCACCCTGCTTATTTAACTTCTATGCAGAGTACATCATGAGAAATGCTAGGCTGGAAGAAGCACAAGCTGGAACCAAGATTGCCGGGAGAAATATCAATAACCTCAGATATGCAGATGACACCACCCTTATGGCAGAAAGTGAAGAGGAACTAAAAAGCCTCTTGATGAAAGTGAAAGAGGAGAGTGAAAAAGTTGGCTTAAAGCTTAACATTCAGAAAACGAAGATTATGGCATCTGGTCCCATCACTTCATGGGAAATAGATGGGGAAACAGTGGAAACAGTGTCAGACTTTATTTTGGGGGGGCTCCAAAATCACTGCAGATGGTGACTGCAGCCATGAAATTAAAAGACGCTTACTCCTTGGAAGAAAAGTTATGACCAACCTAGATAGCATATTCAAAAGCAGAGATATTACTTTGCAAACAAAAGTCCATCTAGTCAAGGCTATGATTTTTCCAGTAGTCATGTATGGATGTGAGAGTTGGACTGTGAAGAAAGCTGAGCGCCAAAGAATTGATGCTTTTGAACTATGGTGTTGGAGAAGACTCTTGAGAGTCCCTTGGACTGCAAGGAGATCCAACCAGTCCATTCTGAAGGAGATCAACCCTGGGATTTCTTTGGAAGGACTGATGCTAAAGCTGAAACTCCAGTACTTTGGCTACCTCATGTGAAGAGTTGACTCATTGGAAAAGACTCTGATGCTGGGAGGGATTGGGGGCAGGAGAAGAAGGGGACGAGAGAGGATGAGATGGCTGGGTGGTATCACTGACTCAATGGATGTGAGTCTGAGTGAAGTCCAGGAAGTGCTGATGGACAGGGAGGCCTGGTGTGCTGCGATTCATGGGGTCACAAAGAGTCGGACATGACTGAGTGACTGAACTGAACTGAACTGAACTGACCTGAGAGATGGTCATATTCTAATCCCTGGAACTTAGGAACCTATAAATATCTTACTGCAATATTATGATTTATAACATATATATATATATATATATATATATATTATATATATATTTGAACTTTGTCCCAGTTTCTGACTCAGAGCTCCTAAGAGTCTTGGAATTTCCTAAATGATAAGAGTGATAAGGGTGAAGTGGATATCTTTCATTATTCATAACAAGCCCCTTTCTACCACACCTGAGTTTTTATCACTGAGGTGAATTTAGAAAAGTCCCTAGGTAACCTAAGGATGAGGCCTGGTTACCAGGGGAACCAACCTTGATAAGACAGTTGGAACTTTTGGTCCTAGGGTCTGACCTTAAAACTGAACATTTAGAAAACTAAGATCATGGCATCTGGTCCCATCACTTCATGGCAAATAGATGGGGACACAGTGGAAACAGTGGCTGACTTTATTTTTCTGGGCTCTAAAATCACTGCTGATGGTGATTGCAGCCATGAAATTAAAAGACGCTTACTCCTTGGAAGGAAAGTTATGACCAACCTAGACAGCATATTAAAAAGCAGAGATATTACTTTGCTAACAAAGGTCTGTCTAGTCAAAGCTATGGTTTTTTCAGTAGTCCTGTATAGATGTGAGAGTTGGCTGAGCACCAAAGAATTGATACTTTTGAACTGTGGTATTGGAGAAGACTGTTGAGAGTCCCTTTGACTGTAAGGAGATCTAACCAGTCCATCCTAAAGGAAATCAGTCCTGAATATTCATTGGAAGGACTGATACTAAAGCTGAAACTTCAATACTTTGGCCACCTGATGCAAAGAACTGGCTCATTTGAAAAGACCCTGATGCTGGGAAAGACTGAAGATGGGAGGAGAAGGAGACGACAGAAGACAAGATGGTTGGATGACATCACCAACTCAATGGAGATGAATTTGACTAAACTCTGGGAGTTGGTGATGGACAGGGAGGGCTTGTGTGCTGCAGTCCATGGGATCACAAAGAGTCAGACACAACTGAGTGACTGAACTGAACTGAACTGAGGGTCTGACCTCTTGGGAGGGGATAAGGGCTAGCGACTGAGTTAATCTCCCCACAGTCAACGATTTAATTTGTCATGCATACATCATGAAAGCTCTGGAAAAATCCACAAGGATGAGGTCCAGAGAATCTTCAGGTAAGTAAACTTGTGAACATACTAGGAGAGTGGTATGCCCAGAGAAGACATGGAAGCTCCTTGACCCTTTCCCGCATACCTTGCCTGAGGCATATCTTCCACCTGGCTATTTCTGAGTTATATTTTTTATAATACGTTTTTAAAATTAAGTTTTGTAATCTAATAAGTAAAATATATTCCTGAGTCTTGTGAGCCGCTCTAGCAAACTAATCAAGCCTGAGGTCCTGGGAACATGTGGACTGTAGCCAGCTGGTCAGAACCATCGGCACCAACCAATCTGCAGTTGCAGTTGGCGTTTGAAATAGCAGGGACCATTCTTGTAGGGCTGAGCCCTTACGTTATGGAATCTGACACTGTCTCCAGGCAGGTAATGTCAGAATTGAGTTAAATTATAGGACACCTGGCTAATGTCACAGAATTGCTTGGTTTTTACAAGCTCCAAAGGGTGCACCCCTCATTCTCCGAACATATTTGGTGACCAGAAGTATTGAGTGTGAGTAATATTAAAGAAGGTGCACAGGAGGAAGTGAGTTTTTCCTTTACAGTAACTTTTCATGGCAAAAGGATTTTTGCACGTGGACTTAAAACTACAAACTTCAAAACAGATATCCTGAATTATCTACATGGTCCCCATGTAACCCTATGGGCCTTTAAAAGTGGAAGTAGGTCATAGACTTGAGAAAATGGAGAAATACAGGAAAGATTTGAAATGTGAGAGACACATGACCAAATTTTGATGGATTTGAAGATTGAGAAGGGAGACAAGCTAAGGCAGTTAGGGAACCTCTAAAGCTGGGAATAACCCTCAGCTGACAGTTTGCAAAAAGACCGGGACCTCAGTTTTAGAAACATAAGGACCTGGACTCTGTTCATAACTTACATGGATTTACCTAGACCTTCCATAAAAGGAGACAGCTTTGCTGACATGTCGATTGTAGCCTGGTGAAACCCATTTCAGATATTAGACCTACAGAATAGACCTGTAGGATAATACATGTATATGAGTCTAAGCCTCTAAATTTGTGGTAATTTGTTATGGCACCAATTAAAAACTAACACAAAAGCGTCAATAAACTTCAAAATAGATAAATATATATTAAAAAGAAGGGGACAGAAAATTATTTTTTCTAGTATTGGCCAAAAATTCCCCAAATTTGTTCAACAAGATAAACTTACAGGACCAAAAAGCTTGAATAACTTCTTAAATGCATATGCTAAAATCATAAATCTTTCAGAAGAAAGTACAGGAGAATATTTTTGTGACCTGAGAGCATAGGTAAGGATTTCTTAAGACAAAAATACACTAAACATGAAAGAAAATAATCATAAATTATACTTCATCCAAATGAATCTATTTTGCTTATTAAAATATACAAATAAGAGGGAAAAGTCAAATTATGGACTGAGAGAATATATTTGCAATACATAAATCCAACAAAGAAATTACATCCAGGATATTTAAAGAATTCCTTCAGGCCTTAAGAAGCTAAATAACCCTTTAAAAAAGAGTAAAGGAATTAAATAGATATCTCACAGAGGAAGATACATGATGGTGAAAAAGTATATGAGAAGGTGCTGACATGACAAATTATTAGGGAAATTCAAATTAAATAACAATGATTTACCATCATAGATCAACCAAAAGAATCTGTAGCCCAGCAGGCTCCTCTGTTCATGGAATTCTCCAGGAAAGAATACTGGAGTGGGTTCCCATTTCCTTTTCCAAGGGACCTTCCTGACCCCGGGATGGAAACCAGGTCTCCTAGCATTGCAGGTGGAGTCTTTATCATTTGAGCCACCAAAATATAGGTTGGCACCCACTAATCTGGTCTAAAGTTCTAATTTTACAGATAAGGAAACTTTTACAAAGAAAGGTAAAATTTCTTTACCAAGATTATGCAACTAGTAATTTAAACTCTATGAAACTGACATTTTTGTAGGTTAAAAAATTAATAACGGTGACTTCACATAGTTAAAAATAATAAGAGTATGCTTGGTCTTCATACATCTAGGGATGGGTCTTTCTAGTTGGCCATGCTTTTTGCTGGGTATAGAAAACAAAATACTTTCCGAAAGATTCTCCAATGATAGATACTCTGTTAAATCGAAGCATTTTCTTGATAGCCAGGACCCTCATATATGGTCACACTCATGGTGCAAGGCACACTGTTTAAGTATTCCACAATGCAAGTGGTAGTATCATCACATTCTATGTTGGAAAAAAAAAATATTACATCCATACTTTTTTGAGCTTGTTTCTTTTCCTTGATATTTGATATCAATATTCATTAATTATTGCTATCCCCAATTACTTATACTGGATAACCCTCTACATCTGTTCAAACTCCTTTCTGTTTGATATTTCTCATTTTTACAGTCCTAGTGACCTGCTTGTCCTGTTTGTCACTTTCCTATTTGTAGCTATTTTCCTTGTATAGCTCTCTATCCCTCTCTGCCTTTTCCTTCATGAGAATAATGCCATCTGCTCTTATGCTCTTCTCTCCATGACCAGTGTCATCAAAGTGAACCCTATCCAGCCTTAATGTAAATTTATAAATTAATTTGTTTATATAAAGTAATTCTTATCTGAAGTACATAAGCAGAAACAAAAAACAAGAATGTGATCTCTAGGTGCTCATTTTTTTCTTAAATATTTCTGAATATGTAGATAGTTGGATGTGATTTGAATTATATTTTAAAGGCTATTTTATTTTTACATGTGTATATATGGCTGAACTGATATGTTGTTCCATTACAGTTTTCTAGAAGCAGCATGGGGGAGAAAAAAACTAGGAAAACAGAGTATAGACCAGAAGGGAAGTTAGAGATAGGATCTAAACATGTATTTAGAAGAAGGCTGAATAACTTCATTATGTGGAAGAAAGATCAGCAAACATATAGAGATGTGAAGTCATCCTAGCCACAGTTTCCCACTGTGGCTAGGATGCCAACAATAGCTTTAGCTGAGAGCCTCTTTCATTCAGAAAACACTACTACTATGCATTCCAATATGTAACTTTATCGTAGGTGTACAAGTCTTATTTTGGGGGAAAAAACTAAAAAAAAAACAAGTAATATTGAGTAAAAATGTGATCTATTTTTTTTTTAATTTCTGTTTTAAGTTAAACTGCTAGAATTTACCAGCAAAAATAGGACCAATTTGATGTTTTATTGATTTAGAAATATCATGCTTTCTCAGACTTTACATGCTATGCTTTGATGGCCTGGATGCTGGGTGCTATATTTCAGCACAAAGCCTTAATAACTCTTTTGGGGATGGAAGGTTATTGCTGTTTGTTTGTTTATCATTTTTTCCTGACTAGAAAGTCAATGTAGATATGTGCATTTTGTTGCAGGTTACCAACTACAGGCTGAAAATAGTTTTGTAAGACAGAGTTTGTTTATTTTTCTTCTTTCTTCCTTCCATCAAGATCCAGCATAGATAACAAACATTTGAAAAGAAAATAAGGAAAGAAAATAACCATGAAGCGTTTTTTCCCTTAATATTTATAAAAGGTTGAAAAAAATCCCTCGTGACTTTTTATGGAACTTAATGGTAACTTTTGTTTAAGTTCATGGATTTATTAGAAATTACTAACTGGGTATTCAGATCCAGTGCTTTATTTTTATGAGTTTTATCTACATTCCATTCACTCATGAAAAACACATTTTCCTAACTCATCTACTTTAACAGTAGGACTTAAAATGCCTTAGGATAGGAAAGTGAGTACTGAGAAGGGCTCTGTCTAAAAGGAGATTTTGGTTGGCATACTGTTCAACAAGACATAGGTTAAGATGGCCAGACATCGAGATTGTCCTTTCCAATTGTAATTCAATTCACTTTAACAAATAGTTTTCTAATGGTCTAAAAATGATAAGACAGTGGATTGGATTGGGCAGGAAATAAACATATGGGATATCCTTCTTCCCCTAAGTAGCTTACCTTGGTTGGGTTTGGGGGAGGCAATAAACCTTGTACACACGTAGCTGCTGTAGGAAGCAGGAGTGAGTGGGTTTTGTTAAGGAGCTATCAGTACGGTGCTATAATGTAACAAACCCAAATAAATGTCATTCATTTAGGACTGAAGAGGTGATTAAGCCTTTAAGTTCAGTTCAGTTCAGTTCAGTCGCTTAGTCGTGTCCGACTGTTTGCGACCCCATGAACTGCAGTACGGCAGGCCTCTCTGTCCATCACCATCTCCTGGAGTTCAATCAGACTCATGTCCATCAAGTCAGTGATGCCATCCAGCCATCTCATCCTCTGCCGTCCCCTTCTCCTTCTGCCCCCAATCCCTCCCAGCATCAGAGTCTTTTCCAATGAGTCAACTCTTTGCATGAGGTGGCCAAAGTACTGGAGTTTCAGCTTTAGCATCATTCCTTCCAAAGAACACTCAGGGCTGATCTCTTTTAGAATGGACTGGTTGGATCTCCTTGCAGTCCAAGGGACTCTCAAGAGACTTCTCCAACACCACAGTTCAAAAGCATCAGTTCTTTGGCGCTCAGCTTTCTTCACAATACAACTCTCACATCCATACATGAGTTTAAGGAGGGAGCTATTTTTGAAATAAACATTGGAAGAAAAAAGTTTTTATAATCAGAGAAATGCATATCAGAAGGAGGGAAAAGTGTGAACCAAATGCAGTTTTAATTTGCCAGCAAGTAGTAGTAGTGTTAATTGCTCAGTCGTGTCTGACTCTTTGTGACCCCACGGACTATATAGCCCACCAGGTTCCTCGGTCCATGGGATTCTCCAGGCAAGAATACTGGAGTGGTTTGTCATTCTCTTCTCCAGTGGCAGCAAGTAGGGGGATTATAAAGAGTTTTGACACAGATTGGAGTTGTGTTTTAGGCAGTGACTTTTAAGATGAAGTTCAAACACATACCTCAGCAGATTACATAGAATTCCATAGGTATTTCTTTATTTGGTGAAATGTAACAAAGTCTTAATATAAATCTCTTTATAATCTAGATTCAATCTATTTACCATTCCCCCCACCCATACACCAAGATTAAAAGTAGAACCTAAGGAAACTTTAAAATATAAAGGATGGACACAGAATTATAAGTGGAAAAAATGGCTGAGAAGAAACAACAGTATAAAAAAATATGGAGGAAATAAATTAAGATAGAATGATGTAAGAACATATATTTTTCAGCTTAGAATAATCCTGACACCAAAGCTAGAAAAGGACAATAACAAATAAAATTGCTGATCAATGTTCTTTATCAACACAGACTAAAAATTCTGAGTTGAGTCATATATAACTGGAAATCAGTTATATATAGAAAGAAAAATGACCAAGCAAAGTTTATTCCAGGAATGAAAGGATGGTTTAAAGTTTGAAAATTGATTGGTATAATTCATCACATTAATAGCATATGATAGTCTCAATAGATGCAAAGAAATACTTGATAAAATTCAACACCCATTTATGATAAAAACTCTCAGCAAACCAGAAATTTAAGGCCACTTTCTTAATCCAATAAATAATATCTGGAATTCAGAAACTTGCTACAGCCATTTGAAAAGTGTTTTCATGGAATGACTTGGGGCAGGGGGTAAAGCCTGTCTAAAAAGGAATGAAGAATAAGGGAATTCAATGTAAATGTTATTTACAAGGCTTGGCTACAATGGGGAAAATGGTGATAGTTCCAGGAAGATATTACAAAGGTGTTTTTTGGATTTTATTTATTTTTGGTATTTTGAAAACTGGGGAAAATGAACTATTTATCATTACCTAAATAGACAGAGGAACCAGAGATCAAATTGCCAACATCCGCTGGGTCATTGAAAAACCAAAAGAGTTCCAGAAAAACATCTATTTCTGCTTTATTGACTATGCCAAAGCCTTTAACTGTGTGGATCACAATAAACTGTGGAAAATTCTGAGAGAGATGGGAATATCAGACCACCTGGCCTGCCTCTTGAGAAACCTGTATGCAGGTCAGGAAGCAACAGTTAGAACTGGACATGGAACAACAGACTGGTTCCAAATAGGAAAAAGAGTACGTCAAGCCTGCATATTGTCACCCTGCTTATTTAAATTATATGCAGAGTACATCATGGGAAACATTGGGCTGGATGAAGCACAAGCTGGAATCAAGATTGCTGGGAGAAATATCAATAACCTTAGATATGCAGATGACCCCACCCTTATGGCAGAAGTTGAAGAAGAACTAAAGAGCTTCTTGGTGAAAGTGAAAAAGGAGAGTGAAAAAGTTGGCTTAAAGCTCAACATTCAGAAAACTAAGATCATGGCATCCGGTCCCATCACTTCATGGGAAATAGAGAGACATTATTTTGTTAACAAAGGTCCATCTAGTCAAAGCTATGGTTTTTCCAGTGGTCATGCATGGATGTGAGAATTGGACTATAAAGAAAGCTGAACACTGAAGAATTGATGCTTTTGAACTGTGGTGTTGGAGAAGACTCTTGAGAGTCCCTTGGACTGCAGGGACATCCAACCAGTCCATCCTAAAGGAAATCAGTCCTGGGTGTTCATTGAAAGGACTGATGTTGAAGCTGAAACTCCAATACTTTGGCCATCTGATGCGAAAAGCTGACTCATTGGAAAAGACCCTGATGCTGGGAGGGATTGAGGGCAGGAGGAGAAGGGGACGACAGAGGATGAGATGGTTGGATGGCATCACTGACTCGATGGACACGGGTTTTGGTGGACCTCGGGAGTTGGTGATGGACAGGGAGGCCTGGTGTGCTGCAGTTCAAGGGGTCGTAAAGAATCAGACACAACTGAGTGACTAAACTGAAATAGACCCATGAAGTTTTACTCATTGTGTTTTGCATATTGTATATATCTAGAAAGTGAAGGAGAAGGCAATGGCACCCCACTCTAGTATTCTTGCCTGGAAAATCCCATGGATGGAGGAGCCTGGTAGGCTGCAGTGCATGGGGTCGCTGAGGTTCAGACACGACTGAGTGACTTCACTTTCACTTTTCACTTTCATGCATTGGAGAAGGACATGGCAACCCACTCCTGTGTTCCTGCCTGGAGAATCCCAGGGACAGGGGAGCCTGGTGGGCTGCCGTCTATGGGGTTGCACAGAGTCGGACACGACTGAAGTGACATAGCATCAGTTAGCAGCAGCAGAAAGTGAAAGTGAAAGTCACTCACTCATTTATGTCCGACTCTTTGCAACCCCATGGATTATACAGTCTATGGAATTCTTCAAGCCAGAATACTAGAGTGGGTAGCTGTTCCCTTCTCCAGGGCATCTTTCCAACCCAGGGATTGAACCAAGGTCTCCCACATTGCAGGCAGATTCTTTACCAGAGAAGCCTGGTGTATATCTGGGGATTAACAGAAAAGAGATGCACACTTAAAGGATTTAACTGGAGAGAGCTAAATGTTTGGACTCTTGAAAGATATACAGGGACTTGGGGTATTAGAATGTTTTACCTCCCCTAGATCTAAAGTTGTAACCATTAGAATTATGTAGTCCAACAAGATTAGTACTCTGAATTCTCTTTCTTTCCACCCTCTGTTATCTTCAGGCACCTGCCATTGGCTGATCCTAACAGAAAACAGAGGGCAAGGAATCCTGGTTTCATATAGTCCATAGGAATTACTATTGTAAGTCACAGAGAGATGGGCAGGAATAGATCTGAAGAGGCCAATGAAGACTAGTTAGCACATATATGTTCTAGTCTAACTGTTATGCCCTTCCCTACTTTTCTATCTGGCGAAATCCTCTTTTCTTTTTAAGGCTCAATCCATAAGAAACGTTCTATATGGACTCACAGTGCTTCCTAAGCAAGGACAGGTGATTTCTCTTCTATTTATATTTATGTATCTGTTGCAAAGAATATTTATTAGTGCAAGTACATGACAGACACAGTTTTAACCTGTATTATTTATCTCATTTACCCAAATAATCTTTTAAAGTAGACATAGCCATTTAACCCCAAGAAAACCTAGGCTTCAGTTCAGTGGCTCAGTCGTATCCGACTCTTTGCGACCCCATGAATCGCAGCACGCCAGGCCTCCCTGTCCATCACCAACTCCCGGAGTTCACTCAAACTCACGTCCATCGAGTCAGTGATGCCATCCAGCCACCTCATCCTGGGTTGTCCCCTTCTCCTCCTGCCCCCAATCCCTCCCAGCATCAGAGTCTTTTCCAATGAGTCAACTCTTCGCATGAGGTGGCCAAAGTACTGGAGTTTCAGCTTTAGCATCATTCCTTCCAAAGAAATCCCAGGGCTGATCTCCTTCAGAATGAACTGGTTGGATCTCCTTGCAGTCCAAGGGACTCTCAAGAGTCTTCTCCAACACCACAGTTCAAAAGCATCAATTCTTCAGTGCTCAGCTTTCTTAGCAGGTTAAATAACTTGTCCAAATGTACTGAGCTGGTGACTGGCAATTTGTTCATACTACCTCCATCACTCCATGCTCCCATAATGCTTTGTGTGTAGATCAGATAAAGCATTTACCACATTCTATTTGCTGAAATTCAAGCAAGAAAATCATGCATGTGGCAAATGATCGCAGAATGTCAACAGTGAAGCTGCTCATCCCGGTGCCTTTAATCACTACTAATTGTTTGAGTTTCTGTAGGACGAGACTCATGGACAGGGGTTCATATCTGGTATCTGTCCCAGTGACAAATAGAATGATAGCAGAGCATGGAGTCAGAGTTCTACTTTATTAAGCAGGTATACTTCTGTTGCAAATGATAAAAATCCTCCTTAATGTAGTTTAAGCAACAAAAGAAAATATATTTGTCCATGTAGCTAGCCAGGCCAAAGTGAACCTGACTTAAATGTACATAAATAAATCTAAGGGTTCAAGGGTTCATACAATTTTTCAGAGTTTTCTCTCCTTGACAATCTCTTTGTTTTACTTTTTTATCTTTTTCCTGACTATTGCTCAATTTTCTTCTGACAAGTTTTCTCTGCTGCCACTGGTAGCCTTTGCTTTAGATGGCCCCTCCTTAGTACATCTAGCTGAAGGAGAATGTCTTTCCAATATCCATTTATCAATTTAGGAAGGCATTTGTTTGGTCTTGCTTATTTGTTATATGCTTACCCCAGGGTTAATTACTGTGATAGAGAAAGTGGTCCCATTAACTGGTCATCATGTTTGAGATATAAGTCCACCACTAAGGATAAGAAAGGAACTTACTGTAGGATGCTAGAAAAATAATGAGATTTAATGGGAAATGTGCTGAGTAGTTTACCCAAATAACTATCACAATCTTTTCCTAATCTTTTTGCCAAATCTATTTTCAAATTAAGTGTATTCTTCTTTCAAAACATGTTTTTGCCTTTTCTTTGTGTGCCAGTTCTATCGTCAAGCTTTTCAGCATATAATTCAGTTCAGTTCAGTCACTCAGTAGTGTCTGACTCTTTGCGACCCCATGAACTGCAGCACATCAGGCCTCCCTGTCCATCACCAGCTCCCAGAGATCACTCAAACTCACGTCCATCGAGTCAGTGATGCCATCCAGCTGTCTCATCCTCTGTTGTCCCCTTCTTCTCCTGCCCTCAATCTTTCCCAGCATTAGGGTCTTTTCAAATGAGTCAGTTCTTTGCATCAGGTGGCCAAAGTATTGGAGTTTCAGCTTTAGCATCAGTCCTTCCAAGGAATACCCAGGACTGATTTCCTTTAGGATGGACGGGTTGGATCTTCTTGTAGTCCAAGGGACTCTCAAGAGTGTTCTCTAACACCACAGTCCAAAAGCATCAATTCTTTGGTGCTCAGCTTTCTTCACAGTCCAACTCTCACATCCATACATGACCACTGGAAAAACCATAGCCTTGACTAGATGGACCTTTGTTGGCAAAGTAATATCTCTGCTTTTTAATATGATGTCTAGGTTGGTCATAACTTTCCTTCTAAGGAGTAAGTCTTTTAATTTCATGGCTGCAGTCACTATCTGCAGTGATTTTGGAGCCCCCCCAAAATAAAGTCATCCACTGTTTCCACTAACATGAGTCTAATTATTAAAAGTAGGATATTTTCACCCTTGTGAAAAATCTTTCTCACCATAGTTAATTCAGCACAGCGAATCTGTATTGCAGTTTATCCATATTGTCAGACTCTTAAAAGCACAAGAATGGCTTCATATTGACTGGTATTTTATAATGGTCTCCACTGTTTTTCAGACTGACATAAGATGTACCTGACAACCCACTGACATGTATCTGACATGTATCCAAATTGCTTTTCTCCTCTGCCAGCTGTATCAATATTTCTTAAACTTTTGGGGTCAATAAGAATCTGATGAAAGCTGAGGACCCACTCCCTAGAAAAATGTACATATAAACATACCATGAATTTTTTAATGAATCATATGGAGTTCACATATCTCTAAGGCAGAGAATAGCTTTTGATGTGGGGAAAGCAAAGTAGACAAGCACATAGAGTTGGTACTTGGATGAAGAGTACACAATGTTTTGTAGGCTTTTTTTTTCAAGCCTTCAGAATGTTTAGAGGTAAAGCATTGTCAGATTTACACTTTAATTATATTGCTTTGTCTAAAGATAAGAAATGAATTTAAGGTTATCAGAAAGATAGGTGCAAGAGAGATAAGTAAAGAAACTAGTATACATATAAAGGAGGTCAATCAGGCAGGACTTCCTAATTTATTGTAAGTAGGGGCTGGGAGAAGGAGAATTCAAGGATGAACCTCAAGCTTCCAAATGGATTATGGTGACATTAACTGAGACTACCAAAATCCCTGCAGATGGTGATTGCAGCCATGAAATTAAAAGACTTACTCCTTGGAAGCAAAGTTATGACCAACCTAGATAGCATATTCAAAAGCAGAGACTTTGCCGACAAAGGTCCATCTAGTCAAGGCTATGGTTTTTCCTGTGGTCGTGTATGGATGTGAGAGTTGGACTGTGAAGAAAGCTGAGCACCGAAGAATTGATGCTTTTGAACTGTGGTGTTGGAGAAGACTCTTGAGTGTCCCTTGGACTGCAAGGAGATCCATCCAGTCCATTCTAAAGGAGATCAGTCCTGGGTGTTCTTTGTAAGGACTAATGCTAAAGCTGAAACTCCAGTACTTTGGCCACCTCATGCAAAGAGTTGACTCATTGGAAAAGACTCTGATGCTGGGAGTGATAGGGGGCAGGAGCAGAAGGGGACGGCAGAGGATGAGATGGCTGGATGGCATCACCAACTTGATGGACATGAGTTTGAGTAAACTCCAGGAGTTGGTGATGGACAGGGAGGTCTGGCTTGCTGCAATTCATGGGGTCGCAAAGAGTTGGACACGACTGAGCAACTGAACTGAGACAGAAATAGTAGAGGAGGAGCAACTTGGTGACTTATGGTTCCGTTCAGTTCAGTTCAGTTCAGTCACTCAGTCATGTCCAACTCTTTGCGACCCCATGAATTACAGCACGCCAGGCCTCCCTGTCCATCACCAACTCCTGGAGTTCACTCAGAGTCACGTCCATTGAGTCAGTGATACCATCCAGCCATCTCATCCTCAGTCGTCCCCTTCTCCTCCTGCCCCCAATCCCTCCCAGCATCACAGTCTTTTCCAATGAGTCAACTCTTCTCATGAGGTGGCCAAAGTACTGGAGTTTCAGCTTTAGCATCATTCCTTCCAAAGAAATCCCAGGGTTGATCTCCTTCAGAATGGACTGGTTGGATCTCCTTGCAGTCCAAGGGACTCTTAAGAGTCTTCTCCAACACCACAGTTCAAAAGCATCAATTCTTCAGCACTCAGCCTTCTTCACAGTCCAACTCTCACATCCATACACGACCAATGGAAAAACCATAGCCTTGACTAGATGGACCTTTCTTGGCAAAGTAATGTCTGTGCTTTTGAATATATTATCTAGATTGGTCATAACTTTTCTTCCAAGGAGTAAATGTCTTTTAATTTCATGGCTGCAGTCACCATCTGCAGTGATTTTGGAGCCCAGAAAAATAAAGTCTGACACTGTTTCCTCTGTTTCCTTGTCTATTTCCCATGAAGTGATGGGACTGGGTGCCATGATCTTCATTTTCTGAATGTTGAGCTTTAAGCCAACTTTTTCACTCTCCTCTTTCACTTTCATCAAGAGGTTTTTTAGTTCCTCTTCACTTTCTGCCATAAGGGTGGTGTCATCTGCATATCTGAGCTTATTGATATTTCCCCTGGCAATCTTGATTCCAGCTTGTGCTTCTTCCAGTCCAGCATTTCTCATGATGTACTCTGCATATAAGTAAAATAAGCAGGGTGACAATATACAGCCTTGACGTACTCCTTTTCCTATTTGGAACCAATCTGTTGTTCCATGTCCAGTTCTAACTGTTGCTTCCTGACCTGCATATAGGTTTCTCAAGAAGCAGGTCAGGTGGTCTGGTATTCCCATCTCTCTCAGAATTTTCCACAGTTTTTGTGATCCACACAGTCAAAGGCTTTGGCATAGTCAATAAAGCAGAAATAGATGTTTTCCTGGAACTCTCTTGCTTTTCCATGATCCAGCAGATATTGGCAATTTGATCTCTGGTTCCTCTGCCTTTTTTAAAATCAGCTTGAACATCCAGAAGTTCATGGTTCACATATTGTTGAAGCCTGGCTTGGAGAATTTTGAGCATCACATTACTAGCGTATGAGATGAGTGCAATTGTGCAGTAGTTTGAGCATTCTTTGGCATTGCCTTTCTTTGGAATTGGAATGAAAACTGACCATTTCCAGTCCTGTGGCCACTGCTGAGTTTTCCAAATTTGCTGGCATATTGAGTGCAGCACTTTCACAGCATCATCTTTCAGGATTTGAAACAGCTCAACTGGAATTCCATCACTTCCACTAGCTTTGTTCATAGTGATGCTTTCTAAGGCCCATTTGACTTCACATTCCAGGATGTCTGGGTCTAGATGAGTGATCACACCATCGTGATTATCCGGGTCGTGAAGATCTTTTTTGTTCAATTCTTCTGTGTATTCTTGCCACCTCTTCTTAATATCTTCTGCTTCTGTTAGGTCCAGACCATTTCTGTCCTTTATCGAGCCCATCTTTGCATGAAATGTTCCCTTGGTATCTCTAATTTTCTTGAAGAGATCTCTAGTCTTTCCTATTCTGTTATTTTCCTCTCTTTCTTTGCATTAATCACTGAAGAAGGCTTTTTTATCCCTTCTTGCTATTCTTTGGAACTCTGCATTCAGACGCTTATATCTTTCCTTTCTCATTTGCTTTTCACTTCTCTTCTTTTCACAGCTATTTGTAAGGCCTACCCAGACAGCCATTTTCCTTTTTTGCATTTCTTTTCCATGGGGATGGTCTTAATCCCTGTCTCCTGTACAATGTCGTGAACCTCATTCCATAGTTCACCAGGTACTCTATCTATCAGATCCAGACCCTTAAATCTATTTCTCACTTCCACTGTATAATCATAAGGGATTTGATTTAGGTCATAGACCTCTGTCAAATCGCTGAAATTTAAGTTACACGCATTAAAGTTAGATAGTTGGACATATATAGGATCTATGTTCATGATGACAATCTGGAATTCTTCTGCAGGACAGTGTCTCTAAACTTTAACATACAGAAGAGTCACTTAGAAAGTCTGTGGAAATAGATTGCTGGGTCCCACCCTCAGAATTTTTGATTCGGTAGGTCTGGGGTAAGGCTGGAAAATATGCTATCTTCTAATAGCCTCCCAGGTGATACTGGTGCTGTTCTGGATATCTGGAAGATCACATTGGGAAACATTGATGTAGAAGACCTTTGTTGTTTTCAGTTTCTATCCAACTTTTTATTTTCTTGTTACAGCATCCCTTTCAGTGCTCCCAACATCCTTCGGGAAATTGATTCTCTCTTACTCCAGCCATTTTATTCTTCTTTTTCTGCCTATGTTCATTCATGTATGATTACACATGGGGAGATATATCTGTATAGAAAACTACTTTCATAGAAACAATAAAATGGTGGCTGCCAGGGGCTGGGGACAGGGTGGGATAGGGCAATGTTGGTCAATGGGTGTGTGTGTGTATTAGTCACTCATTCGTGTCCCGCTCTTTGCAATCCCATGGACTGTAGCCCACCAGGCTCCTCTGTCCATGGGATTCTCTGGGCAAGAATACCAGAGTGGGCTGCCATTTCCTTCTCCAGGGAATCTTCCCATCCCAGGGGTTGAATCTGGGTTTCCTGCTTTGCGGGAAGATTCTTTACTCTCTGAGTCACCAGGGAAGCCCTGGTCAAAGGGTAAAACATTCAATTATGCAAGTTATGAGGATCTAATGTACAGCTTGGTGACTTTAGTTTAAAATAAGGTATTGTTTATGTCAAAGTTGCTAAGAGTAGATCTTATGTGTTCTCACCACCAAGAAAAAAGAAGTTGACTGTGCAAGATGACAGACGTGTTAATTATCTTCTTTATCTTGGTAATCATTCCACAATGTATATAATTCAAATCATCTCATTGCACACTTTAAATATATAAGTCTATATTTGTCAATTACACCTCAATAAAGTTGGGGGGAAAAAAGAAGAGAATGAAACAGGAAAAGCTAGAGAGGAAAAGCTAGAAACAGAGAAGGAGAACAAAAGAGAAAACAAAGTACAGAAAAGAGGGAAAGATGGTCTTTATTTCCCATTCATCCCTCAAGCTGGGTCCAGCACTTACTTGCCTTCCCAATTACTTGAGCAATAACTTCTTTCTTTTTTAAGTCAGCTAGAATGTGTTCCTGTAACTTTCTATGAAAAAGTCCCAATATATTTTCCTTTTATTTTTTAAAAGACTTTTTGTGATTCCGATTCCCACATGTGATATCTGGTTAGTAAAGCAAGTTGATAAATGTTCTTTGTTTAAAAAATTCAATAATATTTATATTTTCCCAAATCAAATGAAATCAATATAATTCAAAGTTTATTTGCAAAGTTCAGTTTTTGTTCTTGTTGCTTCAACTGTAGCACAGACGGCAGCTGGGTTATAAGGCATTTTACTGATTTGGTTACCTTAAAATAAACACCAATCTAAGTAGAATTAGCCATAGAATATGCACTGGCATGGGCTGTGTTGAATAGTTTCTGCTCTGATGGTGGTAGTGTTATCATTACTGATTTAGAGGGACACATTCAGGTTTCTGTCTTGTAATATTTTACAAGCAGTTCTGCATTCACAAGTTCAGTTGCTTTTAGTATTTTTATTTTATTATAATAAAATTAATAGGAAGGAGACCACCTGAGGCACATTAATTAATAGTTAAGAGAAAAATTTTGACCTATTTTCCCTCTTCATTCCTCCAACTGGATAGATAATATGTTTTCACTAATAAAATTGAGCCTGCTGCAATGCTGTATGTAATGTGAATTACCTTTCTGTGGGGAGCCAGGAGAACTTAGTGTAACATGTAAAACCTCTGGAGAATACCAGATCTTGTTTTTGTTTTTCCTTGAATTCTCTCTCTGGTGTGCCTTGTGGTCTTTAGAAGGATTCTAAATCATCTGGATATTGTGGAAAAGAAAAAAAAAAAAAGATTAGCAATGACTTGATGAAGTTTCTCTCACTTCTTACATTGCTAACTGTGCAAAATTGTTAATGTGTCTTTTTACTATTTATGGTCACTTCAATATCTTTGTGACAGTCGAAGAAGAAAGACGAATGCCCATGATTCATCTTGTTCAGATAGAACATTTCTAATCTTAAAAGAAAAGTAGAATATTACCTTTTGATGAGGCCTACTGGTCCAGAGACAAACAGGACCTTAATAATCTATCATTATTGAATGAAGATAATAAATGACATTTCTCTTATTCTCAAGACATCATTTTAACAGAAACTTTGGAGGAAGGGGTTACTTTATATCCACAGGGGAGAAATTATTATTATTTTTTTTAATTGAGAGTTAGGTATAAACCCTAGAACTGTTATTCTCTAGTTATTTTATTAACTTACAGATGCATGAAGCTCTTCCAAGCCTATTTAATTTGCGCCTGTGCCTTCTCTTTAAGAGCAAGGACAGATAGTGCACATTTCTTGGATATAGCACAAACAGGATCTTATTTCATTTGTTAGTTGAGTAGAAACTGAACAGAGGATTTTTGGAGAATATAAAACAGAGTTTCCCACTGAGCTAACCTCATTTTCTAGGATTCTGCCATTGCCCTCACCATATGTCCGGCTGCATTATTATAAAGACATCCAACTGCTGAGGTTATTTCTGTTTCCAGTAAATAGATGCTAGTTACATTTCTAAAATTGTCGTTATGCAAGTTAAATTTTCTTACGAAAGAATTATCAGAACTAATGTACAATGATTTTGATCATGTAAATTCAATTAGAGGAAATGACATATAAAAAAGAGAAGGATGGGGTAGTGGTTAGGGGTACTAGAAAGATAGATTGGAGTATAAAATGAATGTTAGACTAAGGAGTTTGGAATTAATTCCAGTACCATGGAACTCCTTACAGTAGTTGGCGTGGGTCTCTGGATATCATTGCAGATTCAAACTAAAGCCATATGTGAAGGTTTTTGTGTGTGTGTGTGTGAGAATTTCTACTGCCAGCACCATTACCAAGCTTCATGTCTGATGTGAGAGAGGAGAGGGGGCTGTCTCCTCTTTAGCCAAAAGATTATTTCATTTCAGATCCTTTGTTTCCATTCAAATAGCCCCTCCATCCATACTCCTGCCAGCCTCTGTCTGATGTATGCAGTTATTGTAAGCCAACTTTCTCTTGCACTAGGCTCCTACAATTTTCTCATAAACATAGTGCATGAGAGCAACATAATCTGTTTTTTAAGCATTGTATACATGCAAAGTATACATCAAGAAATGTGTAAGACTAGTAATCAAGAGTTGCAGTTCTAGAGTCACAATGCATTGGGTCAATTTTATGTTCTGATCATTTACTTGCCATGTGACTCAGAAAATGACTTAACCTCCTTCAGTCTTTGTAAAATGAGGATAGTGTATGGGTCTCATATGATTATTTCAAAGTGTTAATGAATTAGCAACTGTGAAGCACTGATAACCCTGCACAATACAAAGTAATGTCTCAATAAATGTCTGAAATATTTTTATAGGTTTTGACCTGATGAGAGTCCTAATCAGTTAATATGCTGCTACTGTTAAGTCGCTTCAGTCGTGTCCGACTCTGTGCAACCTCATAGCCAGCAGCCCACCAGGATCCCCTGTCCCTGGGATTCTCCAGGCAAAATACTGGAGTGGGTTGCCATTTCCTTCTCTAATGCATGAAAGTGAAAAGTGAAAGTGAACTCGCTCAGTTATGTCCAACTTAGTGACCCCATGGACTGTAGCCTACAAGGCTCCTCCGTCCATGGGGTTCTCCAGGCAAGAGTACCAGAGTTAATGAGTGAATGAAAAAAGCAAGGGGTTTTTAGTCAAGTGAATGTAACTTCAAATCTTGGCACTGCTGCTACCAGCTTGGTGAACTTGGGCCTCTTTGAGCCCACCTTCAGATCAAAGAATTGCCCAGCAGGCAGACTCAGCCTGCAAGTAACAGAATGTCCTACTTGAAATGGCTTAACAAATAAGGAAAAAAGTACTACCTTGTGTAACCTGCAGTCTAAGGGGATGGAGGTGCAGTGTATCGCTTAACTTTTTCCTTACCACTCTTTGGCTTCAGCTTTTCTCTCCCTGTCAATTTTGTTCTCAGTCTGGCTCCTCTCATGGTCCCAAGTTGGTGGCTGGGGCAACTTGGGCAAGATGCTCCCTTTTCCTACCTAAAATGAGAAAGAGAGATTCTTAGCCAATCATGAAATGCAAGTTCTTCCTTTTACCCTTCTGAATGATTTTAGGACACATAGCCACCCTTAGACCAATCACAAGAGTCAGAAAATTAGCATAGAGTAATTAGAATTTTCCTTTAGAACAGATGAAGATAGAAATCTGAAAAAAAAAAAATCAGAGTTCTATTTGGAAAAATGAAAGGGAAATGGATATTGCATGGGCAACTAGGTATGTTCATCACAATTTGTTTTTAATATTAAATAAGACAATATAGTGTCATTTAAATTAAATAAGATATCATAATGTTATATTAAATAAGATGCTATTTAATATTAAATAAGATAAGTAACATGTATATCATAGCACCCAACTGCAGTACCAAAATGCTAATTCTTCTTTTCTTTCTGTTGTAATTTTCCTATTCATAAACACTTCTTAAACTGAGGCTTTATCTGGCGTTGATAAAGTTGGCATTTTCAACTGATTAGTTGGAAATAATGAAGGTGAGGGAGCTGAAGGGAGAGACTTAAGAGGAGTTAGAACAAGTTACAGATTATTATAGTACTTCAGGTAAGATGTAATAAATCCCAAACCATGGAGGAGACAAACTGGAAGATAGTGATAAATATGAAAATATTATGAAGTTACAGTTCATAGGATTGGTGAGTGACTGGTGATAGGAGATGGATGGTAGAAAAGGACGTAGTTTTAAGATTTTGAATCTGGTTGCCAGGGAGAATGCCAGTATCTTTAATACAGAGAGAAGAGTTGGTTTAGGGGAAGCAGGATGACTTTGGTTCACGTTGTCTTTGGTCTTCAAAGGTCTGGCAGATATCCAAGCAGATAATCCATGAGATTATTAATTTAGTGTGGAGGCTAGACCCTTTGGTTCATTCAGATAGGGGTGTTATATGATGAAATTTCAGGAAGGATTGTGCACATCTAAATGAAATGATTAAGCAAAGGAGTTAAGAAATGGCTACATTTATAAATAGGAAGAGAATGATCAAAGAGAATGTCAAAAAACAGATACAACCCAAAAATAGATGCTGAGGGATAACTTATTTCAAACAAAGGGATATTCAACAATGTTTAATGGCACAGATGTTTCAGGAGTTTAAAAATAGAGAAAAGACACAGGACTCAGTGATTAGAACATCAATACTACCTTTGAATAAGCAAATTCAATAACATCAGTAATGAAAGTTCAGAAACTTGTGGTCATCAGAAAAGGACTACAGAAATAGCTGCTCTTTCAAAAACTTGGTGGTAAAGAGAGAATCATGGGGTGGAAAGCACAAGATGCTACAGGATTGAGGGGTGATTTTTGTTTAAATTCAGAGAGAACTGAACAGATTTGTGGGAGAAGAAACAGAATCTATATAAGAGAAAAGACTGAAGATGCAATAAAAAGGGGCAATGATAGAAGAAAAAGAGGCAATGATAGAACGCCTCTCAATTTTTAAGAACTTACCATGTGGCAGGCACTATTAGTATTCTGTTTTTCAAAGGCAGAACCTGAGCTTGTGTGATGTTAAATAACTTATGCAGGTTCCTACAACTAAAAGGGGTAGAGCCATGCTAGGTGACTACTACGTGACTACGTACTCCCTGCTGCAACATGATTTCAGCCCCTGGAGGAGGGTGGTTAGGGGTCATCAGATACCAGTGAAGAGAGGCATTCACTTCGGCAAAGAGGACAAGTACTTCTTTTTCACATCTATTTTTAAAAATTTTTATTGGAGTATCGTTGATTTAAAATTTTGTGTTATTTTCTGCTATACAGCAAAGTGAATCAGTTCTACATATATATGTGTGTGTGTGTGTGTGTATATATATATATATATATGTGTGTGTGTTCTTCAGAATTCTTTTCCTGTATGGCTCATTACAAAATGTTGAGAAGAGTTCCCTGTATAATTATATATATAATTATACAAAATAGTAGTGTAGGACAAAGAGAAAAAGAGAAAATGAAGGTGGGAAAGAATTTGAGATGGAGGACGAGATTGAAAAGTGCAAGTGCAAGTTCTTCTTGCTCATCAGAGCCCTGCCTTCAGAACACAAGAGCCAGGCAGATTTCTTAGCTTTAAGAAAATAGGAAAATTTCTAATAATCAATGCATAACTTGCCCTTTCACCACCTCTTCGGCCAAATTTAACAGTTGTTACTTATAAAGTTTCTCCTTTAGTAGAGAATGAGTTAACATCATCAAAAAGAATTGTAAGAAAGGTATATAAATGGTAAATATAAAAGTTAAACACCTTAAAAATACTCATAGAGTGACTGAGCGCACGAACACTTAGAATTGGTAAACAGTTGTATAACATATATCATTTTACCAGTAGTATGAAGGGATATCATAATAATTGATATTTTTCCATACTTTATTTTACCTAATAACCCTAGTTAGCTGGGCATTTCGGACCATTGCCTCAGGAAAGAGAAACAGAAGAAAGCAGAGAAAACAGGGTATTAATTCTTAATTTTTGAAGTTTTGAGGCTAGGCCTCTGAAACTGAACAAAAAATTTGGATAATGCAAACTGATGAAAGTGACATAAAGAGCAATAAAATTCTGCCTCCATTTGTCTGCCATTGGTGTTGACAGACATCCGTGACACAGCTGAGACGTGGAGGAAAGCTGGAAGTGGTGAGGAGACGCTGTGATCCCCGACAGGATCTGGGGGAGCCACAGCTGCCCGATGGAGATCTGAAGAGTGAAGAGCAGAGTACACTCTTCATGGGTTCAACTCAGAGAGGAACTTCTGGCTTAGTGTATTTATAGAGTGTGTATAGGCAGATGGATCCACAGTTGCTTTTTTATTGTTTCTTGTATTTAACTGGAGTGTAAGAAACACTGAGTGACCACTCTATGTGGGAAAGCACCACAGAGAAGGAAAACAACTGTATGGGGGAACTCAGCTGGCTTTCTCCAGGCTCAGAATGAAGCTGCAAAGTTAGAATGACTCCAGAAAGGACTTGTAGAAGTTCACTGAGAGAGAGAGCCTGTTCTGAAGCATGCCAAGAACAAGAGATGACTCAGGGTTCTGACATGAATAGACGATGATGCAGAACAAAGCACCTACCTCCTACCCTGTATGGCTCAGTATTGAAAAAATGATTCCTATACCCCTCCCCACCAAATTCACCTTGTGGGTATTGGTGAATAACCACAGTGACATACTCACTGTGAGAATACCCATAGAGTAACAAGAGAGTCATTCTTTTCATAAGAATATGATTTGATGTTTACATTTCATAATTTCAAAGGGCTAGAAATAAAAAGTGAAAAAAAGTCAAAGTGTTAGTTGTTTAGTAGTGTCCAACTCTTTGCAACCCCATGGACTATAGTCCACCAGGCTCCTCTCTCCACAGAATTCTCCAGGCAAGAATACTGGAGTGGGTAGCCATTCTCTTCTCCATGGGATCTTCCTGACCCAGGGATCCAACCCAGGTCTCTTGCATTGCAGACAGATTCTTCATCGCCTGAGCCAAAATATATAGCATTTTACTTCAAATATCTAATGCTACCTTGAAAGTCAACAATATTATAACCCTTAGTAGCAAAGATGTTTCTAATGTATTAGTATTGCTTGCCACACAAAGTTGTTCAGGAAATAGAAAATCCCTGGGTAGGTACATGGATGGATGAGCACATTTTTAAGTGCAAAATGAGAACATGTTTAAAGTTCTCTAAAGTGATCTCCTCAAAAGTCAGGTGTAATCAAGATAAATGGAGAGAATATTTATTTCCTGCCATTTTTGAATTATTTTTTCATTGTTTCAGTGAGTAATTATTTCTTAAGAGAATGTAAATTCTTGAGGGCAGAGTTCGGACAAACCAAAGAAGATCTTTATTCAAGCAGATCCTGAAGGCCAGAGTGATAAATACCGAACCCTGCACAGTCAGCATTGACAGAAAGAAAGATATTGTTTAAAAGGATGAGAGCGAAATTTTGGAGCCAGAAAAGCAGTACAGGAAGTAGGTACAAAGGCTTAGGGAACTCAGTGGTGCAAAGCTGCTGGAGAATCTCCTGTAGGGAATGCCAGCTGCAGAGTAGAGACATGGTACTATTGATAGTGACTACGCCATACATCTTGTTAGCACGCCTATAATTCAAATGCAGAGGAGCCCAGGATTACAGTTTTGAAAGGTTTACTTTAAAAGGAAATTTTTACTGAAATAAAGCAACTAGATTTTGCATATGATTTGATCTAGTATGGTAGAGAGATCCCAGAATTTGGAGGTGGAAGGGCACTGTTTGAAGTCTGACCCAGGGAAAACTACCTCTTGACCTATTTCCTTATGTGTAAAATGAAATTCATTATACTTTTTCTACCTTGCAGCATTAAGTAGATGATCAAATACAATAATACACGAGAAAGTATTTTTGAGAGCTGTCAAGTGTTATAAAATATTAGTTATTATAATTATTTTTGAAGTTCCAATTCTGAAACTATTAAAGTCTCCTGCTGCTACTGCTAAGTCACTTCAGTCGTGTCTGACTCTGTGCGACCCCATAGATGGCAGCCCACCAGGCTCCCCCGTCCCTGGGATTCTCCAGGCAAGAACACTGGAGTGGGTTGCCATTTCCTTCTCCAATGCATGAAAGTGAAAAGTGAAAGTGAAATCGCTCAGTCGTGTCCGACTCTTTGGGACCCCATGGACTGCAGCCTACCAAAACTCTCCTAGTTGCCTTAAAAACACAATGAAAAGTATACAAAGTACAGATAACTTTTCAGAAATCAATGATCTAATCATATGATTACATAATGCTTTTCTGCCTTTCCTTCTCCTTCTTTAGTTATTGCATTAATCAGAATCCTTTTATGAGTAAAGAGGCTGTGGAGAGAATCCCCAGATCTCTGGAGCTTGACCCACAGGCCATCAAAGTCAGGCTCCGTTCATATTTTCAGATCCAACTCCTCCCCTGTCCTGTTAAACAAGTAGCAACTTAAGTCCCAGAATGAAGTGGGCTAGCCATGCCTCCTTGCCTTTAGCACTTACTCTTTCTTCTTTTGGAATAATACACTTTTTTGGACTCATTCATTTTGCAAGACCTACTCAGGCATCTCTAAAACTGTGGAAAATCATAGGTTAAATCAACTACACCTGTAACCTGCCTTCACCTCAGCAAGGTCCTTTTAGTTGTTGCTCCAAAAAAACCTTGCTTATCCTCCAAACTGCAGGTAACCTAAACAGAGGGTAGTCAGGAACTTGGAGTCAGCTGTGGCTAGTCAGCTGTGTCTTGTTAGAACAGAACCACTTAAGGCTGGATAGGCCCCTCCCCATCTTCCAACTGGGCCTGTGTTAGCGCTGCTCAGTGACCTTTTGAGGTCAAAGAGCTGAAAGATCCGCCTTCTGAGTGCAGTTGTTATGGACCAAGAATACCGGAATGGGTTGCCATTTCCTTTTCCAAGGGATGTTCACTACCGAGGGATTGAATCTGCATCTCCTGCATTGCAGTTTCTCTACTGCTAAGCCACCTGGGAAGCCCCTCTGAGTATGTAAGTGACTCCATTTTTAAACACGCATCTGGGAAGAAGCCCTTAGCTTTGTAATGCCTGCACAGAATGATAGTACCTTGGCTTTTTCTTATTTCCAGTCACCTTTCTCTAAGCTTCTCATGCTTCTCACACCTCAGATCACCCTGCTTCTTTATCTCGTGAATATCCCCAGCGTGCCCCTCACCTTGCCAGAGGTAGGCCTCAGACTTGCAGTGGGTTGATGCAAGCTTTGACTTCTTAGCGTTTGGCTTACTGTGTGCCAGGCACATGAACCCATTCAGTAATATATCTTCCTCAGCAAAGCTTTTCTGACAACCTTTATATTTTCCTGCTAACTATGATGCCCACCTTCCTCTTGCTCATTCTTTGTGTTGGAAAAAGGCCTCCTTTGGAAATCTTTCCCTGCTCTAGTAAGGGTCTGGGTCAGAGCTCCTCTGGAGTAGAGACCGCATTTGGTAAGCTTTTCACCAGAATGTCCGCTCCAAGAGAAGACTTTGTTTTTATTCTTTGCTTTATCCTTGAAACCTAGAGCAATGCCCTGTATATAGTAGATGCGTACTAAATTCTGGTTGCTCAATAGATGCTCTTTTTAACAGGCTCTGGGGAAAACACTGCTAGTTGAAATTCTTGACTTAAATTAAAATTTGTTCTTTTCTTTTTTTCCTTTTTTAAAATATAAATTTATTTATTTTAATTGGAGGTTAATTACTTTACAATATTGTATTGGTTTTGCCATACATCAACATGAATCCGCCACAGGTATACACCTGTTCCCCATCCTGAACTCCCCTCCCACCACCCTCCCCACACCATCCCTCTGGGTCGTCCCAGTGCATCAACCCCAAGCATCCAGTATCATGCATCGAACCTGGACTGGTGATTTGTTTCTTATATGATATTATACATGTTTCAATGCCATTCTCCCAAATCATCCCACCCTCTCCCTCTCCCACAGAGTCCACAAGACTGTTCTATACATCTGTGTCTCTTTTGCTGTCTCGCAGCGTACTTCCCTATGGTGGTAAAAATAAATATATTGGACTTAAGTGGAATTGTGGACTTTCTTGCACTTTTTTTGTCAAGGAAATAATATTCAAATTCATTGGGAATAAAAATGGGTGAATAAATGGATGAATAAAAATTTGTCCTGTGATTTTACTATAAGGAATGATTATTACAGGTACTCACTACCATGGTGCATTGAAAGCCATAACAAGGGAGAATATGGATAGAACAAGAATTTTCTGTTATAGAAGTGAAATAAAATGGTAAAGAGGGAATCATCTTGATAATGCAAGTAAAAAATAGTTTAGCCTTATTTAGAGGCATATTCCTAGAAAGAAGTTTTTTACGGTTTTGAATTACCATAGGCAATTTTGTTAACTTTTCACTTTCTATTGTATCTATAAGTTTTAGCTATAGGGTTAATTGTAAAAACCCTCATGATTATTCTTTTAAGAAAAATGATTCTGTGTCTTATTTGGCTTTTGAAAAGTTTTGTTTTTTAGAGCTATGACCATGTGCCATGTTGTTGGCTGTAGAGTTGTTGGGACAGACTTGATCTGACTCTAAGGCCTGATAGTGCTGGCAATTCAGTTAAATAGCACCTGCTACCACTCAAAGAGACGCTGCTAAACTGAAATTAATGCTTATGTGACTCTTCCAAGCATCTAATTTCATCAACAAAATTAGATTTCTTGGATGGGTAATTGACACAATCTGGTAACTCAGAGACTTGTCATTAAAAATTAAACATATACAGAAACAATATGAACTCAAGTTCTGCCACCAATCCCCTGGCAGTGGGGCATCCAAAGGAAAACTATCTCAAAGAAAGGTCGATAGCAGAATAAATCTCAAAGCAAAGGCCTTCACTGAGTATTCACTGAGTCTCTCTGGTCTTAGTAGAAGATAAAATTCTGATTATTTTTTCTCATTGTAAAAATTGGTTTACATTTGGGAATGTGTAATTTTGCTTAGAAAATATTGAAAATGCTTTTAGCATTTCTAGAGAGGCAGTAATGAATTTAGCTTTACTTTAATAAATGAAGACTTTTTCCAAGTTCCTCAAAAATTCACTACCTGCAAAATTCCAGGAGGTAATATGACTTTTTTTTTGACCCCTCAATTTTTTCTCATAACAAGAATTATCTTTTCTCATGTGAAATTCTTAAGTATGATAGAAAGATTTGTGCCAGAACAGTCAAGGAAAATCTTAAGTTCACAGGGAGAAAAGTTAGTGCTTTCTTATCTGTGCCTGCCCTCGCGCTTTTCTCCCATTTCAAGATCTCTTCACCACACACCTTAAGTGTACCTAGCAACAACATTACTGCTTCTCAGAGTTGCCCCGTCAACCCTGCCTGATTTATTTAGCCTTTAGGATGTCCTCTCGCTGTTACTTTTGAAACGACTTATTTGGTATCTAATTTCATACTGCATTTATTTTTTTTTTAAACTGATTTTGCTGTTTACTGTATATTTTCAGATTGTTCTCCACAATAGTGACTCAGTTTGTGACACTAAACATGTATATTTGTTTGCCTGGCTCTCTACCAACATAGGGTTTGTCAAAGGGAAACTCAAAGTTATAAACATCTAGAAAAAGAAACAAAAAGTTGAGCTACAAAAGACTAGTTCTCCAAATAGCATGATGCTGAGTCTTTAAAAAGAAAATACCTCATGAAATTAGGAAGATTTCTGAGTTCAGATCAATCTGTTCAAAGTAGAAAGTGGCAACTTTGTGACATGATTTTTATATTCACAAAGGTCAAAACACAGTTTCAACATCTGCTTAGAAAAGAGGGACAGGCTTCTTTTTGCCCGGGAGTCCAGGTTATCTGAAATATTCAGCAAATGGTCATGACTGAGGAAAGGACCTCTGAATGTGAGGCTATCTCGATGGAATCAACCAGAACTGAAGTAAACAGGGACTAAAAACCCAGAATACTCAAGAACTGTAGGATAGTTACAAAAGATATATGACATTATGTGATGTGAGTAACAAAAAGGGAAGGAAAAAGGAACAGAAGGAATATTGGCAACAATAATGACTGAGAATTCCCTCCAAATACAAAATTACAGATCTAGGAAACTTTGAACACCAAACAGAAAAAATGATAAAAAGTTACAACTTGTCTTTCTGTATTTATTTTGTTTATAAGTAAAAAAAAAAAAAAAAAGTCCTAAAACAAGCCAAAAGAAAAATCCATCTTACTTATAGAGGAAGAAAGATAAGAATTACAACTAACTTCTCCTCAGAAACCCTGTGTTGATCTCTTTTAAGGCATTATTAATAATTAATTCAGTTGAAAACAAAATTTTGTGGTTTTCTAAGTGATATTAGTTTATCTGATGCACCAAATTAGTAAAAGTAGTTCTGGAAATTTACAATAGTCTATTCGTTAGAAAATACGTCTAAAACTTGCATAAACTAGAATGTTGTGCTAACATTATCTTTAGAGTGGTAAAATAAAGATATAAAACATTTTCTATTAAATGTGGTAAACAGTTATCAAAGTTATTAAGTCAATCTAAATAGTTCAGAATTATCTTGATATTAATGACATTTTTCTTGTGCAATGAAATATCAATAACCTCAGATATACAGATGACACCACCCTTATGGCAGAAAGTAAAGAAGAACTAAAGAGCCTCTTGATGAAAATAAGAGGAGAGTGAAAAAGTTGGCTTAAAGCTCAACATTCAGAAAACTAAGATCATGGCATCCGGTCCCATCACTTCATGGCAAATAGATGGGGAAACAGTGGCTGACTTTATTTTGGGGGGCTCCAAAATCACTGCAGATGGTGACTGCAGCTGTCAAATTAAAAGATGCTTACTCCTTGGAAGGAAAGTTATGACCAACCTAGATAGCATATTAAAAAGCAGAGACATTACTTTGCCAACAAAGGCCCATCTAGTCAAGGCTATGGTTTTTCCAGTGGTCATGTATGGATGTGAGAGTTGGACTATGAAGAAAGCTGAGCACCGAAGAATTTATGCTTTTGAACTGTGGTATTGAAGACTCTTGAGAGTCCCTTGGACTGCAAGAAGATCCAACCAGTCCATTCTAAAGGAGATCAGTCCTGGGTGTTCATTGGAAGGACTGATGTTGAAACTGAAGCTCCAATACTTTGGCCACCTGATGAGAAGAGCTGACTCATTTGAAAGACCCTGATGCTGGGAAAGATTGAGGGCAAGAGAAGGGGACAACAGAGGATGAGATGGTTGGATGGCATCATTGACTTAATGGACATGAGTTTGGGTGGACTTCAGGAGTTGGTGATGGACAGGGAGGCCTGGCGTTCTGTGATTCATGGGGTCTCAAAGGTTGTACATGATTGAGCGACTGAACTGAATTTAGAGTTCTTTTTATCTTATAACCTAATAACTAAGGGCATTCATTAAATTCACAGGTCAGAGTTTTTTAATTTTTTTTATTTTGAGATAATTTTATATTCATGTACAGTTATAGGAACTAATACAGTCCTGTGTACACTCTACCCAGTATCACCAATGGTAAAATCCTGCAAAACTATAATATACCAAGGTCAGTCTTATTTCTTTAATTTACTCATGTGTGTATTTAAGTTCTGTGCAGTTTTATCACATATGTGAGTCCATATATTCACCACCTTCAAGTTACCAAATAATTCTATTACAATAAGAATCTCTAATTGCTCTCCTCTGATGACAGTACCCCCTTCTTCCTTCATCCCCTTCAATCTATTCCTAATTTCTGATAACTTCTTGCTTCTTCACCCACCCCACCCACCCCCAGTAATCAGTCATAAATCTGTTCTTCCGTTGTATAGTTTGTCTTTTCAAAACATCATATAAATGGAATCATATTCTAACCTTTGGGGATTGACTTTTTTCACTCAGCACAATTTCCTGCCAGTTGATCCAAGTTGTGTGCCTCAATAGTTCCTTTCTTTTTATTATTGAGCACTGTTCTTTGGTATGGAGATACGACACTTTGTCTAACCATTCATTTATTTCAGGGCATGTGAGGTGATTCCAGTTTTTAGCTCTTCTGAGTAAAGCTGCTATGAACTTTCATGTATGATTTTTACATGAACGTAAGTTTTCCTTTTTCTAGGATAAATGCTGAAGAATCTATTTCTGGGTAGTCTGATAATTGCCTGTCAGTTATAAGAAACTGCCAACTATTTTCTGGAGTGGCTTTACTCGTTTGTATTCGCACATGTAACACAGGAGACATCTAGTTTCTCTGCATCCTCTCCAGCATTTGATGTTGTCACTATTTCAGCCATTCTGACACTTGTAAGGGATATTACATTGAAGCTTTAATTTGTATTTGACTATTAATGGCACTGAACATCTTTCCATGTGCTTATTTGCCATCTGTTTATCCTCTTTGGTGAAATGTCTGTTTATATCTTTTGCCCATTTTATGATTAGATTCCTTTTTATCCTGTGAGTTTTAGAGTTCTAGATACTAGGACAAGACATTAATATTTTGGTGGATATGTGTTTTGCACATATTCCAGTCTGTTGCTTGTCTTTTCATCATTGTAAGTGTGTATTTTTGAAAGGAAACATCTTAAATTTTGGTGAAGTCTAATTTAGCAATTTTTCCTTTCATGGATGAAGTTTTGGTGTCAAATCTAAATAAGAACTTCTTGCCTAGTCCTAAATCATGAACATTTTCTGTTTTTTTTTCCTAAAAATTATATAGCTTTATACTTTAAAGTGATCCATTTTGAGTTAATTTTGTTTGGGTTGTGAGGCTTATGTCAGAGTTCATTTTTTAAAAAATCTATATAGATAAAACTTTTTGCTTTCTCTTTTGTGTTAAAGCTGTAGTAATAATAAAAACATTTTAAAGAGCCAACACATTTAAAGCATAAATCTTTTCCTGAAAATACTGTAAATTGACATGCTTATCTTTCAGACAAAACCTGCTGAAGTCATCTCCTCCCTTATATATTTACTGTCCTGGAATCAGGCTCTGCATATTGTAATTCTCATTATTATTTTCAAGTTTGGTCCCAATCCAATCTCTAGATTGCCCCTGTGACAATTGTAACTAGCGAATTACAACTGTAAGTAATTTAGTCTCCATTTATCCCCATCAATGCTCCTTATATCCAGGCCCAATGGAAAATATTTTACTAGGTGAGCTGCCCAGATGGTACAGTGGTAAAGAACTCACCTGCCAATGCAGGAGACTTGGATTTGATCCCTGGGTCGGGAAGATCCACTAAAGAAGGGAATGGCAATGCACTCCAGGATTCTTGCCTGGAAAATCCAATGGAGAGAAGAGGCTGGTGAGCTACAGTTCAGGGGGTTGCAAAGAGTCAGACACACCTTAGCGACTAAACAACAGCAATTGTATTGAAATTATAATCTGCCACAATTTTTAATACTTAGATTCTTAGATAACTTTCATTACTACCTTGCTTCCAAACTTCTTGAATTTGTTAAATTTGTCTCATATTACTACTACTTGCTGCTCCTTGAATGTGTATTAACAATCTCATTCTCATTTTTATTATGGCTCTGGAAAATTTAGAATTTGCCATTTTTGTTCTTGTCACTCTAACAGCTTCCCTGTTGCCTAACTTCAAAAACTTACTGCACTGTTCAAAAGGAATAAAAAAATTCAGCCTTCAGAATTGAATAGATTCACTCCCTAAGTGAAAGGTGAGAGTGAAGGATGCTCATAGTTCTTTTTGTTTGGTTGCTATTCTAGTTGTCTGCAGAAACCTCTTAGACTTTTATTTGAAACTTTGTCTTACCTTGTGTTTCAAAATAATGTTCTAGTTTAATGGATTATGAATAATAATCTTCCAGAAGATTTATGTAAAATATATCTATATTTCTGCCTAAATATATTGCCAGAAGTGGATATACTACTGGATCTGATTTTTTTAATAACAAAATTAAATACTTAATATTTTTACATTGGTATTTAAAACCGGAAGTGTAGTAGTTTCCCATGCCTGTGGCAGGGTTGACCATAAATCGGCCCATACAAATTTAAAGGCAAATAAAACCCATTAAATTTCTCTCCATTCTTAACATTCTTTGCCTGCAAGTGTAATGCTATTCTCCCCTGAGCTCCATCACCTCTTCCTGAATGTATTAAAATATGACATTAGTGTTTTTCTCTCCTTGTTCCTTCATCAACTTTAATATCCAGCTTATCTTTTACTGCTGCTGCTGCTGCTAAGTCGCTTCAGTCGTGTCCGACTCTGTGCGAACTACTCTCCCATATAAGGACTTTGCCCCAGATGAATTCACTGTCTCCACAAAACTTTCTCTCACTTTCCTTTCATTTTTCTTCTGATTAGTCTACCCAACTGGAATGTATTCCTTTCTTCACCACAGTGCTTTCAGTCTTTCGAGAGTAAAATATATCTTCTCAGAAAACTTTTCTGATCATCTTCCAAAGTCCATTCAATTATCCTTCTGTCAACCATGTGTTCATCCATTGATCCAGTTCTTTATCCAGTAACCCAGCAAGTGTCCACAGAGTCCATAATTTTATGTGCTAGATGTTGTGATAAGCTCTTGAGTTAAAAAGACATATATCAAGTATGGTGAGAATATAGACATAATTTATCAAGGAAGTTGAGAGACACTCCACATGGGTGGCTGCTTGAAGGGTTAGGAACGTTTAATGATTGGAAAAGTGTAAGGAGAACATTGAGACAGAGGCAATATGTGGAAAGTTGTAAATGTTGGTGAGAGACAGTGAATCTGTGTGATTTGGTGCTACAAGAGCATGAAGTATAATGTGGAAAGAGGTAGGATATAAGACTGAAGAAAGCTGAGCGCCGAAGCATTGATGCTTTTGAACTGTGGTGTTGGAGAAGACTCTTGAGAGTCCCTTGGACTGCAAGGAGATCCAACCAGTCCATCCTAAAGAAGATCGGTCCTGGGTGTTCATTGGAAGGACTGATGCTGAAGCTGAAACTCCTATGCTTTGGCCACCTCATGCAAAGAGTCGACTCATTGGAAAAGACCCTGATGCTGGGAGGAATTGGGGGCCCGAGGAGAAGGGGATGGCAGAGGATGAGATGGCTGGATGGCATCACCAACTCGATGCACATGAGTTTGGGTAAACTCTGGGAGTTGGTGATGGACAGGGAGGCCTAGTGTGCTGTGATTCATGGGGTCGCAGAGTCGGACACGACTGAGGGACTGAACTGAAGGCTGAAGGAGTCATGAACAGTGTATACCAATCCAAAGAATGTGAGACTTTGTGAAAAGGTTGTTTTGTTTGATTTTATTTTTTTAAAAAAGTTTGATCATATTTAAGGTATATAATATCATTTGACACACATGTACATAGTGAAGTGCTAACTGCAGTCCAGCTAATTGACATATCTTATCCTAGCAAAGAACTTATTACAGTCAAGCTAATTAGCATATCTTATCCTCATGCAGAGTTATACATTTTTTGTGTGATGAGAACACCTGCAGTCTACTTTCTTAGAAAATTTCCAGTATTCAATACAGTATTATTAACTGTAGTCATATTTCTGTACATTAGATCTCTGGACTTATTCATTCTACATAACTGCAACTTGGTACATTTTGGCCAACATCTCCTTGTTTTCCCTACCTCCCGTCCCTGCTAACTACCGTTCTACTCTCTTCTTCGATATATATGACTTTTTAGGTTCCATGTATAAGTGAGATCATGTAGCTTTTTTTCTTTGTCTGACTTATTTTACTTAGCATGATGTCTTCCAGGTTCATCCATATTGTTTTAAAAGGAAGGAGTTTCTTCAAGGCTGAATGATGTTCCATTGTATATGTATATATATCATGATTACTTTATACATTCATCTGTTGATGGTTACCTAGGTTTTTTTGTATCTTGGCTATCGTGGATAATACCACAATGAATATGGGAGTGCAGATATTTCTTAAAGGTACTGAAGAAATATACTCCAGAGAGAGATTGGTATATACCCAAAATAGAGATCGCTGGATCATATGGTAGTTCTATTTGCAGTTTTTTGAGGAACTGTCATGCTCTTTTCCATAATGGCTGTACCAATTTACATTCACACTAACAGTGTATAAGTGTTCCTTTTTCTCCACATCTTCGGTCACAGTTTTTTTTTTTAATAATATACTTTAAAAAAACAATGTTTTTTAATTAATAACATTGTTTTTTTAAATAATAGACACCCAAACAGGTGTAAAGTGATATCTTATTGTGGTTTTGATTTGTATTTTCCTGATGGTTAGTGATGCTGTGTAGCTTTTCATTTATCTGTTCGTCAGCTGTATATCTTCTCTGGAAAAGTATTGTGGTTTTTTTTTTTTTTTAATCTTGAGTTGTATGAGTTCCTGATATAATTTGAATATATATATATATAATATAAGAAGCCTTTATCCAACATATGGCTTGCAAATATTTCCTCCCATTCCATAGGTTGCCTTTTTAGTTTGTTGACTGTTACCTTTGTTGTGTAGAGGCTTTTCCTTTTGTTGCTTGAGCTTTTGGTAGCATATCCTAAAAATAATTGCCAAGGTTAACATCAAGGAAATTTTCCTCTAAGCTTTTCTTCTGTTTTATGGTTTCAGGTGTTACTTTTAAGTCTTTAATTCATTTTGCGTTGATTTTTATGTATAGTATAAGATGAGGACTCGATTCAGCTGGCTAAGACCTGGCTCAGCTGGAACTGTCACCCATCATACTGTAAGCAGTCTCACTTTGGTTTGGACCTCTTTATTTATGGCACCTGGGTTTCAAGCATGACAATCCCAAGAGAGATTCCATAGGGCAAGCATTCCAAGAGACCAAAGCAGAAATAGAATTTCTTTTTTCTCTTTTTAAAGTAACCCGAGGAAGCCACATAGTCACTTCTTCTGTAGTATGTGTAGTATACTGATTGAAGCAGGCTCTGCCCTTCCAGGTTCCAGGGCATGGGGATTAACTCTACAGCTTGAGGAGGAGGAGAAAGTCACACTATAGAAAACAGAAGATGGCAGATTTTGGGAAGTACAGTCTGCCTTGGTGGTTGTAGCTGCTGGCAGTTTGGGAGGGTTTTTAGTAAAAACAATGTCTTACAGGTGTCTATTTCTAGGAAAAGAAAATCTAAGGAACATTGAGAGGTAATTTACAGAATACTTATACAACTCAGTGGAGATTATAGTACTGCAGCTTTGTACTTACACATTTTTAATTAATAGATTTTTTTTCCCTGAGTTTTTGACAACAGCACGAATTACCATTTGTTGCTAGTTTTTCAAATGATGAATTGAGTTGCTACAAATTTTCATTAAGGTTATTATTAATATCTCCTATTACTGCAAGTTTCTAAGTACTTCATTTATAACATCACTGGTGGTTCTTTACTTACATTTTATCAGAGTGGCTGGCTAGAAAGATAGAACATTCGATATGGAATAGAGACAAATGGTGGCAGAAAAATGGATTCTGAATGTTGCTTGAAAAACCACAATTCCCTTCACTGAATTGAGAGTCTAGAATTGGCCATACTTACTTATCAGCTGTTCATTTTTTATGTTTTTCCCTTCTGGCCCACTGAATAGAAAACAAGACTGTTACCCTTTTGGAATTTCCTGTTAAAACCAATTCCTTTTCTAAGGTGAATGAGATATACACAAAGTCCTATAATTTTTTTGGTTTCTCTTTCTTTTTGCTCCTATACCTGTTATCAGAATATCATGTTTTCTTAAGTCTTTAGTTTTTTTTTTTTTTATAACCTTTGTTGACAAGTTCTTTTCATATCATTACTAATCATGGGGAAATCTACTTAGCTTAATCAATAATCCGTTTCTTAACTTGATTATTTGTGTGCAAAAAAATGATTCCTGTGTTTAAGGTAGTTTCCAATTTAGTTATGAAAACAAATCATATACACACATCTATCATAGCAAAAGAAAAATGTGTGCAGGGGTTAACATTTATCAGAAATTCTTTTTTAAAAATACTTTTCTAGACCTTTGTGTGAGGCTAATTTTGGGTGGTAGAAGTAAAGAATGGAGTTATATTAAATTTTAAAAATAAAGTGAGATGAATTGTATCATTAACAATAAATTATATTTTATCAGCAACAGTGCATCATACTTTAAAAAGTATTTTTATGTTTTCATGATAAAAGTAATGCATATTCATTGTAGAAAATTTGGAAGATAAAAAAAATATAAAATTTGTCCATATTGTCCTGTTTCATGGGAAAGTATTCTTAATATTTTAGTGTATTTTCTTCTAGACCTACATGTACCTATGTGTGTTTTCTGTGCAAAAACATTGGAATCGTAGTGCAGTGATGGTTGTGGTGGATTCCGTCAGCAGCTGATCTCACCACCTTCCAGTGTGCTTTGCTACAGGAGCCAGAAAGCAAAAAGAGTATATTTTTCTAGATGCTCTTGTAGAAGAAATTCTGGATGTAAGTTGGTTTTGGCAATGAGATACTTCTTGTGTTTTGTAGGAGTTCAGTAGGGCAGTACTTTTCTTTCTTGTATTTTGTTCCTGCCATTAGCAAACACAGCTACGGGGATGATTTTTTCTGTTTGTGCTACAGTTGCATTCTAGGGTCCACATGCTTGCTTCATGGGTGTCTTGGGCAATTTAGTGATAGCAACAGCATCTAAATCCTTGAATGTCAATGATTCTAGAGAATCTCTTGATTCTTCAACTTCCCAGTTGTGATGCTTAAGTCTGTAGTCAAACAAATTTGGCTCTTTTATTAATTAAAATGATTCAGTTATTGCAACAAATAAACACTAAAATTTCACTGTTTTAACAGTTTCTTATGTTTTTAAGAAATTATTACTTAAAAATTTTAAATTGAAGTGTAGTTGCTGTACAATATTATATGTTACAGGTGTTTAATGTAGTGATTCACAAATTTTAAAGGTTATACTTCACTTATAGTTAATCTAAAATATTAACCATATTTCCCACATCATCCAATATATCCTTGTAGCTTATTTTATACCTAAGTTTTTTAACACACCTTAATAATTTTCAAATAGTTCAGTGCCAGTATTCCTGGTTGGCTGACACTTTTCTTTCTGCGGCTCTGGAATCCTCTAGTCTTCATCATCTTTTGTGTTCAAATAGCAGAAAGAGAAAGGGCTTGTGGAAAAAGTACATTTTCGTCTTAAAATCTCTGGCCCCGGAATGACACACATTGCTTCTGCCCATATTCCACTAGTGAGGGCTATTAAGTGACCTGGCTTTATCTACACTCAAGGAAGTTGGAAAATGTGGTCATTGGACAGTCATTTCCTAGTAACAAGTGTACTGAAGGGACGTGAAGTTTCTACCTGCCACAGAGGCTTATTCTGAGTGTCATTCTTAGACTACAGACATGGAACCCATACCTGCATTTCTTGAAATGATTTTTAAGACTCTATCTCCTTATATTAAAGTTCTTTTTACTTAAAGACAGCTAGAATCATCTCTGCTTTGTGCCACCGAAGTATATGTGTTATTAGTTTTGCATTTTTTAATCTTTATATTTCATAAAAATCAATTTCTAATACCATTAAAATTTGCCTTTTGGCTCTCAAATGCTGCTTTCATGACTTCTACTATTTAATCTCACAGGGACTTATAAGTCTAGGTTGGGTTTTTCTTTTATTATGAACATATTTTCTTCCTAGATTTAAATGTTTTATGGTAATTCAAAAATTTTGACAGAATGTGTTTAAATATCATTTACCCTGGAATACATTGACCATTTTTCTTCTGTCATCTCTGGACTTTTTGTCCTTTTTGAAACCTTATGCCAACCTTAAATATATTGGATTGTTTCTTTCTCAAAAGACTTGGATTCCTTTTGTGAGAATACCTGTAACTTTGATGTTGATTTCTGTCATATTTATAATTCTTATTAAATGAAAACTTATGGAATAATGTTGCTTTTTAATTATATATGTATAATTTTAATAAGTATACAACCTAAATATTATGTAATAGTGTTAATAAAATGCCCTCTAAAATCTGCTCCCAAACAGTAAGTTTTACTAGAAAGAATAGACAGTTTTGTTGGAAACACTCTACTGTCCATGGTAGAGACCATGTAAATAAACAATGAAACATCTTTACATTAGAAAGTGATATAGCTCTTAAAAAGCGTAACAACTGAGAAAACTCATAGTCATAGGAATGCACTTTGAGATACTTTGTTTAGGGATAAACTCAAGTTCCAAAGCAGCTAGACTCATGTACTACATTTTTGTAGAAAGGAATGAGGAAGAAAATGAATTTATATTCACATAAACATAAAATACCTTATGAGGCTTACTTTAAAAATTGATACCTTTGGTTGTCCCTCTCTGGATAAACCAGGTGGCTAAGGGCATGATCTGGGGAGAGATTTCTGCATTGCATGCCCTTCTGTACCCCTTGAATATTGAACTATGTGTGAATATAAACTGCCCTCCAAATAAAAAATAAATCCTGTATGGTAACCCAGAGATTATATCATTCATTAAAGTCTTGATCTGTAATCCCTTCAGTAAAACTTTCTTTTACTAGAAGAAACATTTTACATGCATACGGAGAGCCTACACTGTATCAGATCTTGGAAATGCTAACAAGAACTGAGACAGTTCTACTTTCAAATATGTGAAAGTCTGGGAGGGAAGCCAGTCATTGTAGTACATGTGGTAAACGCTCTGGTTGTTCAGTCACTAAGTTGTGTCTAAATCTTTGTCACCCCATGAACTACAAAATGCCAGGCTTTTCTGTCCTTCACTATCTCACTGAACTTGCTCAAACTCATGTCCATTGAGTTGGTGATGCCATCTAACCATCTTGTTGTCTGTCACCCCTTTCTTCCTGCCCTCAATTTTTCCCAGCACCAGGGTCTTTTCCAGTGAGTCATCTCTTCACATCAGGTGGCCAAAATATCAGAGCTTGAACATCATTCATTCCAATGAATATTCAGGGTTGATTTCCTTTAGCATTGATTAGTTTGATCTCCTTGCTGTTCATGGGACTCTCAAGAGTCTTTGCAGCATTGAAATCACCAATTCTTTGGTGCTCAGCCTTCTTTATGGTCCAACTCACATCCATTTATGACTACCGGAAAAACCATAGCTTTGGCTGTATGGACTTTTGCCTAAACGTTAGAAAATTAGGAGTCAGAAACTTCTCCCGATTTCTAGGGTAGCAGTTTTCTTTCTTGTTCTGGAGGAATATCATGGACTTCTTCCACTATAATAAATATTCCTAAAGAATAATCATTCCAGCATTTGCCTCCACTGATGGGAAATGTACCACCTTTTGATAGGGCCTATATTATCAGTTCCTGTTCCTCTTTTGGGCCCTCCGTCTCACAGAAACTAGACTGGGTGAAGGATGCCAGTCTCCTGACAATCAGCATAGCTTAATGGTTGAGAGTTTGGCCTCAGATTTTGACAGCTGGTTTCAGAAATTACAAAGATGTGAACTTGAGTAAGTTATGTAAACTCTTTTTGCTTTCGTTTCCTCATTTGTAACAGGAAAATAACAAAAATATCTACTTTAATGGAGTTGCTATGAAGGTCAAATGAAACAATAAAATTTAGAGCAAAGTGACTGGAATATAGTAAAGACCTGTCATTTTCATTATTATTTTCAGGTTTCGTCCCAGTCCAGTCTCTGGATTGCCCCTTTGACAATCCTCATTAGGGAATTAAAGCTCCAAGTAATTTAGTCTTCATTCATCCCTATCAATACTCCTTATATCCAGGTCCAATAGAATATAATTTACTAGGTAAGCTTCCAAAGTGACACAGTCGTAAAGAATCCACCTGCCAATGCAGGAGACACATTGTCTTCCCTGTGTTGGGAAGATCCCCTGAAGGAGGAAATGGCAACCCACTCCAATATTCTTGCCTGGGAAATTCCATGGACAGAGAAACCTGGCAGACTACAGTCCATGGGGCTGCACAGAGTCAGATGTACTGAGCATGCATGCACTTTATGCTGAATAAAGAGAAGGGGAATACAAGAGGAAATTAAAGACATATTCATGAACAAAATTTATTTTAGACCATTTGCATGAAGAATGTCAGGGGTTCATCTACAGTGAAAAGTTTGATGAAGCTGTTTTCAGGTGACAGTGCTGAACAGTGATTAAGAGCTCAGCATCTGCAGTTGGCCAGAACTTGTTTCAGATTCCAGCTCTGCCTCTCTCTGCCTGCTTCACTTTGGGGTAATTTGATTAATTCAAGCTATGGTTCCTTTAATTATACAACAGGGAAAATAATAGAACCAATATTATGGGATTTGTGTGAACTTTAAATGAGATAATGACTAAATGCTACTTAGCAGCATGTATCCATAGCACAAGCAAAGTAAGGAGGGGCATTGACTAAATGGGCCAAATCCATTGGTGTAAATATCTAGGCAGAAGGGAGGTATGGGAATGAGAGGTGTTGAGGGGTCAGAATTGGCCCCATGGAACAGTAGCCCCATTCCTCATTTAACAGTGGGTTCAGGAATACTTTATGTTGAGGACAGAGTAAAAGTCTGCTTGAATGGGAGAAATGGTAGGAACCTTTGTTTTAGTTGGCTTCTACCCCAGGGGCTTCCTTCTTGTACAAGTTCAAAGGAAAAATAGAAGTGTATGAGCAATGATTCAAGCTTTACAAAAGTTGAAGCAGACCTACATCCTTGACCTTTTCCCCTTCTAACACAACACTAATGAAATGATCTCATTGTGGCTGATCTTATTGTATGGCACTTAGGATTTCTAGGGACCTTTCTCATTTGTTATTTGGTAGTACAAATTTTTTCTCACAAACATTGTTTTGTGACAGTTAAATTTTTATTGTGCAAATAAGCAAATGAAGGGCACATTTACTATAAATTTGCAATTTATAGTCTAGCATCCATTGAGGAGAGCGATTTCTAAATAAACCACCACCTCTAACAAAGCCTAGAGGTAAATCCTCTGAGAGAGAAACAAGGGGAACTTAGTGACACAGTCAAATCAAGGGCTAAGAGGTGGGGGAAGAAAAAGGTAAGAAGGCATTCCAGGGTGTGAATCTTGAGATGAATCAAAGAAAGGCCTGGCTATTCCCTGAGAGGAAGGGGAGAGGCAAAGACACCTGAAGACATAGTGTTTGGAGAAACTGCCAGGATTCGAGTATGTTGAGCAGAAATTGCAACAGAAAAATTGTTGGAGGAGAAACCTGAGGAATCAGCATGAGCCAGATACTGTAGATCCTAATACTTTATGGTAGGAGTTACTATGCCAATGCAGAGATGCTGGAGATTCACTAAAGATTTTAATCTAACTAGGATAAACAAGTGATGTGTTCTGTTTTTAGCTTTAGAAAGCCCACACTGACACATCTGACCTGAGCAAAAGTAACTTAATTTTATAGCAATTGCTTAGTTTGTTTGCTGCAATTGGAAGAGATGACAAATCAGATCAGTGAGAGCATAAAGTGAAGTCAAAATATATGTGTAGATTTTGTCCTTGCTTACTGGCTGAGAAAGTATTGCATATCAAAACTAAGAGGAAAAAAGACTAAGTAATGAGATTAAAGCCAACTGGAAAAAAAAAGAGAACATGTTCTAGGGTGCCTAAAGAGAGAAACATAGAGTTACTGGAAAAATAAGCCTGGGGAGAAATAATACAGAGCTTTGGAGGAAAAAAAATTAAGTTTGAACAAAAGTTCAGAAAACAGAATAAAAGCCTACAGTAAGAAGATAAGATATTTTACTAAATGATGGACATGCCGCAGGAAGTATTTGGATGATCCTAACGTGGAAATTGGACTGGGAAGAAGGCTGAGTGCCAAAGAATTGATGCTTTTGAACTGTGGTGTTGGAGAAGACTCTTGAGAGTCCCCTTGAACTGCAAGGAGATCCAACCACTCCATTCTGAGGGAGATCAGCCCTGGGATTTCTTTGGAAGAAATGATGCTAAAGCTGAAACTCCAGTACTTTGGCCACCTCATGCGAAGAGTTGACTCATTGGAAAAGACTCTGATGCTGGGAGGGACTGGGGGCAGGAGGAGAAGGGGATGACAGAGGATGAGATGGCTGGATGGCATCACGGACTCGATGGATGTGAGTCTGAGTGAACTCCGGGAATTGATGATGGACAGGGAGGCCTGGCGTGCTGCGATTCATGGGGTCGCAAAGAGTCGGACACAACTGAGCAACTGAACTGAACTGAAAAAAGAAGACAAAATATCATCAATTTTTTGCCCCTCATGGATTATAAAGCCATGCCGCTGCTGCTGCTGCTGTCACTTCAGTCATATCCAACTCTGTGCACCCCCATAGATGGCAGCCCACCAGGCTCCCCCGTCCCTGGGATTCTCCAGGCAAGAACACTCGAGTGAGTTGCCATGTCCTTCTCCAATGCATGAAAGTGAAAAGTGAAAGGGAGGTTGCTCAGTCATGTCCGACTCTTTGCTACTTCATGGACTGCAGCCTACCAGGCTCTGCTGTCCATGGGATTTTCCAGGCAAGAGTACTGGAGTGGGGTGCCATTGCCTTCTCTGTATAAAGCAAAGGCTGAGTGCCGAAGAATTGATGCGTTTGAACTGTGGTGTTGGAGAAGACTCTTGAGAGTCCCTTGGACTGCAAGGAGATCCAACCAGTCCATTCTGAAGGAGATCAGCCCTGGGATTTCTTTGGAAGGAATTATGCTAAAGCTGAAAGTCCAGTACTTAGGCCATCTCATGTGAAGAGTTGACTCATTGGAAAAGATTCTGATGCTGGGAGAGATGGGGGACAGGAGGAGAAAGGGATGACAGAGGATGAGATGGCTGGATGTCATCACTGACTCGATGGACGTGAGTCTGAGTGAACTCCGGGAGTTGGTGATGGACAGGGAGGCTTGGCGTGCTGCGATTCATGGGGTCGCAAGGAGTCGGACACGACTGAACGACTGAACTGAACTGACATGGAATCAGCTCTTAATACAGTCTTAAGAACAAAGGGTACAAAAACACTTTGCCAGCTCATATAAAACTCAGTTTTTAATTTGTCTTTCCTACAGACTGTGGTATGTGAAGCAATCTAGTTAGACAAAACATGTTTGTTACAGTCAGTATAATTTTCCCACAAACAAAAATGTTTTGCTCAATCTGTTAAGTGTAGTACAAAATATTGAGCTCTTTCTTAAGATTTCATTTGTATTTTGCTGTGCAACACTTAGTAATGGGTAGAACCCTAAAAGAATTTAGTTCTGATGAGCAGTCATAAATTTAAAGCTCATCGAAACTAAATTGTTTAGACATTATTTTGGAAACATAAAAGTGAAGAATTTTCAATGGCGCTATCAGTGCTTTCTGATTTGATCCATTTAAGAGTTTTCTGGGCCTCCTGAAGGCATTATGCGTAGTATACCATCTCAGCACAGTAGATATGAGTGGGTGGAGCAATGTCTAGCCACAGTTGTTGTGTGGTCTGAAAGATTTTAGAAAAATTCAAATTCTCTCTCTTGCCCATGTTGTCAGTGCTTGAAATTTTATCCTGAGGAATACATTTTTCTTTTTCTTTTTTCTTTAGTGTTTTCCAAGCCTTGCTCACCGAAAGCCCAAATATTCCTTGACATGTTTAAGGTATTTATTAATGCCTATGAATTTAATCCTTATGGAAACATAGAATTGTGGAGCTAAAAATAAGCTTAAAGGTTCAAATTCATCTCTCACACCCCAGGCAGTTTATGTAACTTGTTCCAAATTACAATTGTGGACATAGAATGAGCTCAGTTTATATGTGTGATAGTCAGTTGTTTTTACTTAGTGATGGTGGAGCTTTTTTTTCTTTTTTCCTAAGAAGCAAGGGCCAGTGGCCTGACCATCTTGGTCTTCACATGGGGACAGAAAGGATAGTGGGTGAAGGTAGAGGGTGGGAATGCAAGAGGGATTTCATCTCTTCCTATTTGGTTGCTGCCATGGTCCTGTGACTGTGCAGAGGAAAAGGATAGTTTGGCATACAGTCTGCTAAGGTTTTGAGCCATTTCCTCCCAGATAGAAGTTTCTACAGTCTGTCACTTGGGTGTTATCTTTTTCAAAATGGAGAAACTAACTTGTTTGGGACTTTCTCTTACCTTTGTATTAGCATCTCAAGCAACAAACTTTCTCTGCGGCAGAGTTGTTGAGCTAAACACAAGACTTGGGCCATGAAATTCAAGTATTTCCCAGTATTCTGCTCCAGCTGTGTTCTCTGATTACAGAGTTAGTGTTTGGAACTCTTACTCTCTAAATGACCCTTATTTATATTTCAGTGACCAGGAAACCTGCAGCTTTCCCCTTACTCTCTTAAAGTGCTATTTCCGTGCTTAGAAAGCATTTCATCCATCAGTGGTATCAATACTTTTCAAGCTGTGAAAGTTGTCTGTCCTAGCTTCTTGCACAAGTAATGAGCATGCAGAGCTGACCCAAATTCTACTCAAGAACTGCATAATATAAGCTAATCATTACATTAAAAGTGCACTGAGTGGCTCTATAATAAATTTTGAGAAATCTACAAAATAAAATGCACACCATGTCAGCTCTTTGATATGCTTTGTCGGTGTTAGGAAAAGCATATTTTATTTTAATGTTTCCTGTTCTCTCCCAATTTCTTTCCTAAATAAGAATTTCAGTGCTTAGCTTAAAAAATATAAATAGTAGGTATAAATATAAAAAAAGAACAGTTTCTGAAGAGTTCCTATCCAAAGAAATAAGTATTGAAACTATACTATGTTTCTTCATTTTGTAGGCACTCATAGAGAATGTGTACAAATACACACACACATTTAATTATATATTGGAACATGATGTACATTTTATTATATAACATACATTTTTTTCCATACTGGTATGCCATATGCCCTGGGAATTTTCCTGTTTCAAAAAAAGAAAACTATGTAATCATTTTGAATGGATATATGTCCCATGATATAGTTAACTAGATATCTATTGATGAACACTTAGGTTGTGTCTTAAAGTTTTCATTATTACAGGCTATGAGACACCCATGTCTGTCCAAGTCACACCATTGCAGCATTACAATAAACTGCCACCACTTTTTTTTTCTTTTTTCCCCTATTTGGCACTTCTTGTATGTGCCATGTATCTGGCTCTTTAATATCTCTCTGTGGTACCTGGCACAATTAGTATATATTTGAACATTTGTTCAGTTTTTCAATGCAGCATGTAAACCCCCTAGAGAGTGGAATTAGGTCTTCTATTTCTTTAGCCCCTCTCCCTTAATGTACAGACCACTGATACAGTAGAAGATCCTTAATTATGGATACTTATAGGTTGATTTTCAGTTTGATTTGTGGCCTGTAGGTAGTTTCCCATATTCTAGGCTCTTGCTGTTTATTTTATCTATTCTTTATCCAAATTTATCTATTCTTCTATTTATATACACACACCTAAATACAGTTGGTGATGGACAGGGAGGCCTGGTATGCTGCAATTCATGGGGTCGCAAAGAGTTGGACGCGACTGAACTGAAATACAGGATGGTTAATACAATTAGTTTTATAAACCAATAATGAAAATTTAAAAAATAGTACTTCCAATGTTCAAGGAACTGTTCTCACATATATTAATCCATATTCAAACATATGAATTCACTTGTTCCCCACAACAGCTCTGTGACATAGGCTTGTTAATAGCCCCATTTATAAGTGGAGAACATGAGGCATAGAAAGATTAAATTATTGCCCACATGAATAGTGGCAGAACCAAGATTCCAGACCTGATAATTTGTCTCCAAATCTGTGCACCCATCCATACATGAATTGCTTCTCAAACTCACTGATGACGTTTGTGGACTTAGTGAACGCCTCTGGTTCAGTGTGTTTACACCATTACCATTACAGAGACCTGAGGAAAGGGGACCTAAGAAATAGAAACTTCAAGCACTGTGGTGAATAGGAGGCGAAATGCTTCAAACAAGCTTTTCAGATCTCATGGAAGACGCACCTGGTCCCAAATGTCGTTAGTGCCGTAGTTGAGAAAGCTTAGCTAATGTGTGGAGGTGGCCTAGGTTGAGGAAAAGATAGTAATATGTGGGCCCAGGTTCACATGCAGTCTCACTTTGTAAAGTCAGAAACCTGTGTAATGACAACTGAATGAGCTTAGAGACTATATTGCTAAGAAACTTTTTAAACTAGTAAGATAATTTAGGTTTAATGAGCCCTACTGTCTTCATAAATATCTCCCCCATTCTTTCTTTTAAAAAATGAATTATGAACCTCATCTGTTTAGAGCACTTTAACAGATTGCTCTCAGGAAAAATGTACATTTCTTAAGTGGCCCACAAGCTCTGCATGAGCTAGTCCTGACCTCCAGGGATCCTTGTCTGCTGGTCTCTCCACACTAGCCCTTAAGCTCTTCAAATGCATGAAGCTGTTTCTGTTTTGAGTCTCCACCCACACTCCCCTTCCTCCTCCTGTCTAGAGCATTCCTTTCCGGCCACCGGACCTCTTCCTATGCCTACTTGTCCTTAGCTCACAGACTGGTGTCTCTGTGACTGTTTCACTAAAGCTGTCTGTAGTCTAAAGTAGGTTCCTCATTTTAGAATATTTATTGCATTTCTAATCATATATTTTAATGACTTGGTTAATATCTGACCCCCTCCATGGCTTTATACAGAGAAGGCAATGGCACCCTATTCCAGTACTCTTGCCTGGAAAATCCCATGGACGGCAGAGCTGGTAGGCTGTAGTCCATGGGGTCGCTAAGAGTTGGACACGACTGAGCGACTTCCCTTTCACTTTTCACTTTCATGCATTGGAGAAGGACATGGTAACTCACTCGAGTGTTCTTGCCTAGAGAATCCCAGGGATGGGAGAGCCTGGTGGGCTGCCGTCTATGGGGTTGCACAGAGTCGGACATGACTGAAGCGACTTAGCAGTAGCAGCAGCATGGCTTTATAATCCATGAGGGGGAAAAAACTGATGATATTTTGTCTTCTTTTTTAACTTCCCCCAAATATTGATTGCTTCATGTGTACATACTTACTGGGATGACAAATATATATTCTTTTTTTTTTAATGTAAGAATAGGTAATATGAGTTCTACCCTCTTAACAAATTTTTAATTGTATACTACAGTATTGTTAACTGTAAGCACATTGTTGTCAGCCAGTCTCTAGAACATCCTCACAATGCTTTTTCACCATGCAGCACCAAAGTCTAACTTAAAATCTGCTCAGAGTAGTTTCTCAAATATTTATAGAATAAGAGACTTGCTTTGAGTCATGAAGAAAGATGATATCTCTGTCCTTTCCCCATTCAGCCTCCTTGACATCACTACAATTTACCAGTGCTCCAGGACTGGAAGTTTCTCTGTTGGGTATAAGGAGCAGATGTCTTTACCAGTGGCCTCATTCTTTCTCTGAGGCAAAAATAGATAAGAATCTAAAAGGAGAGAGCATTTGTTCAATGCTGTGGGTTCAGCTTGGAGTTGATGTTTCTTGCTGCTGCCTTGTGATACAACTACATCTAGCTAGAAGTGCTACTTCTCTGTGATAACAAGAACAAAAAGGGCATAACAATTTTCCCCCAAAGTTTACGATTAGAACAGCAGAGCATCTCTGCTTGAACTATGCACTGGGTTGAAGAAAAACAGTCCTAAGTGATACTCACAGTTCAAGTGATCTTTGATAGGAAGAGTTCTGTGAATACCAGTGCCCATGTAACTTCAGGATTTTGATTGGTAAGGATTTAGAAAGAGCTCAGGACCTCAAGAAATTATCTAGTCTATGTACATCCATCTTGAGGCAAGTAAAGCTTTATTAACATCTACAAATGGAATAACCTGGTTAGCAAAATGATACTCTGATTGCTGTAGCTGGGTCTGTCTCCCTGTTTATTATCAGAACATCATCTTTCTGTTCCAAAGAACTAAGACTGACCTGTTCTTTGAACTAAGAACACTTAGTTCTTTTGAGTAAAATCATAAAGATATGTTTTCCTTTTTTATTTCTCTGAATGTCTGACCTACATTTTATCTTTTTGTTATCATGTAAAAGAAAGACTGTACTCTAGTTATGGTTTATTATAAGAGGAGATTTTGTCTCAGTGTGTAGATATATATGATCTTCAGTTTCTACTGGGTCAAGGTATCCTACATATAATGAAATGTATTCTCATGGTGAAAATCCTTTTAAATAGATTTGGTTCAGATACAGAATTTAATTTTATAAAATGGATAAACTAAATCAATAGAGAGGTCAAACATTTTTTTATCACTATAATTCTTTCTTTTTGAGGTTAACAATAAGGTTATCCTAATGGCTTTAGTCTCCAATCCAGGAAACTACAAATATTTCTTTTTAAAAAATGCTAAATTTGAGATTTTTAAAAATATAAATTCCTGTTAGTGTTTCTGCTTTGTTGTGGTTCAAATCTTAGCCATTTAACATCTCAAATTCAGATCATGTATTTTATATATTCATTATTGTGGATAAAAACAATGATTCTGATTCAAAGATACTTCCCTTATTGATTACAAGAAAAATTTCTCAGAAATAATCAAATTGCACATTGAAATAAATATAAAGTAAAATTTCACTGGTTATTCTAGTTATTTTTTTTTCTTTTTCTTTTTTCATTCTAGTTATTTAAAGCATGGCATAAATCAGTAAATGTGTATAGTTAGCATCAGCTTTATTGCCATTATCACTTTGAACACTATTATTGTTATCACTACTATACTTATCATTATTGTTATGAAGGTTACCTTTTCTTTTTTCTCATCCTCCTTTTCCAATTCATAAAATCAGGCTAACAATTTGCCAAATACCTTAATATCTACTTTAGGAGAGAGTTAAGAATAGACAACATAATTTTATAAGTTGAGTCATTCTGCTAAAAATTTTAAAGCAGGTTTTCTTAAACAGGTTAAGCATAATTTTTCTATATTAGTTTTCTGTTGCTGCTTAACAGGTACCACAAACTTCATAGCTTAAACCAACACACATTTATTATCTCAGTTTCTGAGGGTTAGGAGTCCAGGCATGAGTTAACTGGGTCCTCTGCTCAGGGTCTCCCAAGGCTGCAGTCAAAGTGTGCGCAGAGCTGTGGCATCATCTGAGGCTCAGGATTCTTGCCCAGGATTATTCAGACTGTTGGCAGAGTTCCATTCCTTGCAACAATAGAACTGAAGCTCTGTTTTCTTGCTGGCTGCTGGCTGGAGACTACTTTCAGCTCTTAGAAATAGCAAACATTGCATTTGCATCTTCAATCCTTCTCATATTCAAATCTCTCTCTTCAAGAAGAGCACAGTCCTCTTTAAGGATTCACCAGAGTAGGTTGGGCCCATCCAGGAAAACCACTCTTTTGATTAACTTAGAGTTAACTGACCTCATGCGAAGAGTTGACTCATTGGAAAAGTCTCTGATGCTGGGAGGGGTTGGGAGCAGGAGGAGAAGGGGACAACAGAGGATGAGATGGCTGGATGGCATCACCGACTCGATGGACATGAGTTTGAGTGAACTCCGGGAGTTGGTGATGGGCAGGGAGGCCTGGCGTGCTGCGATTCATGGGGTCACAAAGAGTTGGACACGACTGAGCAACTAAACTGAACCAAATCGGAAGAGTAAAATCCCATTATGTTCACAACTCCGACCCACTCTTAGGGAGAAGAGTATGTATACCAGGGAGTGAAATCTTGGGGCCATCTTTTAATTCAGCTTACCACTCCATGGACAGAGGAGCCTGGTGGGCTACAGTCCAAAGGGTCACAAAGAGTTGGACGCAACTTAGCATGTGTGCACCATGCTTTAACATGCCTGTTAATGTCTTCAGCTTTTCTGTATAGATAGAAGCTAGGAGCCACATGTGGCCATTTACATTGACATGAATTAAAATTGTATAAAACCAAAAATTCAGTTTGTTAGTTGCACTAGCCACATTTTACATGCTCAGTAATCGAATGGCAGCTAGTGGCTGCCATGTGGCAGTGGAAAGTGTTAAGTATAGAATATTTTTATTATCACAGAAAGTTCTATTAGCAGTGAAGATGCTGACAGTTGGTATGAGTTATCACTTCTATGTAGCATAACTAATAAGACTTTCATTGTTTTAGAAGATTGACTAAAACTGGAAACTTTAGATGTTATTATGCTAGCAAGGGAAGATATTTTTAAAGAGAATATTTTAATATATGTTAAGTCATACAACAGAGGTGGTATTTTTTGATCTTCTCATAGTCTCACCTTCAGGGACAGTTTCTTGGTATTGTCTCTTTTGCTGTGGCTAATTGCAACAATAGAACATTTCTGTTACCATGGAAAGCCCTGTTGGAGAGTGCTCTGCAGAAGCCCATATAAGAAGGATAAAATTAAATCAAATGTGCAGCTACAACAGTACTATACAATGGAACATTCTCTGATGACAGAAATCTCACAGATACAATATTCAGTAGTTACATATGGCTATTAAGCACTTTCAGTCTGTCTGCCCTCTGATGAAGGAGGATAAGAGGCATATGGAAGCTTCCTGATGGGAGAGATTGACTGAGGGGGAAACTGGGTCTTGTTCTGATGGGTGGGGCCATGCTCAGTAAATCTTTAATTCAATTGTCTGTTGATGGGAGGGGCTGTGTTCCCTCCTTGTTATTTGACTTGAGACCAAACTATGGTGGAGGTACTGAGGATAATGGCAACCTCCTTCAAAAGGTCCCATGCACACACTGCTACTGCTACACTCAGTGCCCCCGACCTAGCAGCAGGCCAGCACCAACCCACACCTCTGCCAGAGACTCCTGGACACTCACAGGCAAGTCTGAGTCAGTCTCTTGTCGGGTCACTGCTCATTTCCCCTGGGTCTTGGTGCACACAGGGTTCTGTTTGTGCCCTCCAAGAGTCTGTTCCCCAGTCTTGTGTAAGTTCTGGCAGCTCAGTGGTGGGTTAATGGCGACCTCCTCCAAGGGGGCTTATGCCTTACCCAGGTCTGCTGCACCCAGAGCCCCCACCCCTGTGGCAGTCCCCTGCTGACCTGGACCTCCTCAGTTCAGTTCAGTCACTCAGTCGTGTCCAACTCTTTGCAACCCCATGGACCACAGCATGCCAGGCCCTCCTGTCCATCACCAACTCCTGGAGTCTACTCAAACTCATCTCCATTGAGTTGGTGATGCCATCCAACCATCTCATCCTCTGTTTTCTCCTTCTCCTCCTGCCCTCAATCTTTCCCAGCATCAGTATCTTTTCAAATGAGTCAGCTCTTCAGATCATGTGGCAAAAGTATTGGAGTTTCAGTTTCAACATCAGTCCTTCCAATGAATACCCAGGACTGATCTCCTTTGGATGGACTGATTGGATCTTCTTGCAGTCCAAGGGACTCACAAGAGTCTTCTTCAACACCACAGTTCAAAAGCATCAATTCTTCGGCACTCAGCCTTCTTTAGAGTCCAGCTCTCACATCCATACATGACTACTGGAAAAACCATAGCCTTGACAATATGGACCTTTGCTGTAAAGTAATGTCTCTGCTTTTTAATATGCTGTCTAGGTTGGTCATAACTTTCCTTCCAAGGAGTAAGTGTCTTTCAATTTCATGGCTGCAGTCACCATCTGCAGTGATTTTGGAACCCCAAAAAAGCCCCAAATAAAGTCAGCCACTGTTTCCCCATCTATTGGCCATGAAGTGATGGGACCAGATGCCATGATCTAGTTTTTTTGAATGTTGAGCCTTAAGCCAATTTTTCAGTCTCCTCTTCCACTTTCATCAGAGGCTCTTTAGTTCTTCACTTTCTGCCATAAGGGTGGTGTCATCTGCATATCTGAGGTTATTGATATTTCTCCTGGCAATCTTGATTCCATCTGGTGCTTCCTCCAGCCCAGCATTTATCATGATGTACTCTGCATATAAGTTAAATAAGCAGAATGACAATATACAGCCTTGATGTACTCCCTTTCCTATTTGGAACCAGTCTGTTGTTCATGTCCAGTTCTAACTATTGCTTCCTGACCTGCATACACATTTCTCAACAGACAGGTCATTTGGTCTGGTATTCCCATCTATTTCAGAATTTTCCACAGTTTATTGTGATCCACACAGTCAAAGGCTTTGGCATAGTCAATAAAGCAGAAATAGATGTTTTTCTGGAACTCTCTTGCTTTTTTGATGATCCCGTGGATGTTGGCAATTTGATCTCCGGTTCCTCTGCCTTTTCTTTTTTATTTTATTTTTATTTATTTATTTTTTTATTCCTCTGCCTTTTCTAAAACCAGCTTGAACATCTGGAAGTTCACGGTTCATGTATTACTGAAGCCTGGCTTGGAGAATTTTGAGCATTACTTTACTAGTATTGCTGGCATAGTGAGTGAAACACGTTGACAGTGTCATCTTTCAGGATTGAAATAGCTCCACTGGAATTCCATCACCTCCACTAGCTTTGTTCATAGTGATGCTTCCTATGGCCCACTTGACTTCACATTCCAGGATGTGTACCTCCTCAGGAGACATCCAAACACAGTTCTGTCTCAGTCTTTGTGGGGTCTCTGGGACCTAGTGTGCACAAGGTATGTTTGAGCCATCTGAGCTTCTCTGGCGGGTATGGGGTTTGATTCTAAACGTTATTTTGCCCCTCCTTCCATCTTGCTGGGGCTTCTCCTTTGCCTTTGCACATGGGATATTTCCTCACAGTCGCTCCAGTGCCTTGCAGCCACCACTCCATAAACAAAGCTAGTGGAGGTGAAGGAATTCCAGTTGAGCTATTTCAAATCCTGAAAGATGATGCTTTGAAAGTACTGCACTCAATATGCCAGCAAATTTGGAAAACTCAGCAGTGGCCACAGGACTGGAAAAGGTCAATTTTCATTCCAGTTGCAAAGGCAATGCCAAAGAATGCTCAAACTACCACACAAATGTACTCATCTCACACGCTAGCAAAGAAATGCTTAAAATTCTCCAAGCCAGGCTTCAACAGTACGTGAACTGTGAACTTCCAGATGTTCAAGCTGGATTTCAAAAAGGCAGAGGAACCAGATATCAAATTGCCAATATCCGTTACATCATCTAAAAAGCAAGAGAGTTCCAGAACAACATCTACTTCTGCTTTATTGACTATGCCAAAGCCTTTGACTGTGTGGATCACAAGAAACTGTGGAAAATTCTGAGAGAGATGGGAATACCAGACCACCTGACCTGCCTCTTGAGAAACCTATTTGCAGGTCAGGAAGCAACAGTTAGAACTGGACATGGAACAACAGACTGGTTCTAAATAGGAAAAGGAGTACATCAAGGCTGTATATTATAACCCCTTATTTAACTTATATGCAGAATACATCATGTGAAATGCTGGGCTGGATGAAGCACAAGCTGGAATCAAGATTGCTGGGAGGAATATCAATAATCTCAGATATGCAGATGATACCACTTTTATGGCAGAAAATGTAGAAGAACTAAAGAGCCTCTTGAAAGTATAAGAGGAGAGTGAAAAAACTGGCTTAAAGCTCAACATTGAGAAAACTAAAAGATCATGACATCAGTCCCATCACTTCATGGCACATAAATGGGGAAACAATGGAAACAGTGGCTGACTTTATTTTGGGGGGCTCCAAAATCACTGCAGATGGTGACTGCAGCCATGAAATTAAAAGACGCTTACTCCTTGGAAGAAAAGTTATGACCAACCTAGACAGCATATTAAAAAGCAGAGACATTACTTTGTCAGCAAAGATCCATCTAGTCAAGGCTATGATTTTTCCAGTTGTCATATATGGATGTGAGAATTGGACTGTGAAGAAAGCTGAGCACCAAAGCATCGAAGCTTTTGAACTATGGTGTTGGAGAAGACTCTTGAGAGTCCCTGTGACTGCAAGGAGATCCAACAAGTGCATCCTAAGGGAAATCAGTCCTGAATATTCACTGGCAGGACTGATGTTGAAGCTGAAGCTCCAATACTTTGGCCACCTGATGTGAAGAACTGACTCATTTGAAAAGACCCTGATTTGGGTGATGGTGGGAAGAGAAGGGGATGACATAAGATGAGATGGTTGGATGGCATCATCAACCCAATGGACATGAGTTTGAGTAAACTCCTGGAGTTGGTGATGGAGAGAGAGGCCTGGCATGCTGCAGTCCATGGGGTCACAAAGAGTTGGACATGACTGTGTGACTGAACTGAACTGATTGAGCACTTTAAGTGTGGTTAGTGAGGAACTAAATCCTAATTTTGCTTGTTTTTAATTATGAATTTATTAAATAAAAATTCATAAAGATACATGTAGCTAGTAGTTACCATATTGGAAAGTCCAGGTCTAAAATATTGTACATTTTCAATTACTGGAGTCCCTAATTGATGTTGAATACTATTTTGCCTTTGGCTCATATGAGCATTTGGGCATATTTAAGTTGGTAATGGGAAGATGATTGGGTGGATGAAAGAGAGAATATAGGGTGCTTAATTTTCATCATATTTTAGACAATTTTGAAAGTCCAACAAAAGTTTAAAGGCAAAATTTCCTAGTTTTAAATCTTATTTTAGATTCAAGTTAGCTTTTCATCTATAGAAATTTGTCTGCCTTTAGATTGTTACAGCTTTATTCAGCTGGAAGAAATTTTTTCACAATGTTTTCTTCTCACATTCACTTGCCTTTTGCTTTGTTACATTTAATTATATCTCCCCTTAAGGCAGATGAGAGGGAATACATCAAGTAAACATGTTCCACTTCAGAACTTGTTCTTTCCCCAAAAGGTATAATTTGTAACTTAATAAGCACAACCACATTGTGATTTAATTAACAAGTCACAGCAACAAACAAAATAGTAAATCTGTGATTTATTTTAATATGATGGAAATGGCAGATTTCTTTTAGATGAGCCTTTAAAGTGAAACAAAATCAAATTTCGCTCAGTGTGTCATCTCTAGATGTGCTGATGTGCTGTCACAAAACACACACTGCCTATCTCCATGAAATGCACACCTATTTTTAGGGATAAAGATTTGAAGCATGCTAATATGTTTAGGTATCAGTTCCAGATGCTCAGCTTCTTAGGAACTGAACCAAGTATTGAAACCGCATGGTACTCATAATGATACCTAGCTCTGTGTTAATAACATGCAAACTCCAAATCCAACATGTTTTATAGCTAAATTTCACCATAGCCAGATTTTGCCGTTTCTACTACATAGTCTGAAAAAGAAAATCCATCCTATTTATGAGACGAGGAAGAGGAAGGGAGAATGGCTACTTTACTTTTTTTTTTTTTTTTTTTGCTTTTGGGTCAGAAGTTCAGTTCAATTGCTCAGTTGTGTCCGACTCTTTGCAACCCCGTGGACTGCAGCACACCAGGCTTCCCTGTCCATCACCAACTCCCAGAGCCTGTGCAAACTCATGTCCATCGAGTCGGTGATGCCATCCAACCATCTCGTCCTCTGTTGTTCCCTTCTCCTGCCTTCAATCTTTCCCATCAGGGTCTTTTCCAGTGAGTCAGTTCTTTGCATCAAGTGGCCAAAGTATTGAAGTTTCAGCTTCAGCACAGTCCTTCCATTGAATATTCAGGACTGATTTCCTTTAGGATGGACTGGTTTGATCTCCTTGCAGTCCAAAGGACTCTCAAGAGTCTTCTCCAACATCACAGCTCAAAAGCATCAGTTCTTCAGCATTCAGCTTTCCTTATGGTCCAGCTCTCACATCTGTACACGAGTACTGGAAAAACCATAGCTTTGACTAGACAGACCTTTTTTGGCAAAGTAATGTCTCTGTATTTTAAAATGCTGTCTAGGTTGATCATAACTTTTCTTCCAATGAGCAAGCATCTTTTAATTCCATGGCTGCAGTCACCGTCTGCAGTGATTTTGGAGCCCAAGAAAATCCTTTGGGTCAGAATGTCACAGAATGAAATAAAATATCACAACTGATTATTTCTAAGAAGATAGCACAGAGCTTGGCTTCATATGCACCATAGAAGTTAAAGAAGCCTCTTAGGGCACTGGCTTTGGTACACTTACAAGTTCCAATCCCAGTTACCAACCAGAGGTACAAAGATAATGAATTTAGAAAACAAAAGCTCTGAAGAGTTCTGAAGTATCCCTGGTAGCCAAGAGCCAAGGAAACATTTTCACCCATGATATTCTGTATGTCTTGTTGCCTTATTTTCCCCTTGAGCTACAGAATGATAACTGGGATTGGAGAGTGGTGATGTGCAATGGGATAATGATACTTGGAAATAGCACCTAAATATTCTTCTTAGTAGGTAACTCATTTTATTTTTCCCACTTGCAACCTTTCACCACTTAAATTAGGGTGTGAAGTTGAGACTTTCTGACATGGAGAATAAGGAGAATGTGGATATACTTGAAAATATACATTTTTGACTTAGTCAACAAGAGTTTTACTTAAATATAGAGCAGATACAATAATATGAAAGCAAGTTGCAATTGATTTGCAAGAACCAAGCACTTGAAAGAAAAATGAATTTTGGATTTATCTTTGTAGACCCAGAGCTTTGTGGGTCCTGATGAGAAGAGTGGGGAAATTTGGAAAATAATTAGGTGGAAAAGGATTAGTAGATATGACTTTGTGATTGTTTAGAAATGAGAGGTGCAGGAAATAGAGGCTTTGAGAATGATCTCCGTTTCTTTGGTTTAGGAAACCGGGTTAATGGTGATGCTATTGACTGTGGACGGCCATCCAGAGATTTGTAGGGTAGATGAGGTCTATAAGCCATTGCATTTAAAGCTGTAGATTACAGTTGGAATTTAGTTGTGTGATGGTAGTCTCTCCTCTGGAATTTCCACGTGTCCCATTTTGGGTATATAAATGCTGCGTTTAATAATAAATATTTCTGAAGACAACTAGTAGAATTTGTAAACAAATCAGTCTGCTAGCATTTTACAGGTGTCAACTCAATAATTATTTTTTCTCAAGCCAACTGGCTTACTAATAAATATATCCTAACTAATGATATATACAGATTTTGGAGACCAAGAAAATAAAGTCTGTCAATGCCTCTACTTTTCCCCCGTCTATATGCCATGAAATGTTGGGACCAAATGCCATCATCTTCATTTTTTTAATGTTGAGTTTTAAATCTCCTTTTTCACCCTCTTCTCTTACCCTCAAGAGGCTCTTTAGTTCCTCATTTTATGCCATTAGAATGCTATCATCTGCATATCTGAGGTTATTGCTATTTCTCCTGAAATCTTGACCCCAGCTTGTGAGTCTTCTAGCCCAGCATTTCCCATGATGTAGTCTGCATAGAAGTTAAATAAGCAGAGTGACAATGTACAGCCTTGACAGACTCCTTTCTCAAATTTGAACCAGTCTGTTGTTCTGATAAGCCAAACTATGGCTATCTTCTGTAATAACAGAGTGAATCATAAGATCACATTGAAGATGATTTTAATGTTTCATCTTGACCTTGTATAATGAAAATTTCAGAAATATTATTCTTTAAGTACTCTGACATTTTTCAAATACTCTCTTCTTTAAATGTTATAGCTCAGAGAAGGGACTGGGCCAGTTTTACAATAACATGCTGTACACATAAATCTCTCTTTTTCATTTCAACCCAAAGAAACTGCAAAAATCTTCAAACACAGCAGAAACTGTGAATTAATAGGACCTTCAATTAGATCTCTTTTTGTGGTATAAACTATGCCTATGCTTTAACAAAACAAGATGTCAGCATTGTGAAGGTCAAAGTTGCTTGGCATCAAATAGATCAAGTGCTGAATTGTTTATATACATGTTAGAAAAGTGCACTGCTGTAAAAATATTCTTATAATCTGCAGAACTCGACACTGAAAATAACGCTTGCTATTTAATTAAATGTTGAGAAGGCATTTATAGATAAATACCAATAGACAGAAATTTTCTTGGATTGTGTCTAGAACAACCTTTATTCTCCTTTGCAATACTTCCCTTCCACCAGAAATACTTGACAAAGAAGAGTGCTTGTCAGTGAATACATCCCTTGTAATTTGAGCTAGGCTTTGAACTTTGTGGTCCATGTGAGACAATTTTCAGGACATTTTTCACAAGATTTCCTGATTATTTTTTTCCATACTAGATGTTTACTTCCTTTTACTCACCCCAGGTATGGAGGTTACGGGTAAAAGTTTTCATTCAGACTGGAAAGACTAGGACCACACGTAATGTACTGTGCTTAGTCGCTCAATCATGTCCAACTCTCATGCCTGCCAGGCTCCTCTATCCAGGGGATTCTCCAGGCAAGAATGCTGGAGTGGGTTGCCATGCCCTCCTTCAAGGGATCTTCCTAGCCCAGGGATTGAACCCAGGTCTCCCCCATTGCAGGCAGATTCTTTACCATCTGAGCCATCAGGGAAGCCCAAATGTCTCAGTAAGTTCCTATTGCTTTGTGGATAGAAATTTAAATTCATTAACTTTCGTTTCCATCAGTCAGCCATTCCAGCTTTGCTGAACTGATAATGCTAGTTGAGGTGGCTCATTATGTATCTCTCAGGTACATATTATTACAACTTCTGTTTTATTGTTTGTTTTATTTTGTCTATTTATGTTATTTCGTGTGAAAGAAACATCTTCCTCCTTCTTGTTGTTTGTGGGTATCAGTGAAAAAATATTTACATAAAGATGTCTCCCTCTGCAACTACCCCCCATCCAGGATTGGTTGCTGATTTCTGCCCCTGAATCAAGAGAAATATGCAGAATGAATTGTTCAGGGAAACCACAGCTTGTTTTTGTCAGGCTGTATCCCAGTTCAGTTCAGTTCAGTCACTCAGTCATGTCCGACTCTGTGACCCCATGAATCGCAGCATGCCAGGCCTCCCTGTCCATCACCAACTCCTGGAGTTCACTCAAACTCACATCCATTGAGTCCGTGATGCCATCTAGCCATCTCATCCTCGGTCGTCCCTTTCTCCTCCTGCCCCCAATCCCTCCCAGCATCAGAGTCTTTTCCAATGAGTCAACTCTTTGCATGAGGTGGCCAAAGTACTGGAGTTTCAGCTTCAGCATCATTCCTTCCAAAGAAATCCCAGGGCTGATCTCCTTCAGAATGGACTGGTTGGATCTCCTTGCAGTCCAAGGGACTCTCAAGAGTCTTCTCCAACACCACAGTTCAAAAGCATCAATACTTTGGCACTCAGCCTTTTTCACAGTCCAACTCTCACATCCATACATGACCACAGGAAAAACCATAGCCTTGACTAGACAGACCTTAGTCGGCAAAGTAATGTCTCTGCTTTTGAATATGCTATCTAGGTTGCTCATAAGTTTTCTTCCAAGGAGTAAGCGTCTTTTAATTTCATGGCTGCAGTCACCATCTGCAGTGATTTTGGAGCCCCCCAAAATAAAGTCTGACACTGTTTCCACTGTTTCCCCATCTATTTCCCATGGAGTGATGGGACCGGATGCCATGGTCTTCGTTTTCTGAATGTTGAGCTTTAAGCCAACTTTTTCCCTCTCCTCTTTCACTTTCATCAAGAGGCCTTTTAGTTCCTCTTCACTTTCTGCCATAAGGGTGGTGTCATCTGCATATCTGAGGTTATTTATATTTCTCCCAGCAATCTTGATTCCAGCTTGTGTTTCTTCCAGTCCAGCATTTCTCCCAAGCTCCTGTGAACTAAATCAGACCACAGAGGACCTTCTAAGATGCTTCTTGATTTTCTGATCTTGATTCGCTTTCCCCTTAATTCACCAGTATAATTTGGTGCTCTAGATTTACTGTTCTTAGGAAATACACACATTCATTTATTCCCTATCAAAAATGTCACCCCAGGCATCTTGGCTCAGTAATATCTAATGTGCTGTGCTTAGTCGCTTAGTTGTGTCTGACTCTTTGTGACCCCATGGATGGCAGCCTGCCAGGCTCCTCTGACCATGAGGATTATCCTGGCAAGAATACTGGAATGGGTTGCCATGCCCTCCTCCAGGGGATCTTCACAACCCAGGGATTGAACCCAGGTCTCCTGCATTGCAGACAGATTGTTTATGGACTAAACCACCAGGGAAGATTCCAATAATGACTAATAATATTACATTAATAATATTGATAATATTAGGTTATTACGTTAATATCCTTTCATATTCCTCAAGGTAGATATGAGAGAAGAAAGGAGAAGATTAAACTTATCTTGGATCAATTATTTTCACATTGTAAAGAATATTTGGATTATAGGAGTGCTGATGGTGAAGATTAAGAGGGGATAAGGAGGGGAAGAGAGGTTCTCACTCTCATCAGAATTGCTCTCCTTTCATGGGCTTTGTAATTTTTTCTATACAATATTTTATTTAAACAAAGATTGCCATGGGTTTTTTTAAAAAAAGTTTGTTTTAAAGGTTGAAGTGAATCGCTAACTCTATTCATTCAGTTTCAATTTTCTCTCCATAAAGCGAACCTTACCTTAAAGTTTCTCCTCAATTCCCCACTAAAAATATGACTTCCTTTCAGTTCAGTTCAGTCACTCAGCCGTGTCCGACTCCCAGCAACCACATGAAGCGCAGCATGCCAGGCCTCTCTGTCCATCACCAACTCCCAGAGTCTACCCAAACTCATGTCCATCGAGTTGGTGATGCCATTCAACCATCTCAACCTCTGTCGTCCCCTTCTCCACCTGGCCTCAATCGTTCCCAGCATCAGGGTCTTTTCAAATGAGTCAGTTCTTCACATCAGGTGGCCAAAGTATTGGAGTTTCAGCTTTAGCATCATTCCTTCCAATGGACACCCAGGACTGATCTCCTTTAGGATGGACTGGTTGGATCTCCTTGCAGTCCAAGGGACTCTCAAGAGTCTTCTCCAACACCACAGTTCAAAAGCATCAATTCTTTGGCGCTCCACCTTCTTCCCAGTCCAACTCTCACATCTATACACGACTACTGGAAAAATCATAGCCTTGACTAGACGGACCTTTGTTGGCAAAGTAATATCTCTGCTTTTCAATATGCTATCTAGGTTGGTCATGATTTTGGAGCTAAAATAAAGTCAGCCACTGTTTTCCCATCTATTTGCCATGAAGTGATGAGAGTGTATGCCAGGAGGTTAGTTTTCTGAATGTTGAACTTAAGCCAAATTTTTAACTCTTTAACTTTCATCAAGAGGCTCTCAAGTTCCTCACTTTCTGCCATAAGGGTGGTGTCATCTGCATATCTGAGGTTATTGATATTTCTCCCAGCAATCTTGATTCCAGCTTGTGCTTCCTCCAGCGCATCGTTTCTCATGATGTACTCTGCATATAAGTTAAATAAGCAGGGTGACAATATACAGCCTTGACGTACTCCTTTTCCTATTCGGAACCAGTCTGTTGTTCCCTGTTCGGTTCTAACTGTTGCTTCCTGACCTGCATACAGGTTTCTCAAGAGGCAGGTCAGGTGGTAGTCCCATCTATTTTCAGAATTTTCCACAGTTTATTGTCATCCACACAGTCAAAGGCTTTGGCATAGTCAATAAAGCAGAAATAGATGTTTTTTTGGAACTTTCTTGCTTTTTCAGTGATCCAACAGATGTTGGCAATTTGATCTCTGGTTCCTCTGCCTTTTATAAAACCATCTGGAACTTCATGGTTCAAGTATTACTGAAGCCTGGCTTGGAGAATTTTGAGCATTACTTTACTAGCATGTGAGATGACTTTCTTTCAACTGTAGCAATTACTGACTGGGGTCTGGGAGTCAGACATTCTCAATTTCTCTGTGCTTTGTTTCTCCTTTCATTATCCTAACATATGAGGATAAATATAGCATCTACCTCAAGGATCTGTGGTATTGACTGAATGAATTAAGCTACTAGCAATTATGCAAACATACTATCTAGTATTATTATTTGTATTTATTCAGTTCTGCCTTATAATTCATATGTTGCTATCTTAAACTGCTTTTTTTATCTTATTATAAAATATATGCATTCAAATAATTGAGATATATGCATGTATTTATATTAAATGTTAGTATTATATAATACATGTAAGTAAGTATTCACTTGGCAAATAGAGCTTCTCCAATATCATTGAAACCACTGTTTATCTTTTTGCAATTCACACTTTTTAGTTTCTTCCAGAAATTGTATTACATTTGTATTTCTAACAAATATTTTAGTTCTGCACTTTAAAAAATTTATATAAGTTGTACCACACTATATATATTCTTTGTTTTTAAAAGCAGGAGGCTTTTGTTTGTCAACAGTTTTTTCTGAAGTTCATATGTATTATTATGTATTGCAGTAGTTAATTTATTTATGCTACCTTAGAATATTTCTTTTACTAACATATCATTTGTCTGATTTTCTAATGAAAGACATTTTCATATTCTCAATATTTTTGCTATAGTAAGACTGGTAGAGATACTCTTGAGTGTGTTTTCTAGTAGTAAATGGTACCTTATTTTACTGTTTATTTTTCCTCTGCCTTCCTTATCCCACCTAGTTTGAAAATGTCTCTTACAGCCTTCATGGTATTGAACAGTTTCTTGAGCAAAATAGGTACTGTACATGTGATAGTTAATTTTAATGTGTCAATTTGACTGGGCTGAGGGATGCCCAGATAGCTGGTAAAACATTATTTCTAGGTGTGTCTGTGACAGTGTCTCTGGAAGAGATTAGCACTTGAATCCTAGACTGGATAAAGAAGATCCACCCTCACTAATGTTGGGTGGGTGTCATCTAACTCTTTAAGGGCCTGAATGGAACAAAAAGGCAGAGGAAGGGTGAAGTCTCTCTTTTTGACTTGAGTTGTGTATTTTTTCCTCCCCTTGGATAATGAAGCGGCTGGTTCTTGGGCTATTGGATTCCAAGCCATCCATCAACTCTTTGGACTCAGACTGAGTTATAATTGGCTTTACTGGTTCTCCAACTTGCAGATCGCAGATCAAGGGGTTTCTTGGCCTCCATAACCATGTGAGCCTGCTCCCATAAACACACACATCCATACCCTGCTGGTTCTACTTCTCTCTGCTAGCTCAGAGGTCAAGAATCTGCCGGCAATGCAGGAGACCTGGGTTCAATCCCTGGAACAGGAAGATCCCCTGGAGTAGGACATGGCAAGACCACTCCAGTATTCTTGCCTGGAGAATTCCATGGATAGAGGAGTCGGCTGGGTTACATACAGTCCATGGGGTTGCAAAGAGTCAGACACGACTGAGTGACTAACACTTTCACTTTCAGAGAAGTCTAATATATCATGATAAGCTTGAATATTTGATATAATCAAGATAGTTTTATCCTTTGACCAATGTATCACTTAGTTTAATTGGTCTTTTTTCTTTTTCTGTTTTTAGCATTCACTTCTTCATTTGTTGCCTCCTCATTTGATCATTTATTCTATTCACTGTAGCCCTTTAGAATATCAATGGTACATACACTTGTTTATAAGGTCACATTCACTATTAACATACTCTTTTTTCAATATTACACTCTAAAATATATTGGAAAAGCCACTCAACTGTCTAAATTCATTTCTTCCTCTATAAAATTAATATAAAAATACCTACTTCATAAGTTTGTTGTAGAGAGATTGGACATAGTATATTTAAAACATCCAACAAAACATGGACTCAAAATAGGTATTATTATTATTATGATTCCCTTACTGGTTTATGTGGTTAATCTCTGAAACCAGCTGGTATGTCCCTAGAGCACAGAGAACATTTTTATAATTATACCCATGTGTGATGCATGATATAACTCATGTTTGTAGAATTGAACAGAGTAGTCAGTAGCTATTAAGTAACTATTGATCCACTGACTCCCTATTGAGCAACTCTTCTTCCTCCTTTCTTTCACTTAACTCTTAAAGGTGATTTACAGTCTGGTAAGATTGCCGGTTAGGACTAGAGTATAGAGGGAAGCCACCAGCTGCAGCAAAATGAAGGAGAAATAATAACAAGAAATTGTTCCTGAGGCTGAGAACTGAACAGACAAATTAGGTGGTCACCTCTGTAATATAGCTTGACATATAATATATGTCACAATGTCAGGAATCTACTTTTAGTCATTTCTTTTTGAACTAAGACTTAAAAGTCTTGATAACTATATTACATGGAAGTACTTTTAAATAATAATATTTCAGAAGGGAGGATGTAGAATGACCAATGGAACTTTTTTTTTAACTTTATATTATAATTGATTAACAATGTTGTGTTAGTTTCAGGTATATAGCAAAGGGATTCAGTTATGCATATATATGTATCTATTCTTTTTCAAGTTCTTTTCCCATTCAGTTTGTTACATAACATTGAGTAGAGTTCCTGTGCTAGGGTGTCAAACTCTGTTAATTTCAAGTTTTTTCTTGGAGCCACTATTTGTTTTTATAATAAAACATTCATTGTATGTATTTCTGCATGTCAGACAGTGTACTCTTATCATTTGTAATGTTCATAAATCTCTATAGTTTTAATATTTTCATCTATTACAGATCAGAAAATTGAGACCTAGAAGAGCTTTCACCCAGTTTATCTAACCTTAGCTCTCCGCGGCTTGGAGTTCTGCGATCCTAAACCCTGCTACGGTGAAGCCTCTCATCACTTGTCATGGCCTGTGATTTGCTTGCAACATGGTAATTGATAGCATGATGGGATAATTAGAGAGGATGTTCTTGACTTTAGTCAACAACCCCGGAAACCCATTTTCTGCACTTCAGTTCAGTTCAGTCGCTCAGTCGTGTCCGACTCTGCAACCCCATGAATCGCAGCATGCCAGGCCTGTCTTCTATTCACATAATAGAAAAGCCTAGTGTTAAACACCTCTTCTCAGTAATGAATGAGTTTTCTCAAGTCATTTTGGAGATATGTGCTTCTGCTCCAGGGTGAATCCACACAACAGCTTGCTTCTCCCCAGTAACGTGGCTCCTGACCACCCTCTAAGCAGCTCCATCCCGTCTTCACTACCACTCCATGGCCTCCGTCTTCCTCCTGCACAGTTGGTCCTTCATCTTATCTCAGGTCTTTTGTTATTTGTTTGCTAAGTTTCCCCCCCCCATCATCCTTTTTAAAATTGCAAAGCTTGAATCCTCTTTTCTCGAGTATCTATAGTTTGTATCCTCCTTTGTTGCTCTATTTTTATTCATAATACTTATTATCATTCTACTTACACAAGTTTTAGTTTTTTTGCCTTTCTTCCCTAAATACAATCTAAGCTTCAAGAATGAGAGATTTTTGTAAGCTTTATTAACTATTGTATCTTTAATCTTAAGTGATGTAGAGCATGTAGTAGATACTCAACAAATGTTTAAGTAATTAATAATTATGTTGGATAACTTGAATGCCAGAAATGTGGTATTGGGTTTGATAGCTGAAGCTGTTGAGGAAGAGGAGGCTGAGGTCTCACAGATCTTTTCTTTTTTTTTTTTTTTTTTTTTTTTAGGAATAGTGCTACATCAACATGACAATATTCTTGCTGAACTTATTAAAAAACTTGATAAAGATACATGATATTATCTAAATATTTTATTCCTCTTTCTGTCTCAATGTCACATCCACAGACCTTGTTATAGGTAGTCACTTTTTATGTACTGTTGTCCTAATTTGGACTTTTGGACTATGTAAAAAGTAAGCATTTCACCCTTCCATTAAATCTAAAATACGTGGCAGAGATATTCCAGGGCCTGTTTGCTGTCATGGTCCAAATGGTGAGAGAGAGAAGAGGAATGAGAAATGGCACTGAGCTGAAAGACATTCAGTCTGGTGCTGGTCTTCAGCTGTCTGAGATTATTACCTATTTCATTCTCGTCAAAAATTGCTGATAAATAGGTAGCAGTTTTATTAGCTCAATACTTAGGCCTGTCCTTTTAGTGTTTTATTTGACAAGGATTCCTAGTTAGGGGAAAAATAAAACACTTGGCAAGGCTAGTAAAGAGAGCATCTGGGAAATTTTTAAGTTGAAATCTAATTATAATTATTGACTTGTTTAGTTAAACTAATACTAAGGAAAGAATCTGAGATATTCATGATTTCCTGAAGGGTGGAGTTCCTGGATGAGGTTGTAGAAATCAAGATTTTAAAGCTTACTTTTTCCAGTTTTACAAATCATGGTCTGGTACTTGAAGCTGCTGCTGCTTTTTCCCCTTAGTTCTGGTAAACTTTTATTACAATAGAAGACATTATCTATAAAAATCTCCCAGTTTATATTATAAATCTACCCTTTCAGTTGCTTTTAAGTTTTACATTTGGATTCAGTCAGGTCATCTGAGAATTGCACAGTTGTTTTGCATTGTTTCAACACCTTGTAGAATTGCTTGTACAGAACTGCATTTTGGCTTTATACCATCAGCTTGTGTTGAGGGACATTATACAAAACGACTATAGGAAAGACAGTATCATACATATTATAAAGCCTTGTCAAGCACTTGTTCCTTATAAGAACTTCAAGGAAATTTTCTTTCAATATTCTATTACAGGGAAAACTGGGTTGCTTTTGAGTAAATGGTTTGTATATGTCTTGTAAATATAGTGAAGTGAATGACTAGTAGGTCTTCTCTCTGCTTTGGCCTCTGTGAACCTAAGTCAGCTAGGATTGGACAGAGAAACAGAAGTCACTCTGTGCTTTTCATTTATGAAGAATTATCATTTGGAGAGTTAGAGTTTTGCATAAACTGCTGAAAAATCTGTAGGTTATGAAGGTTGTCACTACTGCAGATTGCAATTTGAAGCCGCAGAAGGAGTGATTCTCAAACCTCAGGGGAAGCTGTCATGCTCTCATGTCTGCCTCTGCTTCTGTAGAATATGGCCTATTTTCATCTTTGCCTTCCAAACTAACGTGAGGGCTTCTCCTTGGCATATTCTAACCTGGACAATATAGTAAGGAGATTTTGAGAAATATATTTTCTAATTCCTTTGTGCAATATAGAAAAGAGCTTAGAAAAGCTGGTGATAAGGCTGAATGGATAATAGATAATTAAATACAAAAATTTAGAAAGCATGCAAATTTTGCCCTCTTCATGCAACATCCAGGATCTAAAAATGCATAGTTTATATTATAATTTTATATCAGCATTCAACTTGCTTTGCCTATTTTTATCCTAATTTTCTTTTCTTTTTTTTTTTTTGGTATTAAAATTACCTATTTCTAGAAGCCATCTCAACTCTTTTGAAAAAGTGGTGTATAAATAAATTTATTTTAAAGGTAAGCAGAGAAGAATGAATTTGTGAGAAATGTGTATCTAAAAAAAAACTAATACACATTAACTATGACTGAGATCTAAAGTGGCTGATAAGAGTAACCCAAACAGTTGCCATACCACTCTCTAAAACAATACCCATCATCTCAGACATTTCCTTTTTGTCATCAAACTGACTTTTTTCTCTTAGTGGATTTTCAGAATATGTTATTAAAAATAACAGACAAAATACGCATTTACCCAGCATAACTGAGGAATGAAGTCTTTCATATAAGTAAAATTTTCACCTAGTTTAAGGTTATTCCTTTAAAGTTATATTTTAATAATTTTTGTAAAGAAATACAAATATAACTAAAAATATATATCTCTGCCTTCTTAAGCAGTCAGTAGTGAAAAATAATTCAGTCTTTTTTTTTTGTACAAATTTAGGGTAACTATTATGAAATGATAATTTAGTCGTGGCACACTGTCCTGATGCTTTCAGGGACTCTTGGGATGTAGAAGAGTCAGATTCCTTAGAAATGAGCTTAATTCTTCTATTCTTTTTAATTTGTTTCCTTCTTGCTCTGTTATCCTTATTCATTTCTTATTTTACACCCAGTTGTCTGGAAGAGGTCTGAGAATTGTTCTACCTTTCCTGTAGAATAAGTATAATGGTCTCAGTATAATAGTTAATATTTCTTCATGCTTGAGAGAGCCTCCTTTCTCTCTCTCTCTCTCTCTTTTTTTTTTTTCCATTTAAGTTTAAAGTTATATATCAATTCCTGAGGTTTCCAGAAGCTTGACCTCTGAATGAGTGGGTATTATTGCATGTATTTGATCTCTTTAATAGGATTACAGAGTAATGAAATTTAGAGACTAAGGGAGACTATGAAAGGTCACCTGGTCCACCACTTTCCCTAAGAGGCCACTTCCATTTAGAACCATATTTAAACCACTGCAGGCAAAGGGCAGCCTTCACTATTTTATAGCTTTTTAAAGACAGAAATGCTACAATCTCTAGTGGCAAGTAATTTTTTTTTGCATTTTATAATTCTTATGTCAGAAATTTTTTCTTATATTTAACATTTAAGTTAAATGAAATAGGTAATTTTAATACAACAGAATATAAATAAGTAATTTTAATACAACAAAATATAAATAGGTAATTTTAATACAAAAAAATATAAATAGGTAATTTTAATACAACAAAATATAAATGTAAAAGTGTCAACTCCTGAACTCATCTCTGATGAGATTTGAAAATAAAACTGGAGCTTTGAAAGGACTTCAAAAGATTTGGTTCTATTGTTCCCTTTTTTATTAATGTTTATGTGGCAAAATTGACATAATGATGTGTGGGTGTGTTTGTGTGTGTAAGAGAGAGACAGAGACAGATAGATAGAAACAGAGGCTATAATTTTTTCTTTTTTTTTAAATGCCCATCTTTCATATGACATTCATTCATGGCTCAGGCCAGTTGGTGAGGGTCTGGGCTAAATTAATCCTACATTTTAACATCTCCCTTGACATTGATTTATTATCACAAACTAGTCATTTGCATAGATTAGGAGTGTAGTTTGTAGCTATCAGGCACAGAAAATGTGGGATGATATAGCAGAGAAATAGTATGGGGCCTGGAAAGATGATCTCCTTAGCATTTAACAACTGTACTACTTTGCTGCTGTTGCTATGTCACTTCAGTTGTGTCCGACTCTGTGCGACCCCAGAGATGGCAGCTCACCAGGCTTCTCTGTCCCTGGGGTTCTCCAGGCAAGAATATGGAGTGGGTTGCCATTTCCTTCTCCAGTGCATGAAAGTGACGAAAGTGAAATCTCTCCGTTGTGTCCAACTCTTAGCGACCCCACAGACTATAGCCTACCAAGCTCCTCTGTCCGTGGGATTCTCCAGGTAAGAATACTGGAGTGAGTTGCCATTTCCTTCTCCATGTACTACTTTGAGTAAGTCTTTTTCTACTGTGGAATCGAGATTGATAGTAATATACCATTATATATCAACATATCATCATCCAATGAAGAGGGAATTTGGAGGACCCAAAGAGAAATTGGGTGTATACATTCTTTAAAAATTGTAAACCATATATAAGTATATGGCAAATTTCTCATTCCACAAATATTTACTTCTTCCTTAAGTACTGAACTGTAAAATTAAGAAAATCTGCTTTGCGTTATAGATTTGGCACTCTCTAACTGTGTTGCCTTAAGCAGGTCTTTTAACATCTTTGAGCTATAGTTTCTCTTGCAAAATGAAACAATATAATTGACCTTGCAGGTTAGTGGTGATTATTAGAGATAATGAATGCAAAGTGTCTAGCATGCTGTTTCACAAACAGTAGGCATTCAGTAAATACTAACTATTGTCATCACCTGATCATTGAAGAAAAAAAAAGCCACACTAATTTTTCCTTTTTTACTTTCTCATGTCTCCCATTTAATTGATTATGCAGTCATGCCAATTTTACCTTCTTAATATTTCTGGAAGTACTTCTCTTTTAACGTCTCCATGGTTTTTGTATAATCTTTGCCATTATCATAATTCTCATGAAGTATTTCAGTATTTATTCTCTTTGCTTCCAGTGCATGCCAAATTGCTTTAGTTGTGTCCAACTCTCTGTGATTCCCATGGACTGAAGCCCTCCAGCCTCCTCTGTCCTTGAGATTCTCCAGGGAAGAATACTGGAGTGGGTTACCTGTTGGGGTCCAGCCCTCATGGATCCAGGGAATTCGAAGGGGAGACGGAGTCGGCGTCCTAAGAAAGAACTGTTTAATTAGAAAACAAAGATTAGGAAAAAATGTTGTAGATAAGAAAACAGAGGAGAGAAAGAGGCTGATATTCCTTGGTTTACATAGAGAACCAATAAAACTTCAAGACAAGAAGTTTGCCCTGTTCATGGAGGCCACAGGTACCCTCCTGGTCTCCCGAGGGAGTGAAGACGCAGAATGTCTTCCCGTTTAGGCCTTAGAAATCCAGGCAGATAAGTGAACGCAGGGATCCTCTATGCTCCAAGGGATCAGCCTGAAAAAGAGAATGAGAGGGAGAGAGAGAGAATGATTGACATGGGGAGACTAAGTTGCTTCAGTGAGCGAGGCCCCATAACTTTATTTTCAAAAGGACTTTTATACCTTTCCCACAAACGATGTTGTGTACATTATCTTCTGGCCTTGGAGGCCTGTGAAACATTTTAAGACTCTTTTGATAAAGGCTGCTCAATCAGAAAACTTATTTTCCCTTGAAGAGTTTTTTCTTTATATTTCTAATCTATGTCAGCCTCAGAAAGTATCAAACAAAGTTACACTTTCATGAAGCAAAGGTGCAGCAAGTTACAACAAAGAAAGAACCAATTAGCTCAAAGGTCTGATGTGGTTAGTTTCAAGGCTACATTTGTTTTTTCTTACATTCTAACAAATATACTCCCAGGTGCACAGTGGATAAGAGATATGGGAACTTACCAACAAGCATTGGCCCAATAATGAAATCCTACACCAGCACTATTCTAATAACTTTTAACTCTTTGAAAGGCTTTATGTTTTAGGCTTCCTGTGCCTCTCACATTTGGGGGGCTGTAAACAATCACATGCATAGTTGTAAAAGTCCAGGTAAGGCAAGTTAGAGAGCCATCAGAGGGGTTTGAGCTGAAACACTTTTTATATGCAGGAGACTGTTAATTGGAGCTCTAAGTTAACTTTTTCCAGAGAAAGGTGGTCGGGGTTAGCGCCCTGTAATGTCAGAAGAATAGGTGGAAAGCATAATGCAGTAAGGCAGGCAGCTCTGGTTTTGAGGGTAGATGGCTCGAGAAAGCCCAGGGGGGTTTCCTCGAGGCTTGATCTCGCCTTTGCGTTTTGTCAGGCTCCTTTCCTCATGACCTTTGCCACGGGCAGGATTCCCCACGCTGGCTCCCAGCAGTTGCCATTTCCTTCTCCAGGGTATCTTCCTCACCCAGGGACTGAACCATCATCTCTTAAGTCTCCTGCATTGGCAGATGGGTTCTTTACCACTAGAACCACCTAGCCCCATTTAATCCAGCTTCCATACTACAACCAAAGTCATTTTTCAATGAGCTGTCTGAACATTGTTCTATTCTTTATCAAACTCTTTATCAAATATTACAACAACTCTACCATTAAATGAAGCCAAAGATATTCACAATCCTTTAAGGTCTTTCATAGCCTAGTCTATTATTTCTATATCATCTTCAACTCTCCTCTCCTGGTAATACATCCTATTCTTCTTGTACACAAAGTTAATCTAAATGTGCCATGTCTTTGTGTTTGTTATTTCTCTGCTTGAAATGATCTTGTCCTCTTATCTACCTTGCAGGTCTACATTTGCTCTTTGAAGAATATGGAGATTCTAGCCTTGAAAGCTACAGACATGTAGAAGAATCTATATATCAGGTTCATGGGTTCAAACCTTAGGTATATGGAATTTTCTGAGGGTTCTCTTACTCTTAAAATGAACCACTTTCTGGACACAGCTTAAACATCCTTCTCTTTGAAAAGCCTTTTCTTTTCAGTGATACCTTTGGGCTTTGACTATCAAATGATGGTAACATGGTCTTTAATATTTTGAAGCAGGCATTTACCACTGTTACTTTCGGCAGGCAACCAATGAGTCAAAGTATGATTCTAAGCACATAGACTCCTGTGTGAGTGCCTTCAGAGGAAGATCTATTTCTCATACTCTGTCTCTTTTGACCAATGCCTGAAAATACATGATCAAAGTTCATTTCTCTAATATGAAAGTGTTGATTCCATTTAATACAGAAATCCATACATTTTAGTGTAACACGTAAATCTTTAGGCTACTATCAACCATCATGCTTTAAAATTATAAGTGAGTTTTAGGACTTTTCCTAACAGAAAGGGCAAGGGGGAGGACATTATGGTCCTCAGTTCAATTCAATTGCACACTCGTGTCTGAGGCTTTGTGACCCCATGAATTGCAGCATGCCAGGCCTCCATGTCCATCACCAACTCCTGGAGTTCACTCAAACTCATGTCCATCAAGTCGGTGATGCCATCTAGCCATCTCATTCTCTGTCATCCCCTTCTCCTCCTGCCCCCAATCCCTCTCAGCATCAGAGTCTTTTCCAATGAGTCAACTCTTCACATGAGGTGGCCAAAGTACTGGAGTTTTAGCTTTAGCATCAGTCCTTCCAAAGAACACCCAGGACTGATTTCCTTTAGGATGGACTGGTTGGATCTCCTTGCAGTCCAAGGGACTCTCAAGAGTCTTCTCCAACACCACAGTTCAAAAGCATCAATTCTTCGGCGCTCAGCTTTCTTCACAGTCAAACTCTCACATCCATACATGACCACAGAAAAAACCATAGCCTTGACTAGACAGACTTTTGTTGGCAAAGTAATGTCTCTGCTTTTGAATATGCTATCTAGGTTGGTCATAACTTTCCTTCCAAGGAGTAAGTGTCTTTTAATTTCATGGCTGTAGTCACCATCTGCAGTGATTTTGGAGCCCCCCAAAAGTCTGACATTGTTTCCATTGTTTCCCCAACCATTTCCCATGAAATGATGGGACCAGATGCCATGATCTTTGTTTTCTGAATGTTGAGCTTTAAGCCAACTTTTTGACTCTCCTCTTTCACTTTCATCAAGAGGCTTTTTAGTTCCTCTTCACTTTCTGCCATAAGGGTGGTGTCATCTGCATATCTGAGGTTATTGATGTTTCTCCTGGCAATCTTGATTCCAGCTTGTGCTTCTTCCAGCCCAGCATTTCTCATGATGTACTGTGCATAGAAGTTAAAGAAGCAGGGTGACAATATACAGCCTTGACGTACTCCTTTTCCTGTTTGGAACCAGCTCCCTTACTCTCAGTAATAACCAAGCAAACATATTTCAACGAAGGAAAAGCCATTTTTATCTCATTTGTTTTCAGGGATGAATCATGTCCTCCTAGTCCCGGGGCCGCCCGGCCCGTTTGTTAAATCATGTTCAGCTCTTCATCATCCTTTAGTCTTATCTTTCAGTGTTCCATACTTCTTTGCTTTGTAATAATTCTAGCTGCCAACTTAGTGCAACCGTTTTAAGTAAGTGAGGAAGCAATGCTCTTGGCAAATTCCTGACTGATTTGTTTGTCACAAATCAGTGTGACAATTCAATCAGTCTGAATTTATGATGTATTTATAAAAGTCAACACAGTTCACAGAGGTTTTTCTGTGGTTCTGTAGAGGGAATCCTGAACTTCACCGAAGTGCTTACAATACAAAATATCAGCATGCATATTCACCAGAAAGCAGTTGAGCATGTTTTATTATGTGAGTGTCATTTTAACATTGAATTGAGTGACAGCATGACATATGCAGAGCTTCCAAACTTGGATTTCTGGCTGGCCAGTATTACTACCAAATATTGTGTTTCTTTTGGGAAATGTTGGTCCCTAACATCTCTGGTCTTTAGGTTCCACATTTATAGAGTAAAGGAGTTGGATCTGACCAATTCTTTCTTTCCTTTTCTGCTAAAACTCTGTTGTATGATTTTCTAATCTTATAACAAACTTTAATAGGGAATTACTCTCTCCATACCATCCAATCTTTCTATCTTTAGGAACTAACAGTGTTCCTCTTTGAATTTTAAGTACTTAAGAATGTCTGGTATTCCTTGTGTTAGATGGAAGTCTTTACGCAGAAAGACATATTTGAATACAAATTTGAGTCCTACATAACTTTTCCACATTAGATGCAATATACATTTTGGCTAGATTGACCCAAAATTGTCTCCTTTTCTGCTTATTATAATCCAAATGTCAAAATTCATTTTACAGATGGATGTTTAGTGATCTGTTTCATAACGATGTTTTCTCTTTCATTCTTTCCCCATATCTGTATTGATCTAATTTAACGTCCTGCCTCTTTGGTTCAGAATTAAATTTTTCTCTCTGTCTTGTATTTCTACTTAACCTCTCTAAACTACATCAAAGTATCTGTGTCTTGTTTTAGTCTCTACTTATTTGATCATCTTTATATCCTTGGCTCTCTTTCTGGTACTCATCAACTTCTCAATGGGACTATATTTTAAATTTTGGTGTGCAGAGAGGTTGGATGGGGGGAGTTGGATTATTAAAATCCATGTTTAACCAATTTACACTTTTATTTTATAAACTTTATTTAGTACTAGGAAAACTAGATTTTTTATTAAGTGGGAACAGTGCATATATTTTATGTTTGTGTGCTTCCTATATTTGCCAATTTTCAAGAAATAGATGCTTCAGGCTACAAAAGAATATATTCTTCTCCCTTATCCTCAACCAAGAGTGAAATATAATGTTGTGATATTTTAAACATGGTGAAGGGTGTTAATATAAATAGAAAATCTAATAAAAATCTGTTTTCAAACAGGGTATAGATTTTTCAATAGAATTAAGAGGAAGTATAATAATAAAAAGCTGAAAAGTAATAGTGTAATAAATTTCCATCTCTTATTTTCTGCAAGCCCTTTTTCTTAAAGCTGCATAGAAAATACTTGCTACTTTATAAGCCCAATTGAAAGCTAAATTTAGTCTTTGAAAGGTGAGGTCACCTCACTGACCTTAATTATATTTCTTTAAAAATAGAATTGAAAATGTTTTTTCCTGGACAGGAGTTGCTAACACTTGGCTGTTGCATGGCATATCTGAACACATCTTATCAGTCATAACTGTAAACAGGTAGTTTCCAGTGCTCTTTTCAGGGGATGTGTTAGTGATGGACTGGTAATCTCAAGCGGATATTAGATGGTCACTTTTGGAGAACACATCAACAAGGCATGTGTGAGGTTCACAGGATGTGAAAGAAACAGACTTCAGTTCCAATTCCATTTCTGTCTCTCATTGGATGTACCTGCCTCATGGAGGTAGGCCAGGCCTTCTTAAGTTTACTTTGCATTAAGATCTTTCTTCTCCAAAGACATGCCAGGCTTTTCATTAGGAAAGACTGGTCTAAGGTTTGATAAGCAGGATGTAGGCCACCTAGGTTGGAGGGTGAAGAGAAATTAGAAACCAGGCAAACCTGCTTGGATTTAACTATGGCAAGAAACAAGAAAGGATAACACATTTTTGAGCATAAGAAACCCTATGGTTTGAAAGCTGTCTTCCAGGTGAAAGGTGGTTCATAAATCAAATCACACTTAAGAGTACAGTCTAAAATGATGTCTTTGTCTATAAAATGGGATAACAACTGTCCACCTCTTGAGTTATGAGAATCAGAGTACACAGTGGTACTTTATAACCATAAAGAATCACACATGTAATACAAGAATGTGGGCAAAGGGGACTGCTGGAAGACTGGAAGCAGCTCAGCCCCACTGCTTTTTTACCTCTGTAGATGTAGACAATGCTTTTCACAGGTATATCACATACTCCCATTTATTGCCTACTCCAGAAAATAGGAAGTATAGAGCTGTAGACCTTTGAATGTGTGGTGAGGTGGAGGGCCTTGGTATTCCCAAAATTATGTTTTTTGATGTGTAATTTCCCCACAGCTGTTTTTGTTTCATGAAAATCATTCATCCCATGAGCATGATGATAGCTCTAAGCATTTTTTTTAATTGGAGGATAAATTGCTTTTCAATGTTGTGTTGGTTTCTGCTGTACAACAAGTCAATCAGCCATAAGTATATGTATGTTCCCGCCCTACCACCCCCACCCTAAAACTGTGTCTTAAGCACATAGATCATAAAGTAAGTCATTTAAATGTTCACTCTCCTCAGTCTCAAGAGTGCCTGTGAAGAGATTATATTTAGCAGCATAAACACAATTCCCTGCAAAGTAGCTCCACCCTTTTTGCTTCCCCAAGAACACACTGAGAGCAAGTGAGAGGGATGCTAACTGCAGTGATTACTCAAATCATATTTAACTTGTAAAGAATATAATTCACAAACTTCGTTAACTATTTTTAGGGGCAAGCAAAGTGTAATATTTTCACTGGGTAATATTCATTGGAGGGACTGATGTTGAAGCTGACACTCCAATACTTTGGCCACCTGATGCGAAAAGCTGACTCATTTGAAAAGACCCTGATGCTGGGAAAGATTGAGGGCAGGAGGAGAAGGGGATGACAGAGGATGAGATGGTTGGATGGTATCACCAACACAATGGACATGGGTTTGGGTGGACTCCAGGAGTTGGTGATGGACAGGGAGGCCTGGTGTGCTGTGGTTCATGGGGTCGCAAAGAGTCGGACACGACTGAGCAACTGAACTGAACTAGAAGTGTAATTATCTCTGTTTGCCAAGATACCATAGTGGAGAACTGTAAATCAGCTTGGAGTCAGGGTGGTTTACGTTCTCTTCTTTGTGAATGTCATTTGACTATTGTGAAGGCAGATGTTCTGGTCCTTCCTGTAGTCTTCCCAGGACAGGTTTCTCAGAAGTTTCTCACCTTCCATCTTTACCCTCCACCTAACACTTTTTCTTTACTTCCTGCCTTTCACTGCTGCCTTTTGCTGATGTTTCTTGTGTATTACTAATATATTCTGGAAATGAAAGTGATACCAAGAGGTGTTCTAATAATACTTGAGATGTGGAAAATTCTCTGATACTTAAAAAATGAAAGCTGAGCAGTTCTTAACTGCCAGATAAAGATCAGTGAATATGACTTTTGTAAAAAATTCTTTGTTATTAACATCATTTGCCACCAGAAAATACAGTGTCAGCCTCTATATTGGTTAGGATGACTAGTGTGAGGCAGGGTATCTCCTTATTCTGCTGCATAAGCAACATGCCTTTGGCTTCTGTGCAGGTTTAGGCTAACATGGGTCCCCCAAACTGAGATGTCATGGAGGAATGTAGGAGGAAAATTTGAGGGTCAAACTGATTATTGGAGGTAATAAAAGCAGAAGTTGGGAATAAAATAATATACCAAAAATCCAGGAAAATGAGTCTCTGAAGTAGCAGACTTAAGCAAGGAGGATAAGAAAGCACAATAAAGAGTCTTATGTATTTTGACTGCTTGATTATTGAGTGGTCCTTGGAGCATACATCCCATGGAGAAAACACAAATCTCCTGTCTCTCTTTCTCAGGGAAAAAGATTATTAGACTTGCTTTTAAAAAGATAAAGGGTATGAGGGACAAACTCTCAGATGGGGTAAATGTATACAGCACAAACACCATGAAGTATCTCTCCAACAGAGAAGCTTTAAATAGCTGTGTGCTCCCCACTGGCACCACCTAAATTGCTCACAGTGCCTAGGAATTCAATGAAGGGAATATGAACAAACAAACAAACAAACAAAACGACTCTTTCTATTACTCTGCATATGTGTATTGCCTTTGGAACAGTTGTTTTGCTCAGCCTTATACTGAAAGGGAACTCTTTACACTATCATTTACAGCTAAACCTGTGTGTGTGTGAGAAAATTTGTAGGAAAATATTCAGAATAGTGTTTCTTTAACCCATGGTTGATTTTACTACAGAGGTCAGATGTTAATGTGAACTTTGATTTTCACTCTTCCCTAAAATTCACACAGTACCATGAGGCGCTGGGTATTTGTATAGGATGCTAATCCAGATATTTGAGATACTTGCAAGACACACTTAGCTTGTCTTTGATTAATAGTCTTGATTATATCTAAAATGCAATTTTCAATTTGTAAAAAAAAAAAAAACTAAATTCATTGAAACCAAAGTTAAGCAGCAATGATAAGTGAAATCACTGGGAGGGAGAAAAATGGAGGAGTTTTGTGATGCTGTTGAGTAACTCTGAGTTTACTATGTTTTACTGTGGTTTTTAATTTTATTTTTTAAAATGCAAAATGCGACATTTACCATTTCAATCATTTAAAGTATACAGTTAGGGGCAAATAAATGGGGAAACAGTGGAAACAATGTCAGACTTTATTTTTGGGGGCTCGAGAATCACTGCAGATGGTGATTGCAGCCATGAAATTAAAAGATGCTTACTCCTTGGAAGGAAAGTTATGACCAACCTAGATAACATATTCAAAAGCAGAGACATTACTTTGCCAACAAAGATCTGTCTAGTCAAGGCTGTGGTTTTTCCAGTGGTCATGTATGAATATGAGAGTTGGGTTGTGAAGAAGGCTGAGCGCTGAAGAATTGATGCTTTTGAACTGTGGTGTTGGAGAAGACTCTTGAGAGTCCCTTGGACTGCAAGGAGATCCAACCAGTCCATCCTAAAGGAGATCAGTCCTAGGTGTTCATTGGAAGGACTGATGCTAAAGCTGAAACTCCAATACTTTGGCCACCTCATGAGAAGAGGTGACTCATTGGAAAAGACTCTGATGCTGGGAGGGATTGGGGGCAGGAGGAGAAGGGGACAACCGAGGATGAGATGGCTGGATGGCATCACTGACTCGATGGACGTGAGTCTGAGTGAACTCTGGGAGTTGGTAATGGACAGGGAGGCCTGGCGTGCTGCGATTCATGGGGTCGCAAAGAGTCGGACATGACTGAGCAACTGAACTGAACTTAGTGGCATTGAGTACATTCATAATGTTGTGCACCCCTCACCATCATCTCTCTCCAGAATGTTTCTTATCTTCCCAAACTGAAACTGCATACCCATTCTCTTCTCCCTCAGCACCTGGCAACCACCATTCTACTTTCTGTTTTTCTGGATTTGACCACTCTAGGTGCCTTGTATAATGAAAGCATGTAGTATCAGTCCCTTTGTGACTGGCTGATTTCACTTAGCATGTTGTTAAGGTTCTTCCATGTGTGTTTCAGATTTTCTTCCTTAAAAGTTGGATAATATTCCATCTTATACACATATCACATTTCGTTTGTCCTTTCAAATGTTGTATCAGAATTTTCTTCCTTAAAAGTTGGATAATATTCCCTCTTATACATATTTCACATTTTGTTTGTCCTTTTATATGTTGAGTGCTCTTTGGTTGTTTCCAGCTTTTGGTTATTGTGAATAATGCTATAGACATACATAAAAACATCTGAGTTCTTGTTTTCTTTTGGGTATGGCCCAGCAGTGGGATTACGCATCATATCATTGTTGTTGTTCAGTCGCCCAGTTCTGTCCGACTCTTTGTGACCCCATGGACTGCTGCACACTAAACCTCCCTGTCCCTCACCATCTCCTGGAATTTGCCCAAGATTATGTCCATTGTATTGGTGATGCCATCCAGCTATGTCATCCTCTGATGTCCTCTTCCCTTTCTGTCCTCAATCTTTGCCAGCATCAGGGACTTTTCCAATGAGTTGGCTGTTCGAATCATGTGACCAAAATACTGAAGCCTCAGCTTCAGCATCAGTCCTTCCAGTGAGTTTTCAGGGTTGATTTCCTTTGAGATTGACTGGTTTGATCTTACTGTCCAAGGGACTTCAGGAATCTTCTCCAGCACAAAAGCTCAAAAGCATCAATTCTTTGGTCTTCTGCCTTCTTTAAGGTCCATCTCACAACTGGATGTGACCACTGGGAAGGCCATAGCTTTGACTATATGTACCTTTGTTGGCAGAGTGATGCTTTTCAATACACTGTCTAGGTTTGTCATAACTTTCCTGCCAAGAAGCAGTTGTCTTCTGATTTCATGGCAGCTGTAATTTTAGAGCCCAAGAAAAGGAAATCTGTCTCTGTGTCCACCTTTTTTCCTTCTATTTGCCATGCAGTAATGGGGCTGGATGCCATGATCTTAGTTTTTTAATACTTGACTTTAAATCAGCTTTTTCACTCTCTTCCTTCCCCTTCATCCAGAGGTTCTTTAGTTCCTCTTAGCTTTCTGCCATTAGAGTGGTGTTATCTGCATATCTGAGGCTGTTGATGTTTTTCCCGCCTATCTTGATTCCAGCTTGTAACTCATCCAGCCTGGTATTTCTCATGATGTGCTCCAGCATGTAAGTTAAACAGGGTGATAACAGACAGCCCTGACATACTTCTTTCTCATTCTTGAAACAATCAGTTGCTCCATACAGGGTTCTAACTGTTGTTTCTTGACCTGCATACAGGTTTCTCAAGAAACAGGTAAGATGGTCTGATATTCCCATTTCTTTAAGAGCTTTCCACAGTTTGTTATGATCCACATAGTCGGAGGCTTTTGTGTAGTTGATGAAATAGAGGTAGATATTTTTCTGGAATTCCTTTGCTTTCTCTGTGATCTAGCAAATGTTGGCAATTTAATCTCTGGTTCTTCTGCCTTTTATAAACCCAGCTTGGACATCTCTAAGTTCTTGGTTTGCATAAAGCTGAAGCCAAGCATGCAGGATTTTAAGCATGACCCTACGAACATGGAGATGAGTGTAATTGTCTGATAGTTTGAATATTTTTTAGTACTACCCTTCTTGGGAATTGGGATAAGGATTGACCTTTTTCAGAAGAAAATGGCAACCTATTCCAGTATTCTTGCCTGGAGAATCCCATGGATGGAAGAGCCTGGAGAGCCCCAGTCCATGGGGTTGGCAAAAAGTCTGACACGACTGAGCAACAAACACTTTACCTTACTGGAATTCCATTACATCCACTAGCTTTATTGAGAGCAGTGTTTCCTAAGGCCCGCCTGACTTCACACTTCAGAATGTCTGGCTCTGGTGACTGACCACACCGTTGTGGTTATCCAATTCATTAAGATCTTTTTTGTACAGTTCTTCCTTGTGTTCTTTCCATCTCTTCTTGATATCTTCTGCTTCTGCTAGGTGTCTGCCATTTCTGGCCTTTGTTGTGCCCATCTTTGGACGAAATGTTCCTTTAATATTTCCAATTTTCCTGAAGAGATCTCTAGTCTTTCCCCTTCTACTGTTTGGCTCTACTTTTAAGGATTGTTCATTGAAGAAGGCCTTCCTGTCTCTCCTTGCTGTTCTTTGGAACTCTGTGTTTGGTTGGGTGTACCTCTCCCTTTCTCCCTTGCTTTTCACTTCTCTTTCCTCAGCTATTTGTAAGGCCTCCTCAGACGGCCACTCTGCCTTCTTGCTTTTCTTTTTCTTTGGGATGCTTTTGTTCCCTGCCTCCTGTACAATATTATGGACCTCCATCCATAGTTCTTCAGGCACACTGTTCACTAGATCGAATCCCTTGGATCTACTCATTACCTTCCCTCCATATTGACAGGGTATTTGATTTAAGTCATACCTGGCAGGCCTAGTGGTTTTCCCTGCTTTCTTTAGTTTAAGCCTGAATTTTGTTATGAGAAGCTGAGCCACAGTCAGCTCCAGGTCTTGTTTTTGCTGACTGTATGCAGTTTTTCCATCTTTGGCTACAAAGAATGTAATCAATTTCATTTTAGTATTGACCATTTGGTGATGTCCATGTGTAAAGTTGTCTCTTATGTTCTTGAAAAAGGGTCTTATGACCAGTACATTGTCTTGGCAGAATTCAGTTATCCTTTACCCTGCTTCATTTTGTTCTCCAAGGCCAAACTTGCCTGTTACTCCAGGTATCTCTTGACTTCCTCCTTTAGCATTCCAATCCCCAATGGTGAATAGAACATTGTTTTTTAATGTTAGTTCTAGGAGGTCTTCTAGGTCTTCATAGAAGTGATCAACTTCAGCTTCGTCACCATTGGTGGTAGGGACATAGACTTGGATTACTGTGGTATTGAATGGCTTGCCTTGAAAACGAACCGAGATCATTCTGTCATTTTTGAGGTTGTACCCAAGTACTTAATTTCAAACTTTTTTGCTGATTATGAGGGCTACTTCATTTCTTCTAAGGGATTCTTGCCCACAGTAGTGGATATATGTCATCCGAATTAAATTCGCCCATTCCCATGCATTTTAGTGCACTGATTCCTAAGATGTCAATGTTTATTCTTACCATCTCCTGTTTAAACATGTCCAATTTACCTTGATTCATGAACCTGACTTTCCAGGTTCCTATGCAATACTGTTCTTCGCAGCACTGGACTTTGCTTTCATCACTAGACACATCCACAGCTGAGCATCATTTCTGCTTTTGCCCAGCTGCTTCATTCTTTCTGGAGCTATTAGTAGTTGTCCTCTGCTCTTCCCCAGTAGCATATTGGACATCTTCCAACCTGGGGGACTCATCTTTTGGCGTCTTATCCTTTTTCATTGTCTTATCCTTATCCTAGTCCTTTTTAAAATTTTGTGAAGAGATGCCATGCTGTTTTCCATAGTTGCTGCACTGCTTTACATTCCTACCAGCCTTGCACAATGATTCCAATTTCTTCACATCCTCACCAGCACTTAGTCTCTTTTCAAATAATAGCACATTTAATGGGTATGAAGTGGTATCTTTTTTACAAAAAAATCATATATAATTTCTATAATTTCTGATATAGATTGAATAGGTGTACAAATCTTGATTTTAATAACAGAATATTTTATTCTTTCAGGGTAGTTTTTTTTTTTTTTTCATTGTTAGTGTCCAGCAGGTCTGTAGCTAATCTGGTTTAAGCAGGTTACATAACTTGTTCATGGCCATTTGGCACTAAGGCATAGATCCATCATGCAAAGTTAAGTATGTCTGACTCCTTCACACAAGTTACTTGAGACAAAATCTAACCACAAAATCTTATATTATAAAAGGTGTCCACCAAAACTCCAGTAAGGATAGTTCATATCCATTGAAGGGTTACTCTCTGCGAGGCATTGTGTTAATGGCTTTATACACATTATGGCTGACCATCACAGCAACCCTTTTCTTACAGATAAACAGCCTGAGCTTCACAGATCGTAGTTAACTATTTACTATCCAGCTGTGAGTGGCTGAACCGGTATTCAACCTGAGGTCTTCATATACACAGAACAGAGTTACCAGTGTGGCTACCACTGGTTACCAGTCCAATTCTAAGTAAATATACTTATAATTTTGCTTCCACAAAATGCATATATCAAAAACCGCTGGGAAGACATCCTATTTTTGTCCAGAATTTTTCTAAGCATATTCCCTAGAGGGAAGATGGTCCCTTGGAGGATGAGAAGAGCTTAGGTACATGGAGATGTAAGAAAGGGCTTCCAGACAGAGGGAAGTTGTGAGCCTCTAATCTAGAACCAGGTCTGGTGTGGCATTCAAGGCTACAGCAACTTGATGATGTTGGACATATCTCCAAATTAGTGACTAAATCAGCAGGTGACTTGAGTCACTTCCTGGCCTAGCTTTGTCTGCATCCTCCTGCCTCCTAGATTGCAGTGTTCTATTAGCTGCAGCCTTGGCAGTGGCAGGCAGCTGCATCTCCTACTTCCTTTCATGTGTGATGAATTCCACTCCAGTGCTTGGTTTTAAGAAGCAAGATCTGATTCCATGGTGATCAATTTTAGTTTCTGCTTCCCTAAAGAAGTCAAATAGCAGGCTTAATTCTGCTATGACTCAAAACCCAGCAGACGGTGGCTTTAGCCCCTCTTATCACTTCCTATGTGCGTTTCTGTTTTGCTTCATTTTTCGGTGTGTTTAGTTCCTGATGATGTTTATTTTTTCTCTTTTTATTTTTCTCTCAGTGCTATGTGTTTGGAATAGCAGGAATGCTTTGAAATGTGACCACATGGATCCCTGTTGATTACAAGTCCTGGAAGAAGGTTGTGAGGTGTCATAAGTCAGCTAAGCTCAGGACAGACAACATCTAATATCTGACTGGTCTAATATCTATTGCTTACTCCAGCATTAGAAGACAGTGCACTGTCCAAGGGGGTGGTGAAAATGCATGATTATTTATGGAGACATCACTGTTAAAGGGAGTTCAGTATTCATGATTGGATCACAGCGATAGGAATTTTAGCTGCAAACTGTATTTAGCATTAGACTAGAAATATCATGTGATTTGAACAGTTGATTCAAACCTCAAATGGTAATGGATTTGGGGAGGCTTCACTGCTGGTTCAGATGTAAAGAATCTGCCTGCAATGCAGGAGACCTGAGTTTGATCCTTGTGTCAGTAAGATCCTCTAGAGAAGGAAATAGCAACCTGCTCCAGTATTCTTGCCTAAAGAATCCCCACGGACAGAAGAGCCTGGCTGCTTATAGTCCATGGGGATGCAAAGAGTTGGATGTGATTGAGTGACTAACACGGTAGGAGAGGAAATTCCAGGATCTCACTTGAGTGGCCTGTAAACTCACTTGAGAGAGCACTTCCAACACAGCAGGAAAAGTAAAGTATCAGGCAAGGCAAATAAAATGACATTGCACTGTGGGGGCGGGATTGGGTGAGAAACTTCTCTTCATAATATCTACCTTTCCTTTTCATGTCAGCCAAGAAACCCAGGTAAGTGGGTTCGTAGTGAGAGGTTCTAGTACCTCTAGCTGAGGAATGTTGAGAAAGACAAAGTTTAACATCATGTCTTTCTAACTCTGACATTCTATTAATACAATCTATAAAACAGTCTAGTTTTCTTTGCCTCTTCTACTACTACTTTAGTAGTTAATACCACAAGGTTATTAGTTATAATGTGCTTGAAATATTTATTATACCCATATGGAAATAGGGTTAGATTTGGTACCAGCATAATAAGGTATGCTGTTTATTACCAGTACTTCAAAATAATACCTGTAAACAAAGGTAGGTTTTCTTGCTTGTTTAATTTTCCAAGTAGCTTTTCATAGTTTAGGACTTTCTAAGAAAACAAAGAAGCATTAACTGAAAAGAACTAAACTGTTAGTTTGACTTAACCACAGAGAAGTTGATAAACAAGTGAAGCATAAACTTCAACAAAATAGAACTAATGTTCAGCTAATATGTCAGTGTGATTCTGGTGGTAATTAAAATTAGTCAGGACTTAGGGATATATGTAATTCTTAAAAGGAATTGCTACCGTAACATTCTTATTTTGGGGGTCATTTTTTGATCAAACTTTTCTTTCCATTTATCTGTTTATTCAAAAAATATTGAGGTCCACTCTAATAACAGTATTGGTCTTGGCTTATGTTCCACACACTTAAAAGCTGATACAAGCCATCTTTGAGCTGACTGTCTTCTGTATCCTTGTTGGATACTTATTTCCCTTGCTAGTTACATGTTAAATCATTCCAAACCACTTTAGCCTCTTCATATGTATTTGAGCTGACAATGGCTTCACAGAGTATTCCTTCTGAGAGTGAGTGAATCCTACTCATTTTCTTAAAGGCTATCTAGTAAAGTCCAGTGACTTTGTGATATGTTTTCCTACTATTGCAGTGAGCACTTCTTTTATAAAAATGTATACGTGTTTCTCAGCTCAGATATGTTGGGAAATATGAAAACCATTCTAGATTTGGGTAAGAATAAGGTAACTTTCAGACTGGATGCTACTTAGGAAAGCCTCCCATGTCTCACCTCAATCATTTACTTGGAATTCCATTGCTCATTGACTTCTCCCTATATCAGGCTAATTTGGGTCATGGTCCACAGACTCAAATGCTTATGGGATTTGACAAATGAGAAACATGAATAAAGCAAGCAGTGCCAATGGCAATGAGGAATGGTGAGAATGTGGTCATCTGCAAAGTGCATATGCTCCCTAACGAGACAGCTGTCACTCAACTGCCACTGAATGTCCCATATGGGAAATCTTTTATTGCTTGACCAGTTCATCTAATCTTAAAGCAAAAACAGGTTCTGAAATATAATAGAAAATTTCCAATCGAAAATATAATAGAATTTTAAAATCTCACCTGACTAGATAGAAATATTCATGTTCCTGAATTTCTATTTCATGACCCCTTCTGTACTCCTAAAGCTGAAAAAAAGGATTAACTTCTACCTTACTGGGCTTGGCTATTTTTAAAGTATAATGTCTATCTGTAGTTGTCATGTTCAGTGTGAAACATTTTCTTCAGTTTGCAGTTACTGGCAAAACCAGCTTTATAATCAAATCTACAAGTAGAAAAAGACTGGTTATACTTGAGTAATTTCTTGCTATTTCTCATACATGTTACTATTATAATGCTATTTTCTTTCTGTTAATCATTACACAGTTTCTGGGAGAATCAACTTTTAAGATTTTAGCAAGTTCATTGGAGTTATAAAACCAAATTAGGAACAAGTATTCTGGGTGGAAATGTTCCCTGAAAACTCCTTATAAACTAGGTAATCGAATTGCTGAACTTAATGCACAAAAAGTAAGATAACTTAAAAGGTTTGGATCCATTTCTCCTTTATACCAGAAAGTATTCAAAACTATAGTTTCCGCTCTCTCCAATCTTTGAATTCACTGCTGATTTCCTATGATTTTGAGCAATGCTGGCATACAATGAGGTACTCAATTACATTTCTTGATGCATAAATGAATGAAATAAAAAGGAAATTTAGAGTCATCAAATAATGATAATGCTTGTAAAGCAAAACCCCATGAGTAAGACAGAAAATATGGTCATAAGACATCCAGGTCACAGGAAATAAGTTCACTTGTACACCTAAGCACAAGTGTGGAGAGATGTGCCAAGAAATAATCAGTTTCAATCACCTGGGAGACTGTCAGATAGGTGAGTTCCAAAATACATAATTAGAAACAATGGGACAAAGTTGGACAAATGATAAATGCTTTTTAAATGTTTTTCAATCTTTCCTTTATAAGGATTGGATTATAATTGTTTCTCATTATCTGGGACAAAGATGGTGCTGTGATTAGAATGGTGATAAGTACAAAATGAACTGATAAGACTTTAGGGCTGGGTTGGTAATAACTGTTGGTCTATAAGATTTTCTAAGTCATTATTTTTTTTAAGTGGTTGTATTTACCATACAATAACACAATAGAACTCAGCATTTTAATTAATCAGATTAAGTTCATATACTCGTCAAATAAAGTACCTCTTAGCTGAAAATATTTTCTTTATGGAAAGAGAGTAAATTTAAGGTCACTGAATCCAATAGTAGTTTCAGATCAATCAATTGAATGACTCTCTTACTTGATAGATCAACCTGGTGACTTTGTAATGAGCTATGGACAAGAAATAATTATAGTTGCCAAACTTATCATTTCAATATCAATGGTTGAATGAAAATAGACCCTCTTCCCAGCTGGTTTCCTTGTGAGCAGAATAAGTTAAACATGACTATGTTTCTTAAGTAGAATCAGAAACAATTTTAGATCAGAGTGAATAAAGGGTACTACTTTATTTTATTAATTATGGAAAAGTATTCACTCTCCTAAAGTAATGCTCAAAATTCTCCAAGACAGGCTTCAGCAATACATGAACCGTGAACTCCCTGATATTCAAGCTGGTTTTAGAAAAGGCAGAGGAACCAGAGATCAAATTGCCAACATCCGCTGGATCACCGAAAAAGCAAGAGAGTTCCAGAGAAACATCTATTTCTGCTTTATTGACTATGCCAAAGCCTTTGACTGTGTGGATCACAATAAACTGTGGAAAATTCTGAGAGAGATGGGAATACCAGACCACCTAACCTGCTTCTTGAGAAATCTGTATGCAGGTCAGGAAGCAACAGTTAGAACTGGACATGGAATAACAGACTGGCTCCAAACAGGAAAAGGAGTACATCAAGGCTGTATATTGTCCCCCTGCTTATTTAACTTATATGCAGAGTACATCATGAGGAACACTGGACTGGAAGAAACACAAGCTGGAATCAAGATTGCCAGGAGAAATATCAATAACCTCAGATATGCAGATGACAGCACCTTTATGGCAAAAAGTGAAGAGGAACTAAAAAGCCTCTTGATGAAAGTGAAAGAGGGGAGTGAAAAAGTTGGCTTAAAGCTCAACATTCAGAAAACGAAGATCATGGTATCCAGTTCCATCACTTCATGGGAAATAGATGGGGAAACAGTGGAAACAGTGTCAGACTTTATTTTTCTGGGCTCCAAAATCACTGCAGATGGTGACTGCAGCCATGAAATTAAAAGATGCTTACTCCTTGGAAGAAAAGTTATGACCAACCTAGACAGCATATTCAAAAGCAGAGACATTACTTTGCCGACTAAGGTCCATCTAGTCGAGGCTATGGTTTTTCCTGTAGTCATGTATGGATGTGAGAGTTGGACTGTGAAGAAGGCTGAGCACCGAAGAATTGATGCGTTTGAACTGTGGTGTTGGAGAAGACTCTTGAGAGTCCCTTGGACTGCAAGGAGATCCAACCAGTCTATTCTGAAGGAGATCAGCCCTGGGATTTCTTTGGAAGGAATGATGCTGAAGCTGAAGCTCCAGTACTTTGGCCACCTCATGCGAAGAGTTGACTCATTAGAAAAGACTCTGATGCTGGGAGGGATTGGGGACAGGAGGAGAAGGGGACGAACGAGTATGAGATGGTTGGATGGCATCACGGACTCAATGGACGTGAGTCTGTGTGAACTCCGGGAGATGGTGATGGACAGGGAGGCCTGGCGTGCTGCGATTCATGGGGTCGCAAAGAGTCGGACACGACTGAGCGACTGAACTGGACTGAACTACAAGCATGGCGGAATCATCCTCTCCCCCTCTAAGTCCTAAAATTTAGTGGGTCTCAATATGATACGATATTATGTGTCAGTTAATTGTCACAGCAACACTGCAAGACCTGCACTCTTAATTAATGTTTATGAATTGAATTATTGAGTAAATGGTTGATTATTTAAGATTATTAAAAACAATGGTTATCACATTTCAATATTTGGAAATATTGACAATTATTTCAGTAAATCTATGTTGAACTTTATATAATTATGTTGACTAATATATAAAGTTTCAATATATGTTAAAATGCAACATGGCACATGAAATGAAAGTAATATACAATTAAAATATAGTGTATAGATTAAAACAGACAATCTTCTAAGAAATTTTCAGGAAAAGCTTTGCAAGTTTAATACCTAAAAATAGGAGCTGCTACCCCATGGTATATACTTCTAGTGATTTTTTTAGAGACTGAAAAGAAAAAAATTAAACTATGAACACTGTTTAATTTATACAATAAATTTGGAGATGTCTATGACATGCGTTACAGTCTTTTCCAGTATACTGTGTTATGGTTTTTTTTGTGTGTGTGTGTTATGGTTTTAAAATGTATACACACAGGCCACTGTAGGATCTAGTCATGATAATTAGGTGATTGTATGACCAGGACATTTAGTTCCTTTTTTTTTTTCTTCAGTTTATTTATTTATTTATTTACTTTACAGTATTGTATTGGTTTTGCCATACATTGACATGAATCCGCCATGGGTGTACATGTGTTCCCCATCCTGAACCCCCATCCCATCCCTCTGGGTCATCCCAGTGCACCAGCCCCGAGCACCCTGTATCATGCACCAAACCTGGACTGGCGATTCATTTCACATGTGATAATTTACATGTTTCAATGCCATTCTCCCATATCATCCGACCCTTGCCCTCTCCCAGAGAGGCTAAAAGACTGTTCTATACATCTATATCTCTTTTGCTGTCTTGCATACAGGGTTATCGTTACCATCTTTCTAAATTCAATATATATACATTATTATACTGTATTGGTGTTTTTCTTTCTGGCTTACTTCACTCTGTAAAATAGGCTCCAGTTTCATCCACCTCGTTAGAACTGATTCAAATGTATTCTTTTTAATGGCTGAGTAATAGTTCATTGTGTATATGTACCACAGCTTTCATATCCATTCATCTGCTGATGGACATCTAGGTTGCTTCCATGTCCTGGCTATTATAAACAGTGCTGCGATGAACACTGGGGTATACGTGTCTCTTTCAATTCTGGTTTCCTTGGGTGTGTGAGCCCAGCAGTGGGATTGCAAGATCAATCCAAGAAGAAGACATAACAATTATATATGCACCCAACATAGGAGCACTGCAATATGTAAGACAAATGCTAACAAATATGAAAGGGGAAATTAACTATAACACAATAATAGTGGGAGACTTTAATACCCCACTCACACCTATGGATAGATCAACTAAACAGAAAATTAACAAGGAAACACAAACTTTAAATGATACAATAGACAAGTTAGACCTAATTGATATCTATAGGACATTTCACCCCAAAACAATGAATTTCACCTTTTTCTCAAGCACACACGGAGCCTTCTCCAGCATAGATCACATTCTGGGCCATAAATCTAGCCTTGGTAAATTAAAAAAAATTGAAATTGTTCCAAGCATCTTTTCTGACCACAATGCAGTAAGATTAGATGTCAATTACAGGAGAAAAACTATTAAAAATTCCAATATATGGAGGCTGAACAATATGCTGCTGAATAACCAACAAATCACAGAAGAAATAATAAATTAAAATGTGCATAGAAACGAATGAAAATGAAAACACAACAACCCAAAAACCTGTGGGACACTGTAAAAGCAGTGCTAAGGGGAAGGTTCATAGCAGTACAGGCTTACCTCAAGAAACAAGAAAAAAGTCGAATAAATAACCTAACTCTACACCTAAAGCAACTAGAAAAGGAAGAAATGGAGAACCCCAGGGTTAGTAGAAGGAAAGAAATCTTAAAAATTAGGGCAGAAATAAATGCAAAAGAAACAAAAGAGACCATAGCAAAAATCAACAAAGCCCAAAGCTGGTTCTTTGATAAGATAAATAAAATTGACAAGCCATTAGCTAGACTCATCAAGAAACAAAGGGAGAAAAATCAAATCAATAAAATTAGAAATGAAGAGATCTCAACAGACAACACAGAAATACAAAGGATCATAAGAGACTATTATCAGCAACTATATGCAAATAAAATGGACAACTTGGAAGAAATGGACAAATTCTTAGAAAAGTACAACTTTCTAAAACTGAACCAGGAAGAAATAGAAAATCTTAACAGACCCATCACAAGCACAGAAATCGAAACTGTAATCAGAAATCTTCCAGCAAACAAAAGCCCAGGACCAGACGACTTCACAGCTGAATTCTACCAAAAATTTAAAGAGCTAACACCTCTCCTACTCAAACTCTTCCAGAAAATTGCAGAGGAAGGTAAATTCCAAACTCATTCTATGGGGCCACCATCACCCTAATACCAAAACCTGACAAAGATGCCACAAAAAAGGAAAACTACAGGCCAATATCACTGATGAACATAGATGCAAAAATCCTTAACAAACTTTTAGCAAACAGAATCCAACAACTTATTAAAAAGATCATACACCATGACCAAGTGGGCTTTATCCCAGGGATTGCAAGGATTCTTCAAATTCCACAAATCAGTCAATGTAATACACCACATTAATAAATTGAAAAATAAAAGCCATATAGTTATCTTGATAGATGCAGAGAAAGCCCTTGACAAAATTCAACATCCATTTATGATAAAAAAAAAACCCTCTAGAAATCAGGAATAGAAAGGACATTTAGTTTCTGAAGGTTGAGGTAATTAAATGATTCAGTGGCACAAGGGAGAATGATTTTTGAACTCCTGTTAATTTGTTGTGAGAACTCTGCATGTCCATAAGATATTTCTTCAAATTTCAAAGCTGAGAAACTTGATTCCTAAATCTTTGGTTGCTTTAATCACCTTAAACCTCTTCTCCCTGAATTGTGTAAAGTAATAAATAATGTGAGGTTATGGTGATAATACCTTCAAACTGCCAGGAATTTTCAGGCTCAGCTGAGCTGTTATTCAAGATGCTTACTTTTGAAGACAAATGGGGACAAAAACATGAAATCCTGAGTTCATGCAATGCTTGGCTTTTATACTACATACCAAATCTAATTGTTACCCTATTACTATATAATGTGAATGGCATTTGTGTAAAATATGAGTATGATCACATGATTTTCCACAGTCCTATGTGTGCTTTGGTGTCTGACAATGTGTAAAATTGAGTTTAAGTCTTGGAATTATCACAAGAAAAATAATGCAACTACAAAAAGAAACATAGATGTATATTAACTTTTTAAGATTGAAGAACTATGAATTTATTTTTTTTTTGCTACTTCAAATATCAGATTTTGAGTAAACATTCTGAAAATAGTCATCAAATCCCATTTCTATTTAAAAATTAAATAAATTAGAGGAAAGTACAACACACAAAAATGTTTTAAGCAATTTAAACTCTTGTCAGTGAAGGCAAGCATGAAGTGAACAGCAAAGTCTTATTTATAACAATGTCTTTGACTTTCATTTTTCTGGCATCATAATGTGGTATTTTGATCATATAAAAGATACTTTGAATCTAAAACAGAAATGACTAGCTCTAAAACTAAAATAGCAATAACAGTGCTTTAATAATTGAGAAAGAAATTAGGAAGACCCTTGTAAATTTATCCTTAATCATAAACTGTGTGAAAATTACATAATTTGAAAGTCAATGTATTTTTGGCAGGTTCTTTTCATTATGTGTATGTCACAGATTGGAAATATCTAATTTGCTTAGAAAAATCTAAGTAGCATATCATCTGAAAATAGAAATACTTAGAATGCCGAATTAGCCTCTTGACTATGTATAGAGAAACTGCTATAATAGATTCTGAGTTAAACTATATGTCTAGGCTAAGGTCCTGAATGGGCTAATGTCCATTAACAATCAACAAATTAGTGAATTGCCTTTATTGAAATTTCTTTTCTCAACCTAATGGTTTGTTTAACTGATGGCTGATGTGACCATTAGGAGCTATTAGCATGTTAAGAGGGTATTAAATAAAGCCAACAGTTGGCCTTAGAAATGAAAGGATAAGCGCAGCACTATTTATTATTTTGCTAGGCTAAGCAAACATGGTTTAGATGCATTACTGCCTTCTAACAATGGCAGTAAGTCATCTGTTGAATAAATGTTCTATTGGGCTAAAAACAAAAGAATCAGCAAATCTATGATCTACTGAACTTCTAATTATTGATATGTTTTAGTTCATTTCTAGACTTTGAGCCATCTATATATAGACCCATCCAAAACTTTGTGTTGGATTTTTCAATCAAACACTGTTATGAAAAGAAAAATACATATTGCAACCAGATGTGGGTGAAATTGTCTTAAAATTAAGCTACTTTTAAATGTATTCCATTTAATATACTTAAGGTAAGGGAGAATCAGATGAAAGTATTTATTTAAATGTTCAGCATCCTCATGTTGATTTTTCTACTTCTTCTACATTTAACTTCTCATTATTGGTTTTATATCCGAAAAAGCAGACTTAGCAGTATCATAAAGAGGCCTGAGGAGAAGCTCTTTCCGTTGGCCTGTTTTATTTTGATTTAAATACTGTGCTTATGAAGTTGTGTCTGATAATGTATCAGAAAGAAATGGGAATTCTTGTTTATATGCATTTTCCTTAGCCTGTGCCTCATAGGAAGAAATGGAGGATATACCGTTTCCAACAGACTCTGACTATTACACCAGGAATATGGCTCCATTGCCCCAATTTGAGACTGAATTTTCATTAATTCACTCCATAAATGTTTACTGATCACCACTGCATGCCAGATACTTTTTCAAGCACTAAGGTTACATATTGAGCTCAAAGGGGGAAAGAAAAAAAAATCAAAATCCCTGTGCTTGTGAATCTTACATTGTAGTAGGGGAAGAGAGACAACAGACAATAAACCTGAGTAAGAATACTGAAGGTTGATAAGTGCTATAAAAGAAAGAATAAAATAAAGAGATTAGAAGTGATGAGGGAGGGGGGAGCAAGTGGCCTTTTGAATAGTAATCCAGCTTCCCTCAGTAAGAATGATATTAAAGTAAAGATTTAAAGAAATTAAGGTTTGTTTTTCACATATTGGAGGAAAGAAAGCTCCAGGTGGAAGGACCAGCTAGTGAAATGTTCTAAGGCATGTGTTTGCCTGATGTGTTCAAGGATTAGAGTAAACAATGCTAGGAAAGTGATTTGTGGGAAATGAAGTCAGACAGAAAAAGCAAGGAGAGCCCTAATAATTCATTATAAGGCATATTGCTGTTACTCTGAGCATGATCTCCTTATGTTTTAAGAGGACCACTCAGACTGGTTCATTCCAATTCCAAAGAAATGCAATGCCAAAGAATGCTCAAACTACTGCACAATTGCACTCATCTCACATGCTAGTAAAGTAATGCTCAAAATTCTCCAAGCCAGGCTTCAGCAATATGTGAACCGTGAACTCCCTGATGTTCAAGCTGGTTTTAGAAAAGGCAGAGGAACCAGAGATCAAATTGCCAACATCCGTTGGATCATGGAAAAAGCAAGAGAGTTCCAGAAAAACATCTATTTCTGCTTTATTGACTATGCCAAAGCCTTTGACTGTGTGGATCACAATAAACTGTGGAAAATTCTGAGAGAGATGGGAATACCAGACCACCTAACCTGCCTCTTGAGAAATCTGTATGCAGGTCAGGAAGCAACAGTTAGAACTGGACATGGAACAACAGACTGGTTCCAAATAGGAAAAGGAGTACATCAAGGCTGTATATGGTCCCCCTGCTTATTTAACTTATATGCAGAGTACATCATGAGAAATGCTGGACTGGAAGAAACACAAGCTGGAATCAAAATTGCTGGGAGAAATATCAATAACCTCAGATATGCAGATGACACCACCCTTATGGCAGAAAGTGAAGAGGAACTAAAAAGCCTCTTGATGAAAGTGAAAGAGGAGAGTGAAAAAGTTGGCTTAAAGCTCAACATTCAGAAAACGAAGATCATGGTATCCAGTTCCATCACTTCATGGGAAATAGATGGGGAAACAGTGGAAACAGTGTCAGACTTTATTTTCTGGGGCTCCAAAATCACTGCAGATGGTGACTGCAGCCATAAAATTAAAAGACACTTACTCCTTGGAAGAAAAGTTATGACCAACCTAGACAGCATATTCAAAAGCAGAGACATTACTTTGCCGACTAAAGTCCATCTAGTCAAGGCTATGGTTTTTCCTGTGGTCATGTGTGGATGTGAGAGTTGGACTGTGAAGGCTGAGCGCCGAAGAATTGATGCGTTTGAACTGTGGTGTTGGAGAAGACTCTTGAGAGTCCCTTGGACTGCAAGGAGATCCAACCCGTCCATTCTGAAGGAGATCAATCCTGGGATTTCTCTGGAAATAATGATGCTAAAGCTGAAGCTCCAGTACTTTGGCCACCTCATGCGAAGAGTTGACTCATTGGAAATGACTCTGATGCTGGGAGGGATTGGGGGCAGGAGGAGAAGGGGACGACCGAGGATGAGATGGTTGGATGGCATCACGGACTCGATGGACATGAGTCTGAGTGAACTCCGGGAGATGGTGATGGACAGGGAGGTCTGGCGTGCTGCGGTTCATGGGGTCGCAAAGAGTCGGACACAACTGAGCGACTGAACTGAATTGAAACTGTAAGAGTGTAGTATGAAAAGTGAAAGTTGCGTCTGACTCTTTGTGGCCCCGTGGAATGTAGCCCACGAGGCTCCTCTGTCCATGGGATTCTCTGGGCAAGGATACTGGAGTAGAAGGCCATTCCCTTCTCCAGTGGATCTTCCCCATCTAGGGATCAAACCTAGGCAGATTCTTTACCATCTGAGCCACCATGGAAGCCCAGATGGTAAGAGGTGAGACTATGATGATAAGAGGGAAGCTCGGATGGTAAGAGGAGTAAGGCTCTATTAAAGGAAGCCTGGTTGGGTGTCAACTGCAGTGATTCTGCAGAGAGAGGTTGGTGATTTGGTTGTGGGAATGGGCATCACAAGGACAAGAAACGTAATGAAAAGTAGTCTGATTCTGGATATATGTTGAAAGTAGAACCAAGATTTTATGGAATGGGGTATATGCATGAAAAAGGATAGTTCCAAAGTTTTATCCCAATTGGATGTAAAGATGATTGACATAATCTGATTTGGGAAGGGTTGTGGGTAAGAGTAAGAACAGGAGTTCAACTTTGAACATGTTAAAAAGGTCGCCAAATTTAGCAAATGGAAATGCAAGACAAGTCTGTGGAAATTCTCTTGGCCAAATTTGTATTTCTGTATTTAATCTGTTAACCTTAATATGTTGATTTTGAAATCTGTTGGACATCAAAATGAAGATGTTGCAAAGGTATTTGGAGCACAGCTATGAGCTGAAATTGTAATTTTATGAGTTTTTAGCATGTAGGTGAAATTTAAAATTATGAGACTGAATGATATAGCAAAAGACATGAGTATGGATAAGAAGGACGGCGGGTCTGTGCCCTTCTAGAGTGAGGCTTCAAGCATTTCAGCTTTTATAAAGTTTGGGAAAAGGTAGAAGGAGTAGCAAAAAAGACCGAGAAAGAGAAACCAGAATAGTAGCAGGAAAATCAATAAAAGGTAGTGTGCTAGTAGCCAAAAAAGGAAAGTATTTCAAGGAAGAGGGAGCAAACCATTGTGATATGTGCTGAAAGGAGTAATCCAATATAGAGGAAAGTATTGATGTATTAGAGAAAGAGAGTAATTGCAGAAGCAATATACTTGACTGGATAGTATTCATGAATTCAATTAGTTATACATAGAAATGAAGATTGGCAGCAAGAGTAGAAGATAGGAGGACCTAAAATATGGTGACCAGTGCTGGTGGGTAAGCAGAGCTGGTGGTGAGAGCCTGTTGAAGTTCTCTTCTGATTGCCTCAGTTTTCTCAGTGAGGTAGGAAGCAAGGTCATATTTGCAATTCAGGATAAATAGAGAAATATTTGGGATTCAAAGAGAAAGAAGAAGGCATGAGGCATGTTTAGGTGAGGAGAGTGCCTGGACAGGTCAAAAATATAGCATAATTGGCTAGCATTAGAAGTCCTCTTAATTTGTGGGCCGGATTTAAATTGAACTAGTTAATGTGGTTTTGTGTTATTTGTAGTACATCCACACCAGAGTAGGGCATTGGAAACTTTATGGTGAAAATGAAAGGTAGGATTTTAAAAAGTGAGTGTTACTTACCAAATTTTACCCAATTTAGGTGAAAATGCTTAAATGTAATAGTCTTCCATTTGCCAATGCCAATTTATAATCATTCTTAGAGAAGTTTCTTTACACGGAGGTGAGTAAAACTATAAAAGATTTATTGAGAAGGACTAAACCCCAAATAAAGAAGTGCTTTGTATACTTTACTATGTAAGATATTATTAAGGGGACCCTGAGCTTAGTTTTCAGGCTTCCCAGCCGGCTCAGTGGTAAAGAATTTGCCTGTCGATGCAGGAGACGCAGGACACAGAGGTCTGATCTCTGGGTCAGGAGATTCCCCTGGAGTAGAAAATGGCAACCCACTCCAGTATTCTTCCCTGGAAAAGTCCATGAACAGAGGAGAAGGGAGGGTTACATTCCATGGGGTTACAAAGACTCAGCCATGACTGAGCATGCACCCATGAGCTAGTTTCAGGTCCTCATAGGAAGTGGAAGGAATTCTAAACCAGTATTAAGAATTAACTTTCTAGTGAAGTTTACTGGCTCTTCCACATTTAATCCATGGCACTCCAAAACAGGTTCTGGATTTCTTACTTAGAATCTCAATGGTAATTACAAAAATGCACTTTAGTTCTAGTCAAAAACATTATTTATTGGTGAAGTAAAATCTTAGGTTTTCTTAAAATTATTTTTAATTGGAGGATAATTTCTTTACAGTATTGTGTTGGCTTCTGCCATGCAATACTGTGAATCAGTCATAGGTGTACATATATCCCGTCCCTCTGAGTAATACTCCATTGTATATATGTTCCACAACTTCTTTATCAGTTTGTCTCTCAGTGGACATCTAGGTGGCTTTCTTGTCCTAACTATTGTAAACAGTGTTGCTATGAACATTGGGGTACATGTGTTTTTTTCGGTTATGGTTGCCTCACAGTATGTGCCCAGCAGTGTGATTGCTAGCTCATACTAGGTAGTTTTACTCCTAGTTTTTAAAGGACTCTCCATTCTGTCCTTAATAGTGGTTGTATCAGTTTACATTTTCACCAACAGAGCAAGAGGGTTCCCTTTTCTCCATACTCTCCCCAGCATTTTTTGTTTGTAGATTTTTAGAAGATGTCCATTTTGACCGGTGAGAGATGTTACCTCATTGTAGTTTTGACTTGCATTTCACTAATGATAAGTGATATTGAGCATCTTTTCCTCTGTTTGTTGGCCATCTCTATGTCTTCTGTGGAGAAATGTCTGTGTAAGTCTTCCTCCCACTTTTTGATTGGGCTGTTTGTTTTTCTAGTGTTGAGCTATAGGAGCTGTATGTATATTTTGGAGAATAATCCTTTATTTTTTCATTTGCAATTATTTCCCCCCATTCTGAGGGTTGTCTTTTCATCTTATTTATAGTTTCCTTTTCTGTGCAGAAGCTTTTAATTTTAATTAGGTCCCACTTGTTTATTTTTGTTTTTATTTCCATTAATTTAGGAGGTGGGTCAGAGGATGTTGCTGTGATTTGTGTCAAAGAGTGTTTTGCTTATGTTTTCCTCTAAGAGTTTTATAGTTTCTGGCCTCACATTTAGGTCATTAATCCACTTTGAGTTTATTTTGGTATATTGTGTTAGAAAGTGTTCTTTTATGCACAGCTGTCCAATTTTCCCAGCATCACTTATTGAAGATGCTGTCTTTTCTCCACTGTATACTCTTGCCTCCTTTGTCAAAGATGAAGGTGCCCATGAGTGCATGGGCTTATCTCTTGGCTTTCCCAAAAAGGCAACCCACTCCAGTATTCTTGCTTGGAAAATCCCATGGACGGAGGAACCTAGTTAGGCTACAGTCCATGGGGTCACAAAGAGTCGGACACAACTGAGGGACTTCACTCAAAGATGCCACCAGAAAATTACTAGAGCTAATCCATGAATTTAGTTAAAGTTGTAGAATACAAAATTAATATGCAGAAATCATGGGCACTCCTATACACTAACATCGAAAAATCAGAATGAGAAATTAGGGAAACAATCCCATGTACCACTGCAACAAAAGGAATAACAATGAAAAATCAGAAAGAGAAATTAGGAAAACAATCCCATGTATCACTGCAGCAAAAAGAATAAAATACCTAAGTAGACAAAGACCTTACACAGGAAACTTCAGTGTTTTATAGTAATTAGAGTTATATGATAGAGATCTTTTCAAGAAAATTAGAGATACTAAGGAACATTTCATGCAAAGATGGGCACAATAAAGGACAGAAATGGTATGGACCCAAAAGAAGCTGAAGATATTAAGAAGAGGTGGGAAGAATACACAGAAGAACTATACAAAAAAGCTCTTCACAACCCAGATAATCACAATGGTGTGATCACTCACCTAGAGCCAGACATCCTGGAATGTGAAGTCAAGTGGGCCTTAGGAAGCATTACTACGAACAAAGCTAGTGGAGGTGATGGAATTCCAGTTGAGCTATTTCAAATCCTGAAAGATGATGCTGTGAAAGTGCTGACTCAGTATGTCAGCAAATTTGGAAAACTCAGCAGGGTCCATTTTCATTCCAGTTCCAAAGAAAGGCAATGCCAAAGAATGTTCACACTACTGCACAACTGCACTAATCTCACATGCTAGCAAAGTAATGCACAAAATTCTCCAAGCCAGGCTTCAGCAATACATGAACCGTGAACTTCCAGATATTCAAGCTGGTATTAGAAAAGGCAGAGGAACCAGAGATCAAATTGCCAACATCCGCTGGATCATCAAAAAAGCAAGAGAGTTCCAGAAAAACGTCTACTTCTGTTTTATTGACTATGCCAAAGCCTTTGACTGTGTGGATCACAACAAACTGTGGAAAATTCTGAAAGAGATGGGAATACCAGACCACCTGACTTGCCTCCGGAGAAATCTGTATGCAGGTCAGGAAGCACCAGTTAGAACTGGACATGGAACAACAGACTGGCTCCAAATTGGGAAAAGAGTACATCAAGGCTGTATATTGTCACTGTGCTTATTTAACTCATATGCAGAGTATATCATACAAAATGCTTGGCTGGATGAAGCACAAGCTGGAATCAAGAATGCTGGGACAAATATCAATAACCTTAGATATGCAGATGATACCACACTTATGGTAGAAAGTGAAGAGGAACTAAAGAGCTTCTTGATGAAGGTGAAAGAGGAGAGTGAAAAAGCTGGCTTAAAACTCAGCATTCAGAAAACTAGGATCATGGCATCTGGCCCCATCATTTCATGGCAAATGAATGGGGAAACAATGGAAACAGTGATAGACTTTATTTTCTTGGGCTCTAAAATCACCTCAGAGGGTGACTGCAGTCATGAAATTAAAAGACTCTTGATACTTGGAAGGAAAGCTATGACCAACCTAAACAGCATATATAAAAGCAGAGTCATTACTTTACCAATGAAGGTTTGTATAGTCAAAGCTATTGTTTTCCCAGTAGTTGTGTATGAATGTGAGAGTTGGGCCTGAAAGAAATTGAGCACAGAATTGATGCTTTTGAAATGTGGTGTTAGAGAAGACTCTCAAGAGTCCCTTGGACTGCAAGGAGATCCAACCAGTCCATCCTAAAGGAAATCAGTCCTGAATATTCATTGGAAGGACTGATGCTGAAGCTAAAGAACTGATATGAAGAACTGACTCATTGGAAAAGACCTTGATTCTGGGAAAGAATGAAGGCAGGAAGAGAAGGGGATGACAGAGGATGAGATACTCAGATGGCATCAGTGACTCAATGGACATGAGTCTGAGCAAGCTCCAGGAATTGGTGATGTACAAGGGAGCCTGCAGTCCATGGCGTTGCAGAAAGTCAGATATGACTCAGAAACTGAATTGAAGAAAGAAATTAAAGACAAGACAAACAGATCGAGGTATATCTTTTGTTCTTGGACTTGAATAATCACTATTGTAAAAATCTATACTACCTAAAGCAATCTACAGTTTGAATGCAGTCCCTATCAAATTACCAATGGGTTTTTCAAAGGACTAGAACAAAAAAATTCATAATTTGTATGGAAACACAACAGACTCTGAATAGCCACAGCAATCTTGAGAAAGAAAAAGGGAGGTGGAAGAATTGGCTTTTCTGATTTCAGACTATAATACAAAGCTACAGTAATTAAGACAGTATGGAATTGGCTCCCGAATAGAAACATCAGTCAGTGGAACAATCATTAGTTCTTAATCCATTAATTGCTAAAGAGTATCTTGCTTTCTTCCAGCAGCTCAAGTTCTGAAAAATACATCTGCCTTTCTACGTATGAGAGTAGCTGTGTGACACTGTAGCTGCCTGATTCTCAAATATGCAGAGTACTCTGCTTTGTGTCCATAATCCCTATCAGGTACATTTTTGGTGGTATGAAGAAATTTCCCTAAAGAACTGTTTTCTCTGATAACTGTAGTGAAGAAAGGGCTATTTGAAATTTATTTCACTGAAAAAAAAATAACTTCTTTATAGTAAATACCTATAATCATAGTTATCTTAGTTAAGGTTTAAGCCATGTAGAATTTAAAAAATAGATTTTATTTAATCTGGGATGAAATTGCAAAATAAACATGAAAGAAATCTTATATCCTTAGGGTGATGATTTTTGTGCAATATGCTTTTGACACAGCATATGAAAAGTAACAAACAACTTGGGGAGAAATATGACTTTCTGAAGTTTAAATAATTTGCTATGTTCTCCAGATCTCTAATTATTAAAACAACTAGATTATTTTAAGGTAATTAATTGAAAATAATTTTTAAATGCTCAAGTGAAAATTCAGATTACAGTGTATTTTACCAATTAAAAAATAATCTGTGGTGAGATGGTTTTTAAAAAGTCTCCAAATAATTTTAGCTCAGATAACAAAGTAACTATTTTTGAACTTAAATGTCTCACATTTGAGTACTATTTTGAAAATATTTGGTAAACATGTTTCAGGGCATCCAGTGTAGTTATGAGGGATAGAATAACTGAGAAGTGAAAGTGCCTACTGGAGACAGACTGCTTGGGTTTGTTTTCCTGCTGCACCCTTTACTTGCAGTGTAAGAGTGGAGAAGTTACTTTTGTGCCTCAGCTTGTTTTCTCAATCTGAAAAATTGAGATGTAATAGCCTAAGAGTCGAACACAACTTAGCGACTAAATAGCAAACAACAAGTATATTCCTCACAGCCATAGAACTGTTTGTGCGAATCAACTACATTGTATTTGAAATGTTTGGAATGGTAACCAGTATATGATGAAAGTATTAGCTATTATTTTTTGAAATAAAAATATTAAAGTTTATGTAAAATGTTACCATGTCAAATTAGAAAAAAGCAGGATACATGATGAAGTATGTTATATGATTAAATCAACTTTTCAGATATGACTAAGGCAAGTGGCAGATAGAAAACATCTGCAAGAAAAGTTATAGTTTGGTGGCTCAGATCGTAAAGAATCTGCACGCAATGCAGGGGAACCGAGTTCGATCCCTGGCTTGGGAAGATCCCCTGGAAGAGGGCATGGCAACACATTCCGGCATTCTTGCTTGGAGAATCCCCATGGACAGAGGAGCCTAGTGGGCTACAGTCCATGGGGTTGCAAAGATTCAGACAGGACTGAGGGACTAAGCACAAGAGTTGATAATGCAACCTAAGTTAATGTCTGTTTTGCAGAGTCTCTTCAATATTCACAGCCCCAACCCACAATTTGCAAGTAGTACTGAAGCGACTTGGCATGAGGCAATGGCAACCCACTCCAGTATTCTTGCCTGGAGAATCGCAGGGACAGAGGAGCCGGGTGGGCTGCCATCTGGGGTCTCACAGAGTTAGATACGACTGAAGTGACTTAGCAGCAGCACCAGAAAACACCTTCCCATTCTTTTAATGTAGACGCCACCTAACTAGGCGCACAGCCTCACAGAGGAGGCCCTGGGGCTGGCGAGGCAAGGCTCCCTCCAGTCCAGTGGTGTGTTGCCCCTGCATGCCCTTGCTTGCATGCAGCAAGCTCATTCTAATGTATCACAGACTCTAGTCACTGGAGAATAATCAAAACTATGAATTTTAAACTGAAAAAAAAAAAAAGGCCAAAGTCAACATATTTCTTGATCTATTTCTGCTGGTGTTGCCAAAATTTTCACTGTTTCTATAATCACATCAGTGGATCCTCTCTGAGCCCAGCTATTTGAGAGTTCTAAGAGAAAAGACCAGTTTTTAAAAATCATCTCTCTCTGGATCTGAAATATAAAAAATATACAATCACTTTCCCTTTAAAATTTTCCTATTCACAGGGATTGATGATGTGAACTTCATCCCTAATTTTAAAGTTGCTTTTATTAAACTGGTCACTCAGTCATCTTTGACTCTTTGAGGCTCCCTAGACTGTGGCCCACCAGGCTCCTCCGTTAGTAGGGATCTCCAGGCAAGAATACTGGAGTGGGTTGCCATTTCCTACTCCAGAGGATCTTCCCAACTAGGTATTGAAGCTGCATCTCAGGTCTCCTGCATCAGCAGGCAGATTCTTTACTACAGTTGCTTTTATTAAGTAGGTTCAGTTATTCAAAAAATGTAAATGCCTGTTCACCTTCAGTTGTCCCACAGCTCAGGTTTGGTTTGTTGCTCTTATGTGAACTTGGTGAATGGACCTAGTGTTGAGATAAATGAATGGGCATTTTCTCATTATAGAGCCGCTTATTGTCAAGGATAATATCTAAAGCTGGAATTGGGGCAGTTTGCTTGGGAGTAAGGGGAAAAGCATAAAAAAAAAAGTAACTATGTTTTGTATTTTTTTCAATTATACATTTTTTTAGTGTCATGAAAGCATTTCAAAAAAAGACCTTTCTTTTTGAACAAAGAAACCATAAAATCTTTTCTTTTTGAAACAATGCCTGCACATGTACTCTGTGGCCACACAATTGTGTCCAGGGTAATGGCTAACTTACTATTAGAAGAGTGAGTATGGTACAGTTATCCAAATTGGATGTTATCTGATTATTCAGTTTTTATTTCCCCACTTTTCCATCAGTTTATTACTAAGGGATGAAAATGAAGGTGGTTATGTTGAAATTTTTGCCTATGACTTTGCAACAAACTGTACAAGAGAATATTTATCATGAGAGCATTTGTCCTTTTGAAAAGAATTATTATTGCAACAGTTTCTTTCATAGCTTCCTGAAATACTAGCTTTGCTTGGTATTTGCTTTTTTTCCCTAACATTATTTCCCTAGTTGAAAATAAATTTAAAATAAACAGCAAGTAATAAGTCATTAGCAAAAAAAAAAATAAAAGCAAGAAATGCACATTAAAATGATATATAAGATAACCACATTTATTTGAGTGTATCCCAATATCAAAAGGCAAATTTCAACAATGCAAAAATCGCAATTATGTTTGCCTGGTGGGCTGCCATCTATGGGGTCGCACAGAGTCGGACATGACTGAAGTGACTTAGCAACAGCAGCAGCAGCAGCACTCTGGAAGAGATTGCACTTCTAATTTCTATATTCTGTTAGCAGTCATGATGCTGCAGTGAAATTCATAATTAGTAAGATATATTCTTTAGGAGGTACTTGGGTTGAGCCTTTTCTAAAACTTTTCTAAAATTTAGGTAATATTCAGTGAAACAAATGCTTTTAAATATTAGCAATCTGTAATTGCCTTTGTACAATATCACACAGAAAATAGGAACATAGTGTTGGAGCTAAGTCAGGGAAACCAAAAGAAAATTGATGTAGCTATGAAATCAAAGGTGTTCTGTTGTGATGGGAGGTGAGATTGGAAAGAAAGATTGGGTCTAGATTGTAAAGGGCCTGTGTGCTTTGATAAGAAGTTTGGGAGCAATGAATGGTTTGAGTGGCAAATTAGCAATGAAATATATCATTAGGGAACGTCTCTGAAAGCAAGTCTGGTTGAATGTAAAAGACTTTCTTGGGAACAGAAGACCTCCTTTTACTGATTCAAGTACAATGAAGGGCCAGACATACAGGTAGAGAAAGTAAGAAAGGAAGAAGTTGATCTAAAATTGAGCTTTGGTTATTTCATTCTATTTTTTTTTTTTTTTTTCGTCTCTTCAGAATGTTCTTTGCCTCATTTCTCTCAAGGAGTTTTGTTAAAATGCTGCATTGAAAGTACAACTAAATAAATAAAGTGTACGAGGAGGAGTCAAGATATATTTTCCAACAACAGAAGTAACAGACTTGATAGAAAACTGTCCAGTTTCTACTCAGGAGTCTGATGGTTCAATCTTATCTAAGTGATTAATAACGATATGAAAGAGGAACAGGCATGACATTCTTGAGGAATTCAGTTTGATACATCATGCCACCTCTTTTAGCCTATAGGATGACAGGAGCATTGCTCACAAGAATCCCCTTGTACACCCAACATAATCTAAACCCTGTCTTTTTCCTGTCTTACCCATTTTAGAGGCATTTGCCAAGTGGCCTAGGACTGGAAATTCAACAAAGATAATGGTTTTCATGTTTACTGTGTTCAGTCCTCTTTGGACAATCAAGCTTATTATAACTATTGATTCAGCAGCCTTGTTAATGTTATAGAAGAAAATTAGATTAGGCAGACACATTAATTTTTGGAGTTTTTCTCAATTCCTCATGAGCTTTCAGGTGCTTGTAAATTTATTTTTAAGATATTTAATATAGTCTATGCATAATTATATAGTTCAAAAACTGATTTTTTCCTCCTCTTTTAGTTGGCAGTAATATATAGAGCTCACAGAACATTTTGCTTAATATAGGGATAAATGAATTTTCTCATTTCCCCTCTTTGCTTCCTCTGTATTTCTGCGTCCACCTCACTCTATGTCATTTGTTTTCATCTTGGCAGTTGTTCCGCCGGGTCTCTCTGGACTACCCAGGAGACTCCTCAGAGCATACTGAGCTCTGTCAAGCACATAGAACTGCTGCTAGTTTCTTTTTAAAAGGCCTGTCTCCTCCCTTGGGGGGCAGCTGCAGTGGGGTGGTATCAGCTAGCTGACAGACAATAAAGCAAAGCCCTCTACCACTCTCCTCTGATGATCTGTGTGAGTACCTGCCTGTAGAGTGATAATTAGTGATATATATGTATCCCTTCCTGAGGTTATTTCTCCATACTCAAGCCTCTCATGGATTTATTTCCATGATATAAGAAATTCCATTTTGCAAATACATCAAATTAGCAATGACTTGGCCATGTATAGCTAATTCCCTCTATAAGGTCTTGACTCTGACACTTAAAACCAATATGGGCAGTTAAAAGACCTCAAGTTCGATGTTTATAGCTTTCTACACATGAGCGACTTCACTTTCACTTTTCACACATTATAAGGAGTACAAAAATGGGATACAGTTAATCAAAACAAATCTAACAAATGAACAGTTTCAAATTTCATTCATATTTGTGTGTGTGCTCAGTTGCTCAGTCGTGTCCGACACTTTGCAATCCCATGGACTGTAGCACACCAGGCTTCTCTGCCCATGGGATTCTCTAGGCAAGAATATTGGAGTGAAAGTGAAATCGCTCAGTCATGTCCGACTCTTTGCGACCCTGTGGACTGTAGCCCACCAGGCTCCTCTGTCTATGGGATTCTCCAGGCAAGAATACTGGAGTGGGTTGCCATTCCCTTTTCCAGGGGATCTTCCTAACCCAGGGATTGAACCCAGGTCTCCTGCATTGCAGGCAGAGGCTTTAACCTCTGAGCCACCACGGAAGCCCACAAAAATGGGATACAGTTAATCAAAACAAATCTAACAAATGAACAGTTTCAAATTTCATTCATATTTGTGTATGTGCTTAGTTGCTCATTTGTTTCTGACACTTTGCAATCCCATGGACTGTAGCATGCCAGGCTTCTCTGCCCATGGGATTCTCTAGGCAAGAATACTGGAGTGATAGCCATTCCTTTCTCCAGGGGATCTTGACCCAGGGATCTAACTCAGGACTCCTGCATTGCAGGTAGATTCTTTACTGTTTGAGCCACCAGAAAAACCAGATTTGTTTCGTATTTCTTTGGGACCAAATCGTTTTGTTTCTCTCCTTTTTGTTGGTCTTCTAATGGAATTTAAACATCCTTAAAGCTGAGCACCAAAGAATTGATGCTTTTGAACTGTGGTGTTGGAGAAGACTCTGGAGAGTCCTTTAGACTGCAAGGAGATCAAACCAGTCAATCCTAAGGGAAATCAGTCCTAAATATTCATTGGAAGAACTGATGCTGATGCTGAAGCTGAAGCTCCGATACTTTGGCCACCTGATGGGAAGAACTGACTCATTGGAAAAGACCCCGATGCTGGGAAAGATTGAAAGCAGGAGGAGAAGGGGACAACAGAGGATGAGCTAGTCGGATGGCATCACTGACTTGATGGACATGAGTGTGAGCAAGCTCCAGGAATTGGTGATGGACAGGGAAGCCTGGTGTGCTGCAGTCCATGGGGTCGCAGAGAGTCAAACAGGACTGAGCAACTGAATTGACTGAAACATTCTCAGCTACAATCTGGTGGTAATATGTCAAAGAAAGCAAATTTTATGTTAAAAATCCCCTCAAAAATGGGAGACGTATTTAGATAATGCAGTGTATAACAGGTAATAGAGGGAAACAGACACCTTAGTTCATGGTCAAACATGTCAGTTAGATTCTAAGCAGACCAGAACCTCCTTAGATACATGCAGGTGCAGCCGCTGCTCTGGGTCTTGTGTTTCAGATAGCCCTGCATGTTACAAACACAAATTCACTGCAAATAAAACACATTGGCCATCTGTCCCTTGGGATGTGGCACTTGGGACCTGTAATCTTAAATATTTGCTCTTGTGACTAATATCATTTAGGCCTCAAAGAAATGAATGCTGCTTCTACATCTCTTTCCCTATGGTCTGGAAATGAAAGGTGACTGCTTGCCAGTGTTAGGGAGGTTTGTGGCATGTATAGCTGCTGACATCAGACACACTCAGTGCTTTGGAATATAGGGAGCATTTGAGGGACTAAAGCTCAAGTGTGAAACCCAGTGAGTTTCCCACAAAGTGAACATACTTGTGTGTTTCAGCACTTTCCAATCATAGGCACTGCCAAGAGAAATTGCTAACTTAACTTCTAACACTGCAGACTGTTGTCCTATATTACTTCATGTAAATAGGAAAGGTAGAGGGACCAGAGATCAAATTGTCAACATCCGTTGGATCATAGAGAAAGCAAGGGAATTTCAGAAAAACCTCCACTTCTGTTTCACTGACTATGCTAAAGGCTTTGTGTGGCTCACAAACTGTGGAAAATTCTTAAAGAGATGGGAATACCAGACCACCTTAACTGTCTTATAAGAAAGCTGTATCTAGGTTAAGAAGCAACAGGTAGAACCAGACATGGAACAATGGACTGGATCAAAAGTGAGAAGGGAGTTCATTAAGGGTATTTATTGTCATGCAGCTTATTTAACTTATATGCAGAGTACATCACGTGAAGTGTCAGACTGGATGAATCACAAGCTGAAATCAAGATTGCAGGGAGAAATATTAACAAGCTCAGATATGTACATGATACGACTCTAATGGCAGAAAGTGAAGAGGAACTAAAGAGCCTCTTTATAAAGGTGAAAGAGGAGAGTGAAAAAGCTGGCTTAAAACTCAACATTCAAAAACTAGGATCATGGCATCTGGCCCCATCACTTAATGGCAAATAGAAGGGGAAAAAGTAGAAGTGGTGACAGGTTTTATTTTCTTGGGTTCTAAAATGATTGTGGACGGTGACTGAAGCCACAAAATTAAAAGACTCTTGCTCCTTGGAAAGCTATGACAAACCTAGTGCGTGCATGCTTAGTTGCTTCAGTCATGTCTGACTCTTTGTGACCCCATGGACTCTTTGTGTCCAGGAACCCCATGGACCAGGCTCCTCTGTCCATGGGGTTCTTCAGGCAGGAATACTGGAGTGGGTTGCCATGATGACCTCCAGGGATGACAAACCTAGACAGCATATTAAAAAAGCAGAGACATCACTTTGCTGACAAAGGTCCGAATAGTCAAAGCTATGGTGTTTCCAGTAGTCATGCATGAATATGAGAAATGGACCATAAAGAAGGCTGAGTACTGAAGAACTGATGCCTTTGAATTGTGATGCTGGAGAAGACTCTTACGAGTTCCTTGGACAGCAAGGAGATTAAACCAGTCAATCCTAAAGAAAATCAACCCTGAATATTCTTTGGAAGGACTAATGCTGAAGCTGAAACTCCAATATTTTGATCACCTGTTGTGAAGAGCCAACTCTTTGGAACAGACCCTGATTCTGGGAAAGATTGAGGGCAGGAAGAGAAGGGGGCAACAGAGTATGAGATGGTTGGATGGCATCACTGAGTCAATGGACATTCATTTTATTTTACTTTTTTTTTTTAATATTTTAATATTTTATTGTTTTTTTTTTGGTGCTCTTTATTTTATTTATTTATTTACTTACAATACTGTATTGGTTTTGCCATACATTGACATGAATCCACCACGGGTGTACATGAGTTCCCAATCCTGAACCCCCCTCTCACCACCCTCCCCATAGAGATAGTGAAGGACAGGGAAGCTTGGCATACTGCAATCTCTGGGTTCACAAATTTCCAGACACGATGTAGTGACTGAACAACAAAAATAGGATCCTATAGTACTCTGTGGTAACCAGACTGCTTTTGTTCAGTATTTGTGAGATCCACTGATGCATATATTTGTAATTTGAATATTTGTAATTCATTCATTGCTGTATAGTATTTTATTGTGTGGAAAAAGCCCACACTTTATTTAGCCTCTATTATCGATGGATATTTGTGTTACTTTCAGTTTGAAAATATTACTGAATAGAGCTGCTATATACACTCATATTCATGTCTATTAGTAAATCTATATAGTTATTTGAGTATATACCAGGAAGTGGAATTTCTGGATAATGTACACATAGGTTTAGTTTCAGTTTTCCACAGCGGCTGTATTAATTTGTACTGTCTGGAGCACAGTGTAAGCGTCACTGTTATTTTCCATCCTTGCTAACTTATGGTATTTTCTGTTATTTTTATTTTATCCATCCATTTTTTGTGTAGTGGTGTCACACTGTGGTTTTAATTTAATGTTATGTGCAGAAAATCTTAAAGAATCCACATCAAAAAACTATTAAAACTAATAAATGAGTTAGCATTGTAGGAAAGAGGATTGATAAGACTAATAAACAAAATTCAATTTATTTCTATAAACAAATGAACAATCCAAAAATTATTCATGGACATTGTTGATGCACATTTGTTTTTTTCCCCCCAGTTTTCTGGCTATTACAAACAAATTGCTATGAATACTCATATACAAGCTTTCTTTGCACTTGGTTAAATACTCAGGCAGTGGTATGACTGGATCATACAGTATGTATGGGTTTAACGTTTAAAGCCAATCTGCTTTTGAAAGTGGTTTATTTCTCTGGATAGCTCTCTTTTTTCCAGTGCTCTGGTGGCAGACTCTAGCGGCTTTGTTTCCCTGAACTTCCAACTCTATCGTCTTAACTTCCCCGGTGGCTCAGATGGTAAAGCGTCTGCCTACAATGCGGGAGACCCGGGCTTGATTCCTGGGTTGGGAAGATCCCCTGGAGAAGGAAATGATCCACTCCAGTACGCTTGCCTGGAAAATCCCATGGACGAAGGAGCCTGATAGGCTACAGTCCATGGGGTTGCAAAGAGTCAGACAGGACTGAGCGACTTCACTTCACTTCACTTCATCTTCTTAACTTGTGGAGTTTCCTGGACACTACCTGGATTCTTCGCATGCTGTTACCCTGTACTTTCTTAAGGCATTAAGTTGGAGCAGTCACTGAACTGTTGTTCATTTCTTGTCCTTTAGGGATCATTGTCTTCATTGCCTCATGCTCATTCTCTTAAAAACTGTTCATATATTTGTTCATTGCTTCAAGTGGAAAGAAATTTTTTTCTCTGTTACTGTCTTGTCTAGATGTTTGGTATTTGATATTTTGATATTATATTTAATCTTTATGTAAATTCTATATTACTTTGTTGCTGATTGTGATCGGTTAATTACATCTATAGCCCTAGTTTACCACCCCTTTTGTATTTATATTCTTTACAATATAATTCTTTAATTCTTTCCATCAAGAGGAAGCATCCACTCCTCCACTCATGGAATCTAAATGGCCTTGTGACTTGCTTTGACCAAATAATTTTCTAGTAATACTTGGCAAAGAAGCCTAAGATGGCCTGCTGCTGCTGAATAATCAGCTTGAACAGAGTCGAGTCATCCTAGCTACGGCCATCTCGAGCCAACCAGTTCTAAGTGGCACAGAAGTTGACCAGAGAGTATGTGTGAGCTGAACCAAGACTTGAAGAGATCAGAAGCTGAGACCTGAACCTGCTCAGCTTATCCCAGACCAAATTGTTGATGTTCAGAATTGCAACTGAACAGATAAATTTTTTAATCAGTAAGTTTTAGGAGTGGTTTTTACACAGCAAACATTGACTGATATATTGGTATATGGAAATACAATTAATTTTGTTTATTGACTTTGTATAGAGTGATCATTATTCTTGTAGTTTGTCTATGGATTCTTTTAATTTACTATAATCACAAAATAGTCATATGTAGAACAATGGGTTTTATTTCATTTCAACACTTGCACCTTTCATTTCCTTTTCTTATTTCCTCCAGTATAATATTGAACAGGATGGTGATACATTTTTTCATTCCTAATCTCAGGAGCGAGCGCTTATAACAAACTTCCTTTGTATGTGAAGTTTCAAAATACCTTTAGAATTTGACAGGTCTCTTGAGGGATATGCATTCTTTGTACTTAACACTTCTCAAGTCTCACGTTCTTTGTCACTTCAGAAGCAGAGACCACCAAAGTTCTGCGAACCTTTCCGTCCCCTAGTGAGACCCTTTGTCTGAACCAAGCTTCTACTGTTGATTCTGAGCGCATCAAGCCAGAAGTGTTCCAGGGCAGAAACGGCTGCCGGTCTGGCAGGTACCTCTCCAGGATTCCTGCTGCTTCAGGATTTTGGACTCTCTAGTCCTCTTCGTTTCCACAAATCTCTGATGCCTATAAACAGAAAATCTTTATTTTTTCTGATTTTTCTACTTTTCTTGACTAGAACGTTTTGGTCAGACACAAACTGTATCATCTGTATTAGTGTTCTCCAGAGAAGCAGAATCAATATATAGCATGCAATATATATATATATATAAAATATATATATATATAAAAAATATATATACATAAAATATATATATGTGTGTGTGTGTGTATACTAAATCACTTCAGTCGTGTCCAACTCTTTTTGACCCAGTGAACTGTAGCCTGCCAGACTCATCCATGGGGATTCTCTAGGCAAGAATACTGGGGTAGGTTGCCATGCCCTACTCCAGGGATCTTCCTGACCTGGGGAAGAAACCCAGATCTCTTCTGTCTTCTTGATAGGCAGATACTTTACTATTAGCACCACCTGGGAAGCCCATATATATATATATATATAAAACGTGTGTGTGTGTGTGTGTGTACGTATGTACGTATGTATGTAAATATACATTCCCTGGTGGCTCAGTTGATAAAGGATTCACCTGCAATGTGGAAGACCTGGGTTGGGAAGATCACTTGGAGTAGGGCATGGCAACCCACTCCAGTATTCTTGCCTGGAGAATCCCCATGGACAGAGGAGTCTGACGGGCTACAGCCCACGGGGTTGGAGTCGGACATGACTGAGCGGCACACACACACATACATGTGGGGGGGGCGGGTGTGTGAGTGCATGTATAGTGTAATACAGAGAGAGAGAGAGCGATTATGAGAAAGTAGCTCATGTTATTATGGAGACTGAGAAATCCTACAGTCTGCTGTTTCCTTACAAGCTGGAGACCCAAGAAAGCCTGTGGTATAATTCCAGTCCTGAGAATTAAAGGAGAATCAGAGGAACTGATAGTGTAAATTCCAATCCAAGGGTAAGAGAAGAGCTATGTCCCAGCTCAGGTAGGCAGGTAGGAAGGGAACTAATCCTTCCTTCCTCTGATTTTTGTTCTATTTTGGCCTTCAACATTTGGATGGTGCCCACACACATTGAGAAGGGCAATGTATTTTTAGTGAGTCCACCAACTTAAATGCTAATCTCATCTGAAACACCTTAACCTTTTATTTAGGTACCCCATGGTCCAGTCAAGTTGACACATAAACCATCATACCGTCCTAAGAAACTTAAATGAATTAGCCTGCTATATATAACAGTTACACATGAAAGCTAAGTAACATTTTACATTATAAAATATTCATACTGAAATTAAATTTGTATATATGCAACTCTTAAAGCATTAACCAGATCTCTACAATTTATGTGGCTGTGTACAGTAGAAATCTAGTTAATGCTTTAAAAGACAGTAAAAGTCATGATTTTAGTAATAGTGATTTATGTGAAGAAACTGAAATATTTTATAATGTTTTATGCATAAAGACAATTTATTGCATGTCCCCTTTATGATGTTTGAGTGTGATATATCAAACTCAGTGTTTATTTCTGAATGTAACTATTGCTTTAAGAATTTTATTGACAATTTTATTGACAATTTTAACTACTGCCTATGCAGAGTTTCTGCAAATTGAAATGAATAAGAACTGTTCTAATAACTAGAAAGACTTATAAAAATTGTCAAATTTGATACTTAAGACACACAAAACCATAACTTTGTGCATACTCAATTATTTTTGAATTTTTAACTTTTCAAAGTAAGAAAATAGAACATAATTGGAAGTTTTGGCTTAACTTATAATCAATATACATTTATTAGTATAGTATGGGGACTTCCATTTGTACTCTTGCACAGGGTTGCCAATACAGTCAGCCCTTTCTAACACATTTGTGTTAGAGATACTTTAAAATTTCTTATTGTTTTTTGTCTGCATAGACTCGCAGGATTATTGCTTACAGTTAAAACAAAGCAAAATCAAAACCAGTTTGCCTTTACTGACCAGCATTTCATTTTATCACTTGAGGTTCAATCATAGATGCAGAATCACTATGAATATTATAGAATAAGAAATTTTTTGTACAAAACCAATCACACAATTGTCAGAGGAGCTACGAAGTAAAGATTTGAAAAGATTTACAGAAAAGTCCTTAATTAATCCTAATGTTGATGGATGATTTAGAACCTGCAGAGAGTTGCTTCTGGGTCCTAAAGTAGTGTAGAAGGCTATGAAGGTTTTTCTTTTTTTTCTTTAATGTCAACAATCTTTATAGTTTTTATTTATTTGTTTACATTTGGCTGTACAGGGTCTTCATTGCTGCATGGACTTTTCTCTAGTTGAGGCAAGCAGGAGCTACTTTAGTTGCAGTGTGCAGATACTCATTGCATCAGCCTCTCGTGGAACATGGTCTCAGTAGTTGCAGCTCTCTGGCCCTAGAGCACAGTTTCAATAGTTGAGGCTCATGTTGCTCTGCAGCATGTGGGATCTTTCTGGCCCAGGGATTGAATCCATCTTCTGCACTGGCAGGCAGATTCTTTATCACTGAGCCACTGGGGAAGCCTGGAAGGTTTTTGACTCTTCATGACCATTGCCTCTCTTAGTTCTTAGCAAGCAAATTTGTTGCTTGGGGTATTTGGTAAGGGCACATGTCAGGAAGGAGAAATGTACACAGAGCATTAAAGAAAGGACACACTGAAATCTGTCAAGTGAGTTATCACCAGTGTTATTCCTTAGAGCACAATGGCTATTTATTCACTACTGCCTCCTACATCACACACACATTTTCTTATGATTGACCTTGACCCAAATTGCTCAGGAAGGAAATTCTGGGCAATGTAGTTTCAGCTTAGATAAGATGTGCATGCTAAATCGCCTATTGCCTGTAGCCCACCAGGCTCCTCTGTCCATGGGATTTTCCAGGCAAGATCCTGGAGTGGGTTGCCATGCCTTCCTCATGAGGATCATCCCGACCCAGGGATCGATCCTGCATCTTCTGTGTCTCCTTCATTACAGGCAGGTTCTTTACCACTAAGCCACTGGGGAAGGCCTGACACAACACAAAACTACCATCTGTGAACTTACGAGTTAAAAAATTAGAGCAGGGACTGTTGAGCTGAAAAAGCTTATGTGGCTTTCCTAAGCATATCACACAAAGGGTATTTTTTAGGACTTTTACCCCTCTGAATTTTAGATCAGGGTGCTCAGCATCTTGCCTGCTGATGTGCTTATATCTTACTGAACTCTGTTTTTCCTTTGCATTTAGGACCACATTTGGATAGAGAAGGATGCTTGTCCAGCAGAAGTGTCTGGGCTCTTATATAAATTAAACAGCAAGGGATGATGAGGAATTGGAGCAGCCAACTTAAATTGAGTATAACCATTTTCTGAGGATATGATGTGACCACCACTGGCATCATTAACCACATCAGGCATTTTCTCAGCTAAGATAAGAACATAGAGGAGAAATGGCTTTCCCATCAGCCAGAACGGTTCCTTGTTTTTTAATTTATAAGTTAATGCTGTTTCCTCCTCCTCAAGTTTCTCTGCATTTGCTGAAAATGTCAGGAAGATGCCATATAGAGCTTAATATTTTATATGCTAGAAATGTTAGCTTTTTTATATCCTTGGTCCTGTTGTCTGCCTAGCAACTTCCCTACTGCATGCAGTGCTTATGTGGCTACTGTTATCTACTGAAACATAGTTGAGATATTTCTTGTTAAGTTCTGTGACAAGGTAGTGTTATAGGAATCTATTTCTACAAACACTGTTTTGTTTGATTATCTTACTGTGCAAGCTCAAGAACTCTCTTATCAGAGCTCATAGGAGTTGCAGACTAGAATGGCTCTAAATGACAAGCAGATCACAATGACTAGAGATAGCATTTGCATGGTGAAGCACTGTAGGGACCCAAGCATACCAAAGAATACACAAAGTTGGGCATCTGGGATTCTTGGAAATACTTCATCACCACGTGGAACTTATATTTTATAGACAAAGAACTCAGACAGTTAGAAAATATAGATATTGTCCTAAGAGTATATCCCTGGGTTGGGACGATCCCCTGGAGAAGGGAAAGGCTACCCACTCCAGTATTTTGGCCTGGAGAATTCCATTGACTGTATAGTCCAAGGGATCACAAAGAGTCTGACAGAATTGAGCACCTTTCACTCTACTTAACAGTATATGCAAAATTTAGTTTTCTTAAGTTCTAAAGGAAGTAGAATTTCTAAGTTGGTCTTTACTGTGTCTTTTTTTAAAAAATTATAAGTAGCATTTATCTCACATGCTTCATTTTTAAATCACTTTTCTTTTAAAAATTATTTTTATGTCTCACAATGACTGTATAAGGTTAGTACTAACATTTCATTTTACAAAAGGAGAAGGATAAATGAGTTGTCCAGGATCATCTCAAGTGTAAGTGGAAAAGACAAGACTTTCATCGATGCTCTGCTGACACAAACCTAGTCTGACACCCAGAGCAACACAAATGAGCAGTGTGCTATTCAATAGAAGTGTTTTTTTCCAAAACAACTCTGTCTTTCATGTTTAACTTACATATGAGACTTTTACTGTTTGGTAGCTCCTGAATTATTATTTTTTTTCTTTCCCTTCTCATCCAAACACTGAAAGCATAATCTATATTCCCTGTCCCTTTTGAACTCCATTCATCTCTAAATTCTCAGCATCCTAGTTTCTTTAGTCACCATATATGTTATTCTCAAAAGATCAACAAGCACTCTTAATTGTTAAAGTGTGCATTTGGAGTAATTTTCTAAAATTGTTGTATTTCTACCGAATTCACTCTCTTCTTACAAAATGCCACTCTTAATTTCTAGTGATACTTGCCTTGGCTTCCCTGGTGGCTCAGAGGTTAAAGCATCTGCCTGCCATGCAGGAGACCTGGGTTCGATCCCTGGGTTGGGAAGATCCCCTGGAGAAGGAAATGGCAACCCACCCCAGTACTCTTGCCTGGAGAATCCCATGGACGGAGGAACCTGGTGGGCTACAGTCCACAGGGTCGCAAAGAGTCAGACACGACTGAGCGATTTCACTTCACTTCCCTTTGCCTTGTCTTTACTCTGTCTTAGATTAATAAAATGGCTTTCTTTTCCCATTCTTTTCTTTAAAATTTTCTGTGTACCTAATATTTAGATCTCATCTCTTATAAACAGTATGTATCTGACATTTAAAAATTTAGCCTGAAATTTTTGTCTTTAAATTAGAGTCTTGAGTCCATTAATATTTAGTATACTTTGGTTTGTATCTACCATTTTGTTGATTTTTAGTTTTTAAAATGTTATTTCTATTATTTATTCCTGTTATTTTTTCTTTTGGATTATTTATGAATTTCCCAGTGTATTTATTCTAGTAATTTTAATATTCACTTTAAGTCATACTTATGTATTTTGATTTTTAGAATATTTACCTACTTATTTACTTTTTCTATTGATAGCTTTCTAAAATGTCATGCTCCCTTGTAGGATAATTGCCTCTGCCTAAAATCTCTCTTTAGTATTTCTTGGAAGGCAAGATAACCTTTTGTCTGATAACCTCTTATTTTGTCTCTATTTTTATAGGATTTTTTTTTTTTTGGGGTTAAATTTTTTGTTTTCATGCTTTTTTTTTTTTTTTTTTACATTTTAAAGATGTGATTTCACTATCTTCCGTTTGACCATTTATACTGGGAAGTCAGCTGTCCTTTTTACTCTTGTTCCTTTAAAATATCTTGTTTTCCCTTTGCAGTTTTGAAGATTATTTTTCAGTCTTTTTTTTTTTTTAAAGCATTTAATTATACTCTACCTATGCATGTTTTCTTTATACTTTTCTTTCTTGAGTGTTGTAGAGCTTTTGACAGTAAGGATTGAAGTCTTGGAAAATTTTCACCAGTTATGTCTGAAAATATTCCTTCTGCCCTATTCTCTTTCCTCTACTTTTAAAGCTCCAATTATATATATATATATATATATATATATACACGCTTGCCTTTTGACTGTGTTCCACTTGTATTTTTTATAATATTCTATTTTTTTCTGTTGTCTCAATTTATATTTTTTCTATTGATCTCTGTGTCCTGTCTTCTCTTATGTTTTTAATTCCTAGTAATGAATTCTAACAAGACATTTTATTTGAGAATATATATTAAGAATATATATTTGAGTCATTATAGATCCCAATGCTTTACTGAAATTCTCTGTTTTCATTCATTTTGTTCAGCTCTTACTCTGTTTTCTTTAACATATATTGTTATTTTAAAACACCTATATGTTAAACCTGATATTTTGATTATTTATAGATATGCTTCCTGTACTATTTTTTTGTTTTACTCTTTTAATCACATTTCTCATTGCTTCATGCTTCTATTAGTTTTTCTCTCATGTTCTAAGCATAGTTTAAAAGATGATATAGTCTGTCAGTAAAAGCAGTACTCTCCCTCTTTATTTTAGTCAGGCATAAAGGAAGAGGGGGTGGTAACTCCAATCAAATCAGGTATTGAGTTCAGTCAGAGCTAGGTTGCAGGGAGACTTGGTCTGTCTCTGGTTTGACCTTGTTCACTGTGCATGATCCTCCTCGGGCCATTAAGAACATGTTAGGTCTCTATCTCCTCTGCTCTGAAAGGCTACAGAAGATTTTATTCTGTCCTATGAAGGCAGAACCCCAATTCAAGTAGTCCTGATTGTTTCCATCACTCTCCAATCATTAAAACTATGATTTTGTAATTTTCCAGATTTTATCTAAATGTTGCAACAAGAACATTGAGCTTCTATGACCCAGCAATCTTATCTGAAAATAGTAATCTTCCCCATTCTTAAAATTTCACTTTAGCGTCAAATCATCCACTAAGGTGTCTCTGATTTTTTTTATATTGAGTGAGGTTAGTTATCATTTTTTTTAACATGCGTTATAGTTTTTACACTCACCATCATTTTCTTGAGTTGCTAAGTTGTATCTGACTCTCTTGCAACCCCATGGACTGTAGCCTGCCAGGCTCCTTTGTCCCTGGGATTTCACTGGCAAGAATACTGGAGTGGGTTGCCATTTCCTTCTCCAAGGGATCTTCCTGGCCCAGGGATCAAACCTGGGTCTCCATAGTGAATTATAATTTTGATTATGCATGTTTCTATTTCCCTAAAACACTCTCAAGTTTCAAGATCTTTTTGTGGAATATGCATTCTTGAGTGGCTTAGCATTTATGACTAAAATGGGGGAAATAAATACTCCTCAGTATATCCAATATGAAAATCGTAAGTTCATCACTTTTATGTGTAACTTTGGTTATCTTTCTTTTTAAGATGTTCTTCCTGCTTGTAAGCCTTGTCATGTATTGAATTCATTCACTGAACCATTACACAACTAATATGGAGGATCTTCTATGAAGCAAAAATAGGGTTAAGTGTGTGCAAACTAAGTGATTAGGTTCCTGTACTGTATTGAGAAGCAGATATACTGAACTCCTAGTAAGGTTGTACTGTATTCATAGCATTAAGAATAGCAAAGATCATTGCTTTGGAGGTAAAAGTATCCAACCAAATCCAAGAATAAATTGCCAACAGAACCCAGTGATTCCAGGAATTCAAATCACACCTACCATATGCAGAACTAAAATGTGATATGAACAGCTGGAACTTCTTCTGGATTCTAACAAAAGATTTATAAATTCACTTAATTAACTGTTAAATTAGGAAACACAGATGTAACTACTAAGAGCAAGACTGTTTGAGGGAGGCAGGAATTCCATGTCCTGGATGGTTGTGGCTACAGTGAGGCCAGATAGAAAAAAGGAAGGTTAAACACACATGGACGTGCACATACACAAAGCTCTTCCTGGGGGTGAAATGTTCATCTTATTATTCTCCTTATTACCCCTGCTCACTTCCCTTAGCACTCCTAGAATGTAGTCCACTACACTGAGACATCTTGTTTCATTTACACAATTAACGTTGCTTTCCAGATACTAAAATTCTGGTTCAGTGCCAGCTTACTTTGTCATGCCACTGCAAATTCCTTGCTCAAAGGTAGAAACTCTAGCACAGTTACCCTTCCTTATAAGCATAAGAGTCTTTGCCTAAGGGGCATAATTTGAGAAGGACCCCCAGAGTCCTATAGCTTGGGTCATAGTTTCCTCTAATTTGTTTCTATAAACACATGTTCTTTTCGGTTAAGTCATGGTCTTTAGAAGGACTGGGATAAGATCATGATGCTAGCTCATATTTTCCCAGGGTTTCCTGTGTGTCAGATGCTCTACTAAGTGCTTTGCATATGTTAACTCATTAAACCCTTAACACAATGGTGAGAGGTAGATTCTACTTGTATTTTATAGAAAAGAAACAAAGAGGTGGTAAAACTTGTCCAAAGCTACACAGTTGGTCAGTGGAGGCAGGATTTTGAAGCCAGCAAGTCTGCTGCTATAGGCCTAACTTTTATCCACTGCTTCATGCCACCTTTTGAGTAAGTTGAGGTCACTGAGCAGAGGAAGGGGGAACCAACCCAACCAGTGCTTCCCCTTAAGAGTGGCCTCATGTACGAGATAAGTCAATGGTAAGACACAGGGAGTAGTGGAGTGGTTCTGGTCAGAAAGACCAGAATATTGACAAACACCTTAGGGTGAGTCTGGGAAGCAATAGAGGGTAGAGATGGCAATTAGTTTTGCAAGCTATTCCCTGGTAGCTATGAAAAAGAGAAGTCTGGAAAGAATGATAGCTAAACTTACTGTGCATAATAATCACCTGCAGTGCTTGTAAAATGCAGATTCCTGAAGTGCTCCCAGAGGTTCTGACTCACCTCACTGCCTGGAGGAGGTCTAGCCCTTTCCATTTTTAACAAGTGCAGCTGCAAATAGGGATAGCTTTCTGGCCACACAGCAGGAGAATGTTGTATTAGTAGAAGATAATCATGCATTTTTATATTTTCATAGTTTTCACACTTTAACCTATTACACATATTTAAATGGTTAAATAGAAAATCTACCAAAGTGGTAAAGTTTATCTACTTTGTCATAATCAGTCTTTCTGCCTTAGTTACATTTATTCTAAAGACTTTTCTTTAAAATATAGTGATAAAACCCTACACAGCCTAATCACACACAGTATCCCAAATATTGTTTCTGCATATTTATTTCAGTGCGACAGTACAAGAAAAGTAGCATAACTTTTGAAAGTATTATTTCAAAATTAATATACACATGTTTAAAAATTTCTCTCTTCTTAAAAAGTAATATATATAAAATATTTAAGATGAAAGAGGCCTTTCTGAGACCTGTTAGGGCTTATTCTACATTATGCTCATGGGCACGCATTCAGAACTGTGAATCAGGAGGTCTGGAGATGAAATGAAGATAAGATGTTTCTAGGCATGCATTCTTTTTGGGATTGAGATGAGGACTTGGAATGATGATCAGAGATGCTCACATGTGGTTTGCAACAAGTAGATAAAATGGTACCTGACAGAGAATGGAGACCCCAGTCAGGGGTGATGGAAAGGATGCTGCCAACTTCCAGTAAGTGTGTATAGCAGGAAGGTCCTACCAGAATGTACAGAGGCCTCATTTGAGGAAAAGCTAATCTCTTTGAGTTTGGATGCCTGATGAGAAAATGCATACTAAAGATTAAAAATTTGCAGTGTTCCTTGAGTAGTCATTTTGAGGTTATGTTTGGGAAGCATCAATGTAAGATCATGCATTTGTACTGAGTGGGTAACTGTTAGAGAAAGGAAATTAGAATGCTTTCTCTTAAAAATAAACTAAACTCGTTTTATCATTAGGTCTTATAAGTTTCTTCCACATACATCAAGTAAAATGTAATAAAAGTTCAAAATTAGCACTAAAGCTCCACTATAATCTAATAAACAGAGTTTTGTTTTTTTTTTTTTTTTAACTAGCTTTGGAAGCAAAATTCCTCCTTTGTTATGGTAAGTCATAATGGATGAGCATTTTTGAGTAAAACTTGGCTTTTCAAGTTGAAAGCATACTCGGGCAATTTATGAGAATAATTTGCCTTTAAAACAAGTTATATTGCTTGCATTTGAGAAGCCAGTATTCTTGAATGGTGAAGATGAGAGCTGACTCCCTTGAGACTAGAGATCAGCGGCAGAACAAGGAGTGCAGAGGTGGGGAGAGTAACACGGCTGTGAAATCCTTATGGTCTGTTTCCATTCATGTGGTTGCCATGGCAGTATGTGACAGTCCTTGGCTTACAAGTGGGATGTGTGCCAGCCATTTGGGGGTGCTGCTGCTGCTGTTAAGTCGCTTCAGTCATGTCTGACTCTGTGTGACCCCATAGACGGCAGCCCACCAGGCTTCCCAGTCCCTGGGATTCTCCAGGCAAGAACACTGGAGTGGTTTGCCATTTCCTTCTCCAGTGTGTGAAAGTGAAGTCGCTCAGTCATGTCCAACTCTTAGGGACCCCATGGACTGCAGTCTACCAGGCTCCTCCATCCATGGGATTTTCCAGGCAAGAGTACTGGAGTGGGGTGCCATTGCCTTCTCTGATTTGGGGGTGAGAGAAGTCAGTTGCTTGACTGAACATATTTTCTTTTAGAAAGAATGCTGTAAAAGTTAGGTAGTATCCTGGACAAACCACAGAAACTATTTAACCAATGCATGACCAAATAAATCAGTGTTGAAAATGGCCACATTCTTTACATTTTGGGGGAACAGATCCTTTGGAAAGAGGTAACATGCTTTGAAACATAGCTCTTCTACTTTTTGGCTGTGTGAGCCCAAAGAGTAATTTAAAACTCTAAAGCTTAATTTTCCCACAGGCAAAATAAGAATAATACTAATAGTAGCTCAGTAGGTTCTTGTGAAGAGTAAATAAAATACTAAAATAAATGAGCTTAACCAGTGATGACAACTATAAATAGCCCAATAATGATATTTATTATTATTATTTGAATGAATTCCTGCTAACTTGTGAGTGACTTATAAGCTGTTTATTCCTCCCAATGATATCAGCATTTAAAAGAGAAACACTTAATTTTTTGGTACTACAACCTTGTTAGAATATATAAAAATTCAGACAGTTTTTGTGAAAATAGTTTGAGCATGGAAGTATATAAAAAAAATGACTAGCAATGTTGCAGAATCAGCAGCTCAAAGTTGTGCCTTCTTTCTTATTTTAAACAAGGAAAGATTTTGTTAGCTGGTTTCTGGGTCTACTGTAATAATAAACAAGCCAAGGTTAGGTTAATATGAATGGATTATCTTTATTATATCAGCTACTTGAGAACCTAAATGTGACCTAGTATGAGGTGAGTAACTCATTTTAAATTCTGTTTCTCTGGTGAACTGACGAATTATTCTGGATTTCCTCATATGAATAGTATGAGAACATGTGTCTAATAACAAAATAAATAATCTCAGTCCTTTTAGATTTCAGTTTTTCTCAGAACCTGTTTATAATTCCATAAAATGTTCATAGTTTACATCCAATATCTCTGAGGGATAAACAAGGTTCTGGGGGAAAAAAGTTACATTTGTTCCAAAACTAAATTGCTTTCATTCATTAATTCATTCTCTCATTCATCCACGTGTTCATTTATACAGTACCTATCATGACATGTATGTACTGGGAATGCAAATCTGAATAACAGCCTACTGCCTACCCACAGTATCAGTATTTTAGTACAGGTAGATGCTCTCAGTGTTGTGCCATATTCTCCACTTGCTAAAGGCAAGTAGAAAGAAAATGGCTGACTCAGATTAATGACTGTGGGTTTTAACTTTTAGCTTCAGAAGCTGGTGATACTCTGACTGAGCTCATACATCTGCTTCCTACTCCTGTTGCTGCTGCTGCTGCTAAGTCGCTTCAGTTATGTCCGACTCTGTGCGACCCCATAGACAGCAACCCACCAGGCTCCCCCATCCCCGGGAATCTCCAGGCAAGAACACTGAAGTAGGTTGCCATTTCCTTCTCCAGTGTGTGAAAGTGAAAAGTGAAAGTGAACTCGCTCAGTCGTGTCCGACTCTTAGCGATCCCGTGGACTGCAGCCCACCAGGCTCCTCCATCCATGGGATTTTCCAGGCAAGAGTACTGGAGCGGGGTGCCATTGCCTTCTCTGGCTTCCAACTCCTACACTGTGGGAAACCAGCCATTCGCAAACAGTAGATGGGGACTCAGTGGACTGACCTTCTCATTTCTTTTATCCCTTGTTTGGGACATCATTGAGGAGCTTTTAACACTATCTCACAGGTTTGAGCAGTAGTAGCCCCAAGGGTAGCAGACTAGATAATGCACTTTATTGACTACTCCCTTATTTTTCTCACTCCTGCATGTATCTAAAAGTGTTTCCTGGAATCGCTTCCCAAAGAAAATGCTTAAATTCTAATTCTTGTCTAAGGGCCTGTTTCTGAGGGGATTCAAACCTTGACAGTATATATCAGGCTTAATGCTAATAACAGTATCATTTTTTTTAATTTTTGCAAAAGCACAATTAAATGAATATTTCTTCATTCTGAAAATTAAAAACCACAAGAAACTAAGTCTCAGAGTGACCCAGAAAATAACTCAAGGGCAATTCGATTGATTTGTGACATATCTGAGATTCTATTCTAGGTGTATCTTGCTATATAACATTTACTATTATTTTGGTATTGTTATCAACATGATAAGTAGTAGTGATAACAGTAAAAAATCTAGAGAATAATAACTCTAAGTTAAAAACATAGCAATTAATTTAAATTGGCCATTTTCCATCTGCTTTCAAAGATAATTTAGTCTTGTCTATGTTTTATCTTTAGAATTTTTATCTTCTTAATTGGCAATAATTCAAAATTTAATTGGCCTTCCTTTCCAAGTAACTTGTTTATAAGGATCTACCCTCCTGTGAACAGGTAGATAGTGACATTTTTGACATCATAGGACTTTTCTAATAAAAACCCTTTTTTGTCTTCCTATGGTACTTGAAATTCTTATTAGTAACATTACTTTTTAAGGAGTTTTCTGGATGTTGCTTCTTTTTAACTGAGTTACTTGGAGTATACAGACTGTATCTCCTTGCCAAGGGGAACCTCTTTACTTTTCATTTCTTTCTCCAATGTCTACTGTGATGATTCCCAAACTCTGTTTTATGGAGAGAAAAGAAAATGGATGACAAGAGCTTTCCTTCAATAATGTACTTTGAATTACAATGTAAAGAAGTTTAATAGTTGTCTTAAACTTTTGTGCCATGGCAAAGAATTCCAGGAAGTCACAAATGTGATCACATTATGCACAGCCGCTACCAGGTAGGCATCATTTATCAACTTTCCTGGAAGCTGTACAATGTCTATTGGATTAAACTGGAGTAAATTATGTATTATTATCCCACAAATTCAAATGTATTTATGTTATTATTTTGACCTTTATTGATAATTTTCTGCTGCAATGAATTAGTCTTTGATAAAGGTTTTTGTTCTTTATCCATGTCATGAGTCATTATTGAAGTTTCATCAATACTTAGAAAATGCTTTCAATTAAATAAACATGGGAAATAAGAATCTATGAATGTCCAAGTTTGTAGCATAACATCGAGACATTTCTCCTTGCCCATCTCACTGTCAACCCCACCATCTGTTTGATAGTACAATCTTGAATATGCTGTTTTCTGAGTACAGTGTACCTTCTCAGTGTTCCGTGCACTTGTTGGTGACATTTTCTTTCTTGGACTTCTCCCCTTCTCTTCCCTGTTTAATAAAACCCAACCCCTCCATGTTTCAATCCAGATATTAGTTGCTTCCAAGGCCTCCTTCCCTGCCCAGGAGTTACTGTTCTGTCCTTATTCTCACTGTATTGATTCTTTTACATACCTCTATTATAGTCCTATAACATCATTAAGGTATTATTTATTAAAATACCTTTCTGTCTTACTAGGCTAGGTATTTCTAAGTTCAGGCCATTTTTTTATATTTTGGCTGGTGTTTAGCATAGAATCTGGAAACTGAAGATATCCAATAAACACTTAGGAAATTATTAACTACACTCATTGTGTGACCTTTATTTTCCTCCCTCCTGCTTCTGTTCCTTTCTTCTCTCACTGTGAGACTTATCTGTGTATTTTTATATATCATTTATTATACTGACTACCTACTCTATAAATGACACTGTATAAGTGCTATAGAGGAAACAAAAGTGAAAAAGAAAAATGTGGTTTTGAGTTCAGTGAATTTACAATCTAGTATTAACTATTACTAGACATTGTAACTTGGGCCTGAAAGTAATATGTATTACATAAAGCATAATATTATCTATACATATATACATATACATTGTATATCTGTCTATATATTTTTGGAGTACATATATATTTACTTATATACACATACATATTTACTTATATATGTATGTATGTATTGGATTCCCAGGTGGTATAGCAGTAAAGAATCCATCTGCGAATGCAGGGGACACAAGATATGCGGGTTTGATTCCTGGGTCAGGAAGATCCCGTGGAGAAGGGCACGGCGACTCCAGTATTCTTGCCTGAAGAATCCCATGGACAGAGGAATCTCGACATGACTGAAGAGGCTGAGCACTCATGCATACACAGCCTAGTTACACTGATTTATAAAAGGTTATGTCATATAATTACTTTAGGTTCTTGTCATTCTAGACCTGATAGTAATTAGATATGACAGTGTTGTGATTTTTAGACTAAGAGCATGGAAACTTTTTTAATTACGAAAAACTTTAAATGAGAATATAGAATAGTTACATTTGATCAATCAAGTATTCAAGAATTTTATTTTTTAAAAGCTGTTCATATAAAAATTAAAGTTTGATAGCTTATTTATCCAAATAACTTGAAAATTTAGATGAGGGCTTTTCAGCCTGGGTTATTTCATTTATCTCAGGAAAAGAATTTCTCCAAGATGAGTTCTGTATAAGGCTTTGGAAGGGTTCTACAAATAAAAAGTGGGAGTGCTTTGATCAAACAGGTTTACACGTGTCAAATAAGCTTCAGCACACCTCCCCTTGGAAATTCATGTGTTTATTATCGTATTAAAGAACGCTGAATTATTTATTTCACTTTAGTTCAGTTGCTCAGTCGTGTCCGACTCTTTGCGACCCCATGAATTTGCAGCACGCCAGGTCTCCCTGTCCATCACCAACTCCTGGAGTTCACCCAGACCCATGTCCATCGAGTTAGTGATGCCATCCAGCCATCTCACCCTCTGTCGTCCCCTTCTCCTCCTGCCCCCAATCCCTCCCAGCATCAGAGTCTTTTCCAATGAGTCACCTCTTCACATGAGGTGGCCAAAGTACTAGAGTTTCAGCTTCAGCATCATTCCTTCCAAAGAAATCCCAGGGCTGATCTCCTTCAGAATGGACTGGTTGGATCTCCTTGCAGTCCAAGGGACTCACAAGAGTCTTCTCCAAAACCACAGTTCAAAAGCTTCAAGTCTTTGGTGCTCAGCCTTCTTCACAGTCCAAATCTCACATCCATACATGACCCCTGGAAAAACCATAGCCTTGACTAGACAGACCTTTGTTGGCAAAGTAATGTCTCTGCTTTTTAATATGCTATCTAGGTTGATCATAACTTTTCTTCCAAGGAGTAAGCGATCTTTTAATTTCATGGCTGCACTCACCATCTGCAGTGATTTTGGAGCCGCCCAAAATAAAGTCTGACACTGTTTCCACTGTTTCCCCATCTATTTCCCATGAAGAGATGGGACCAGATGCCATGATCTTTGTTTTCTGAATATTTATTCACAAATTCCTTTGACTTCTGAAACTTTTTCTATGTCACATCTAGCAACATTGCTTGTAATTACTAGTTTGAAGTACGTGATGACATTGGTTAGTACACTGGTTGGTGCATTCTGATAAAATGTGATGTAATGGTCTATTCCACTGTAAATATTCTGACAGATGGAGAAAGAAGCAAGAGAAAGTACCTACTTTAGGCTGAACACCTTTTGACCCAGTTTTTTAAAAAAACAAGGTAGAAGGTGAGAATGGAGCACTTTCAAGGTTCAATATAGGATCAACTAGAATCAGAAAAGAAGTAGGGCAGAGATCAGCATCAGTGATCATGAATCAGAGCTGAGAAGAATTGGAAAATGTCATTTAAACAAATTTAGGAGGAAAAACCTTCTTTTCCAGATTATGGTCCCTGATTCCAAGGACAAAGCCAGCTTGGTGGTTGAGCTGTCAAAGTCTACAGCAGGAGTTAGAGCTCCGGGAGGGATATATACCTTCTGGACAATGAGGTCCATACTTTTCAAATCAAAACCACTCAGGTCTGTCAAATAAAAAGATTTTTTCTTTCTTCTCTACTGATAGTTTGAGCTTCTCTTTCTCTCCCTTAGTTATTTCAAATGTCAGAGAGAATTAGGCTACAGATAAAGTTCAACAATATTACCATCATTGAATTTATGATATACCCCAGCTGAAAGTTTCTCAAATTCAAGACTTTGGGCTTTTACAAAAAAAATTATTAACACATTATTCTTTTAATGGAGTCAATATTCTAGAGTATGTTTTTTTCTTTCAACTGTATAACTTTGTAAAGTGTCGATCGCTAAATAGAAATTATGCCTCTTTTTTTCAGTTGGGACTTTGTTTTTTTGTATCTCCATGATTGCACATACTAGGCACTCCTAAAATAATTATAGGACTGGTCAGTAAATTATATAATGGAAAAAGTGATCACACATTTCAGAAATACAAGTGAAGGATATTGGTTTATCTATAATGTTTTGATAGAGAAACTTGTTTGTTTTGATCTTATTTGATTTGAAAATGGGTTTAATTATGAATCTATTTGCTTCCTCTTGGCATATGTGTTTGAGGCTGCAAAGACTGACAATGTAAAGATACTCTTAAGGATTTATTAAATAATGGTGACTCTTATGTGGTTGCTTCCCATACTCAAGGCAATCCATACTGCTTCCTGTGGAGAAACCACTGGGTGAAAAACAAAAATGCTTTTTGATGATGATGATGAAACCAAAAGATAGACTGCTTCTTTAGAGGATAGATCTCTAATGTTCTTTTATTGACATGGTGTTGCAAGAGTTGAAAATTATGATCTTCTGTCTCAGCTAGCCTGGAGTTCTTCCCCAAATCAATTCCTTATTCAAACACAAAATGTACTTCTTATGACCCCTCCTCTCTCCTCAACTTCTTGCTCAGGGCAAGGCCAGTGAGCTTTTGAAGTATTCTCACTTAGCTGATTTTTAATCTTCCTTTTAAAGATATCTCTTGTGTCTGGAAATCTGATTCAGTTTAAACTGCTGAGTTGTAGTATGCTGAAACCTAAAATTTATTAATGCATAGTAAAGGTGTAATATGTCAATTGAAATAATAGAATAGCCTTATAAAGAATTAGTTGATGTGCATACTTGAAACCTATTTTTTCATGTATTAAATACTGATTTTAAATTATTTCAAAATCAAGCATGCTTAAAAATAGAAGTTAAAGGCATGTTATGAAATATCTATAAATTGTTATCTATAAGCTTCACTGATTGGAGGTTTATAAGAAAAAATTCAATGATTCAAAAAAATCAGCTAAAATTGTGAACACAGAATATTATTTTATATTATGTTACAATTCCCTTTTATATTATTTTGCACTTAAGCTGATAATTTTTATTTTTGGTGTGAGATATTTCAAGTTTTGCAAGAATTCCTTAAAAGATATTTGAAACAAATATTTCTCTAAAGATCAAGATCCTGAAAATGTAGAAAAACTTTGAAATAGGTGCTTCCTTTAAGATATCTATAAAATATTCATTTCTTAATGCAACTTTATAAAAGCATTATCTCTGATAAACACTAAAAATATCCAAAAAAATTCTGCCACTTAGTGAATTCCATTTAGAATTGTCTTAATCACAAAGTCTGAAGCTATAACAACTATTGATCACAAATTGGTGATTTATGATTGGAAGTGGCCTGTCTTATGCTCCCCAAATATGGAGTTTTTAAACTACAAAAGAACATTCCACTAGCTGAGACCCATTGTTACTGTTTACAGTGAACATTGGGTCTACCTTTTGGGCTTGTCACGAGGCAGAGATTCAAGTAGAATAATGCTCTAAGACCATTTGTTCTTAATGAAAGCAATTTGTTATGAGCTGAGGGGAAAGTGTCCTTTGTCCTTCTGCCAAAACAGCCTTGCTCTGTGTTTGTTGAGTTTGTTCAGATTAATGGGGATACTACAAGATGCTTTAAGACAAAGAGCATTAGCAGAATGATGCAAAGCATTTTTCTAAAACAATGCCAAATATCAGTGAACATATCATGTTTTCAGACATCTACTATGAAAACTGCTTAAAATTCATTATTCTTAATTGTGTTTTCCTACATGGTGTCCATATGGCCCCATTATTCATTTGGTAAAACGTATTTTGAGGGATGTTATTTTTTAGGATGATAAGAATTGTATGGATAGAAATAGCAGTCATAAGACCACACGATTTATAATGTATGGTCAGCCCACTTTGATAAGATGATGACCATATCACTCCATTTTGTACTTAATGAGCTCTTCACATTAAGATCACTTAGGGGAAAAATGTCCTTGAAGAGTAGCAGGTCAAAAAAAAAAAAAAGATATGAAGAAAGGTAATGAACCATCTCAGAGAGAAAAACCATGATCAGGCCATATGAGATACTGTTATAGTGAATTTTCAAGTGTTCTAATTAGCACATATACTGAGATATATGCATTTGAAAAGAACTACCACCTGGATGCCTTTTTCAGTTAGTATTTTGTATCTTTCAGGGACTTCAGCTTGACAACTCAATCCAGAAAGATTGAGTTTTATTTCTCACTCTTCTTTTTTTATGGGCTGGGCCTATTAGATGTTTATTTCAAACACTTTGTCTTCATTTCCCATAAATTCTGTAACTTTGACCATATATTCCTTCCCAAGGAGTCTGTGAAGGGGGCAGAGAATAATACATTTATCTAATTTGGAACTTGAAGAAGAAAAAAAAGACTCACACTGTTGAATTGTTATATACCCTGGTATGTATGACAGTGATGCTACAAAAAAATAACAAATATTGCTCTGTTGAGGAGACTGCTGGACCATGTGTGCTCCCCAGAGGAATCTTGCTCAGCAGTGACAATTACATTGCTGCCTTTATCATCTGATTCAGATAATTAAAATTTTTTCTCTCTGAGAATTTTAAACATATCAGTGATTTATTATTTGTGGGAAGTTTTGGCAGTTCTCATCTTATGATATTTATATAATGTTATTCAGAGAAGTTTTTATTTGTAATCATCCTATTTTTACAGTTCTTTTTACATGAGACTATCATCTTTTACAATACAGACTTATTGCTGGTAACTGAGTTGAGATATAAGAGAATTGTCATATAATATTAACTGAAATGTCTCATCCATACGTTAAGTACCTAATGTGTTCTCTTTGCACTCTAAAACATTTTCAGTAATTATTAATTTTGTCACTGTAAGTGACTGTAATATTGGTTAAAAGTCTTGGTTGTCTGGAACAGAGATAGATGGCTTGCATGCTGCTGTCGCAGGGTTTCAGGCTTGCTGCCACAATATGTATTTCAGCCCTCATCTAGAAGCAGCAGCATAGATGGTAAGGAGGGAATTCATCATTTTCAGTGTGTGGCTTTTAATTACAGACCTCTTTGTTGAGGTAATTCACTTGGGTATCAATTAAGATCACCTATGATGTTGCACTGGCTGCTGAGTATAAATATGCTAAGAAAAGTATTGAAATGACCATCTGAAAATTGTCATAACAAAAATGACATCTTGTCACCCCCAAACTGTTATCAATCAGAAATTGGCTGTTAACAATAGTGGATGAAGTTTATGGTCATATAAATGATTAAATCACACAAAACAACTTGCTTAGCACTTTTTTCATCTGCAGTAGAGATGGCAATGTTTTGCCGCAGGAATTTTTTTTTAAGAATAATTGAAAATTGAAATGTTATTTTATGAGCCTTAGCACAGTCTTCATAGTAACAACAATAATAAAACATATGCCAGCTAATAAGATAATTGTACAGATAATTGGACGATGTGCTTCCTTGGCTGCAATGTTTATACTAAGGGATACAATATGTACAGTATGTACAATAATGTTGCTAAGTTTCCATCAACATCCATAAAATACAAATTAATTAATGGATTCAAGCTGCATCCAAGTATTAGCACACATTTGCATTAGAATTAAATTATAAAGTAAATTTGTACAAGTGAGAGACATTTGAGGTGATATCTTATTGGGGAGATTTTCTTGTGATATGAACATATAGTCTTAAAACCTTAAATAGAAGAGATAAGCAAGTATAAAAGTCTGACTAAAGAAACTGCAGCTTGAGAGACTTACAAATAAAAACATTTTGGTCTAGTATGCCTGATATTATAGATGTTGAAAAATAAAATAGTTCAACAATATTCTATTTCTTAGTTTTAGAATTGTTTTCTGAATTCCACATATTGATTAGCTGAATTAATTGGTTGCCATAGTGCCGTTTTGATGCATTTTCAAAGATAAAATATAGAGACAAGTAATCCAATAAAATTAAATCTTAATTTATAATTTTCTTTCTTCCTTCTGCCTTTCATTCTCCTACTTTATGTCTTTCATTTTTTTTCTCTACTTCATTATGCAAATAATGTTTTTAACAACAGTTATTTTGGCTGCACTGGATCTTCATTGCTGCACGGGATTTCTTTAGTTATGGCAGATCGGGGGCTATTCTTTGTTGTGGTACGTGGGCTCTCGAGTACAGGCTTCAGTAGTTGGGGCTTATGGGCTTAGTTGCCCCAAATTGAACCCATGATCCCTGCATTGGCCGGCCGATTCTTAAACACCAGAAGTCTCTATGCAAATAATCTTAATTGGCTGTAATATTAATTTACTATAGGCCCTCAAAATCAAAATTAAACCTGATACTTTGAGAGTATAAGTATGTTTCTATTCATTTTTATATCACACTTAAAAATACCGCACATATTTCAGGTGTATCTGGGCAAATTCTGAGGTACAGAGTTTTAAAGAGGGGTGTGGCTGAACGTGGGACTGGGCAAACTCTCTAATTTCTGTAATTTGGAAAACCGTTGATTTGCTCTGTTGCTTGTGACTGACTGTTGGCTTCTGCATAATTCTAAACTGGTGACCAGTGTCTAGCTGGCCATGGATATGTGGCCCTGGCTCCACTTCATGGTGATTGGCTTTGGGTGGGTGGTCAAAATCAGAGCCCACTCTCATTGATTTATTTTTTTTGTCTCCTCTGAATACCTATGTGCCCAGGAAAGGTTTTTCTTAATCTTCTGCTTGGAACAGCACAACAGAGATAAGGTTTTCAGATAATGCTTATATTATTAGCTGTCTGTTCTTTTGGCTATAGGTAGAACAGGAATTGGGAAAACACCAGCATCAAATTTTCATGAATTTTTAGGTAGCTTTGAACTTCTTTTTATACTCAACGGCTGATGCAGAAAGAATGATAATCCAACAACCTGAAAGAAAAAAAATCAAATCATAGAAATATGGTTAAATCTTGATCTTAAAAAAAAAAATGTCTATACCTTCTGGATTTGAATCAAGTTTGATATTATTCTCCCAAGATGTCTACTATGTTGAATTTACCTGAAACCCAGTTATATTTTATGTTTATATTTTTACTGGATTCTAGGTGACTAATGGGTCATACATTTTATGGTAAAATTTTCTTATACTTGGAAAAGGACATGAGAGCATATTATTCAAAATCTATTTGAGTCTCTTTTGTAATAACCAGGTTTATTCTCTTTTTTTAAGTCATCCTTATTCCCAATTGGAATTTTGCTGGAAATAGAATCTAATCGTTTCTACTTCCCTTAAGAGTTGAAAAGCTGAAGTAATATGGGAAGATTTTAGATACAATTCTATTATTTCTATAATAAGCATAATTCCACCAGCTTGTTTTATAAGACTGTTATTGAAGAGCTATTTAATCTTTGGATTTTGAATTGCAAAAAATTTCATAACAATTGAGATACTAACAGATAAATGAAATCTTGAATTTGTAGGGTGCTTTCCCATAGAAATCTTAAATTCAAAATAGCATTGTTAATTATAAAGTAACTTAGAACTTGTACACTGTTACATAAAGATTGATAATTTTTTTAATAAAGAATTTTATATAGATAGTGTTTATTCTAGCATGCACATTTGTTGGAAACAATTATCTTGGTCATCCGAAAAAACTACCTATTGTGAGTAAAGAATAGTATAGAATAATTTAAAACTTAATTATAAAAAATAACTATTATATACTGTTCTTTCAATGTGTTTGACATATGCAATTAATATTTTTATTAAATATATGGTAAATATTTGAATCAAAAATAAAATAAACTTTCTTCATAAAAGTTTGGATATTTTTTCCAGCTTTATTGACATATGATTGACAAAATTATATTTAAAGTATAAAAAGCAATGATCTGATAAATTTGTACATTGTGAAAGGATTCCCAGAATTGAATTAATTAACACATGGCTATATTATTAAATAAAAAGAAATAAGTTTAAAAGATTTTGGTCTAAATTTTATGATTCCACCATTATAATGCTATGAATCAAGATTATCCTATACTAATAATACTCTATTATTAATAACAAAATTATGCTGTATTATGTCAATAGCACAAGTTCTTAGATATTGGAATTTAGGAAACTGTAAACTGTGAGCATTTTCTAGCATGAAAATCTAAACAAACTGATGATTAATCAAGGAAGATTCTAAAACATTTCATACATGGACAATGTTAAGTTTAATTTACAAATTTTATAATTTTCCAGTTTATGCAATTTGCTAATCTGAAAGAAGCTATAAATTTACTCCCTAATTTTCAAAGTTTTCACTCTAAGACCTCCTGTAAAACACTTAGCTTTTTACTTTATCAAAATTAAGTGACCTGGATGTGAGAGCCTTACTGTCAATGTTTTAATGAGCCTGTTATACCACTGTTTTCAGAGCCTGCCCCTTTATTGACTTCTAAAGTATAGTTTGGGAGAGTGGGAGGATAGAGAAAAGTGAAAGACTAGAGAAGTCTGATAGTACAAATTGAATGGATAGACAGAAGATGTTTTGAAGGTATATTCTATCACACTTTTCAGCTCCCTAACACATAAAGAACCTAGTAATTACAATGACAAGAATTTAATTAGAAATTACTATGTGGTGTGTATGTGTGTATAAATATATATATATGAGTGTACATCTATATATTTCTCTATATATGAGTATATATATATATCAACATGTATTATATTGATATTTATAGTTTATTGTTTGTTAGTCACTCAGTCATGTCTGATTCTTTCTGACCCTATGGCCTATGGTCCACCAGGGTCCTCTGTCCATGGGATTCTGCAGGCAAGAATATTGGAATGGGTTGCCATTCCCTTCTCCAGGGGATCTTCCAAACCCAGGAATCGAACCCAGTTCTTCTGCATTGCAGGCAGATTATTTACTATTTGAGCTATAGGGAAGACCTGATGTATATATATATAAGGCAGATTTTATTGCCACCTCTTTTACAGGTACAGAAAGACAATAGGATTGTTAAGTTACTTGCCCCAAACCCCAGCTGGTAAAAGAGCTGAGCTTTAAACCTAGACAGTATAATTTCAGGGTCTATGGTCTTCCATATGAATTACTATGTGATAGTGCCTTTCCATATACTTTTTTCCAATAATATATGCCTATGAGTGTGGACAACTGGGGAATTTGCTTCAACTATTTCATTTTCTTTTTACTTTGTGTCTAAGCAGAGGCCCCAAAAGAGTAATAGGCTGAATGTGAATATTACATTCTCATGTATCCACACTGAGAGAAATCTAGCACATTCTGTACTGGTAGTCACACCTCAGCCCAAAGTGTCAAGTTGCTTCAGAGAGCTCACATAAACCCCAGAGCTGCATAAGTGGTTGTTTCTTCACTAGCAGCTTCCCTCACAATGCAATTACTAAAGGAAATCCTGCCAAGAACTTGCTGAAGATTCTTGGACCAATGAGCCCTTCTGATCTCAGGTTCCCCATATGGAGAATAAAAGGAATCCATCTGGGATCATGACAGTTAAAAACCCTTTGATATCTGATGTGATTGAGAGATTAAGAGTCTGGGCTTGGAAATCCAGAAGACTTAACTAACCAGTTCTTAGTTATGTTAATGTCGTTAAGAATGTACACTTCAGAGCTAAATTGCTTGGATCCAAACTCCAGCCCCACCACTAGGCACTGATGACCCTGGGGAAGTTTAATTCACTTTGTATACTCATTTTTGAGGACAAGATGGTTGGATGGCATCATTGACTCAGTGGACCTTGAGTTTGAACAAGCTCCAGGAGGTGGCGAAGGTTAGGGAAGCCAGGTTTGCTGCAGTCCGTGGGGTCATAAAGGGTCAGATACAACTGAGTGACTGAACAGCAAATACTCCCTTTCCTCATCTGCTAAACAAGGAAAATATTAGTACTACCTTATAGACTTGTTGAGACTTCCCTGGTGGCTGACAGTAAAGCATCTGCCTACAATGTGGGAGACCTGGGTTCAAACCCTGGGTCGGAAAGATCTCCTGGAGAAGGAATTGGTAACCCACTCCAGTATTCTTGCCTGGAGAATCCCATGGATGGAGGAGCCTCGTAGGCTACAGTCCACGAGGTCGCAAAGACTCGGACATGACTCCACGACTTCACTTTCTTTCTTTCTATAGACTTGTTAGGGCAATTAAAGGAAATAATATATGCACAGAAGTTCAGTGTCTGGCTTTTGGTAAACCCTCAATAAATATCTATCCTAATACTTAGCCTTTTAAGTGTCAGCTTCCTCACTTAAGATATGTTGACAAAATAGCACCTAACTCACAGAGGCATTGTGAGGCTAATGAGAGATAATGAATGGAAGGTTCTTTATACAATGGCTGGCATAAAGCCAGTGCTTAGTGACTATGGTTTCATCATCAGTTGTCATTCTCCTGGTATTCTACTTTGCCCTCCTGGCCATGAATACCCTGGTGTCTGCACATACCTACCAGTGAGGCTGTTGCTATGCGATTGTGCTGCTTTGTTAAGGATGGGATCTAGAGAGATGGAGAGGGATAGATTAGGCCAGCTGGGCAGGGAAAACTGGAGCCACGGTGAAAACCACACTTTGTGGAGCAGGTCTATGAATGCTGCTTGCGCTGCTGCGACAGGGGCACATGTGCTGCGCAGAGGGAAGAGTTGTATTGGAAAGACCAGAGGCCGGTGCAAGCAGCATCAGTGTGGGGTGATCATGTTGCTGGCCTGGCCAACACTAATGGTCTCCAGGTCATTTTGCTTTTTGTTTCTCGAAGAATGTTTGGAAATCTCCTCTGGCAGGACCATGGCTGCTGGCTCTGTTATAGGTACATCATCAAAATTGAATGTGAGTGCCAGTGTGAGCAGTGAAATGTGAGCAGGCAGAGAACAAAGAACCAAACATACTAAATATTTCCAGCACAGTCAAATGGAGAGAGCTGGCTAAACTTTTCTTTCCACTGAAATTTTTTACTATATGTAAGCACCTGCAGATAAGTATTCATTTCATTAAAGAATCATATTTTCAAGCAATGATATTAACATATTAACTCATTTAATTCTTGAAATCCAGAATTATTCTAATTTTTTTTGATAAGGTTGGGGAAATTCAAGGAGTTGAGAAACAAATCTAAATTCTAAAAGTGAATAAAAGAACTAGGATTTGAAGCCTGGTATATCGTATACTATAGGGGCTCCCTAGGTGGCTCAGTGGTAAAAAATTTTGCCTGCTAATGCAAGAGACGCAGGAGACACGGTTTCAATCCCTGGGTGGAGAGGATTCCCTGGAATTAGGAAATGGCCACCCACTCCTATATTCTTGCCTGGGGAATCCCACAGATAGAGGAGCCTGGTGGGCTGCAGTCCGTGGGGTCACACAGAGTCAGACATGACTTAGTAGCTGAACACACATATCCTATCCTATAGTGTGTGTGTGTGTATGTGTGTGTGTGTATGTGTGTGTGTGTGTGTGTGTGTGAGAGACGCGTATAGGTTGACAGAAAAATCTCACCGCAACTCAGGAATGTAAGAATTAAATTACTTTTTTGAGCCTACATTCTACCTGGTGACAGGCATACAACCTTAGTCAAATTTGTACTTTTTCTTGATGCTGAATCTAAGTTTTAGGGGATAGCTTGGAGTTAGCCAGCGAGGGACATGTCATCCTTAATAATGAATATTCATGGGCAGATCTTTATAGATATCCCTTATTTCTATAGAGACCAAGTTATTTGGTCTACAGAGACCTACAGCAGACACTTTCCAAAGTAAAAGGGGGTACTGGAAATAACTACACCAATGCAACAAATATAATGCAAATCAGATATATGGTCACTGTGCATTTTTTTTTCTGCTGTGTCTCTTCCGATTTGGCAACTCTCAATATTTTTGAGCCAGGACCGGGGCCACAGTGAAGGATGTGTAGAGGGAGCATAGTCAGTCTCTGAAAGCACTGCAAAAGAGAATGTAGCCGCAGTAGTGTGCTGTGAGGGCAGATACACACTGTATCCATTAAATGTGTGTGCCATTTGCCCCTGCTCCACCACTGTGCCCTGTGATCATCAGCTCTAGACCACACCTGGCACAGGGAATTTCTGTGGAGTATCCATGACTGTCTGCTTAGACCCACAGGCAACCCTTGTTTCTCCAGGCTCTTGCCATCTTCCTAAGCTGTTTGAGAGGAGGACAGTGCAGGTCTTCACCATTCTTAGAGGGGCACAAACCTACCCTCCATTCATCGAAGCAGTGGTAAGGACAGGTGAACAGCTGCAACAATAGACCCAAACCCCACTGATTTTGATCTTCGGTAACCATCTGCTTTGAGTGTTTGGTAAGCATCTGTTCATTCACACTAAGATTCTGGGTTCAAACTCTTTCCATCTTGTGGCTTCATTCTAAGGTCTCTTCCAGAAAAGAAGACAGAGAGCATGGAGGGCCAGTAGAGAGCTTTTAGAAACTAATCCTAGCAATAGTGTACTTCACTTCTATCCACTTAAACTGGGAAGGGGTTGAGAATTGTGATCTAGCAGGGATCAAAAGCTGAGGGAAAAACCAAGTTGTTATAAGCATGAGTTTTCTCAGCTAGGTAGCCCATACCCATGCCAATCCTGAAAATTTTACTTGTACTGTATTAAAATATTTTAATTGCTTTCATTGTAGAGAAAAATGTAATGAGTTATTTGTATTTGTAGAACTGAATAGCTAAAACTTGGCTGGCATATTTTGACTCGAATTAATGCTTTATGTTCTTGTTTATTTTTAAGGTTCACACAAATGTGAAGATGGTAAAACTTAATAATACTTAAGTCTGTCCTTTGTTTTTTTCTTTCACATTCATAACACTTGTGATCCTTTGATTTCCTTGGGGTCATTTGACTTGAATAGAGAGTTCTAACATTCAGAAGTAACAATAACAGGACGAAAAGTTCTGTTTTGCTTCATTTTATTTTGTTTTGGGGATGCTATCTGAGAATGGACTATTTTCCACCCCAGTAGAGCTTAAGCACATTGGCCTTGTGTGCCTCAGGCTCACTGGCATTGCTTTTATAAGTTTGGCAAGGCTGGAGTTTTCAAATTGGCAGAACATTCTGGAAGCATTTCCATGTTTTGGAAGTTTGAACAGCTTCTTACATTGAAATCTGACTGTATTTTTGAACCAATTCACTGGAAATGAAGTTTATGCATGAGAAGTTCAGAGGATCATTAGCAAAGTCTTATTTAATTGAGTGTCTCAGTATTGAAACTGTACCAGTGAGGTTCTTTTACTTCTCCAGAAAAAAGTACACTGTTGGGAGCAGCTTCTGTGGCAGTGGATATGCACATAATTGTTCAGTATCAGTCCTGGTATAGTAAATTCCTGGAGCCTCCTGCTTCTCATCTTTTCCAGTCTCACCCTCTACACTGCTATTTTGACTGGAGTTAGGGATTAAGACTTTAAATATCAGCTCATTGATTTTTGAAATCTTGATAGGTAGAAAATGGAAAAAATATCAATTCTCCATATGTGTTTTTATAAAAAGATAGATATTTAAGTTCATCTTAGGAGCAGCCTGTTTTTATTTGCTTCTTTTGGGAAAAACCATCTAGATTACTCTTTAGTTTCACAAATATAGGAAGCACTCTTTTCACTGGTCTTAAGGAAAACTAGAAATCTGAATGGTTGTTTTCAGATGGAGCAGTTAAGAGTTCTGATTAATAATTTAAACTGCTGTGTACATTGAATACAAGTATGTTGCTTCTTATGTGAGATTGTTTTCCCCTGTTGAATTGTTCTTGGCCTATAAAATAAAACATAGTTTGTATTTATGGAGCTGCTTCCTAGTTAAACAGTAGCATATGGGAAATGGTGAGCTAAAAAGAAGGGACTGAAGAAGATTTTGACTTGGTCGTTAACAGGGACTTTAAAAAAAGGAAATGAGCTGTTCATTGTGACCTGAGCTTAGATAATTTTATAGATGTCATAGCTGTGATGTTGGGAATAAAAATGAGACAGCGTTGATTTTGGATTAGTCATATTTAGCATCATAAGTCTTTGCAAATGGTCCAGCTCTTTTGAGTTTAGTTTTTTTTTTTCAATAATTTGTCAAATGTAATCAAATGTACAAATAATTATATTATTAATCTTTTTTTCTAAAGTAGGATTTTTCAACCTTGACAATATCTACATTTTTAGGCTCAGTATTTCCTTGTCTTGGGAGGCTATCTCATGCATTGTAGAATGTTAGGCAGTATTCATGGTCCCTATCGACCAGATCCCAGTTGCATCCTTCTCACTGAGTTCTGATAGCTGAATATGTCCCCAGACGCTGCAAACTGTTGCATAGACAGCAAAATTGTATCTGTCACAGAACCACTGGTTGAAAGCCACCATTCTATCCCTTCAAAGCCTCCTAAATTATTCCAGGGGATGGTAGTCGTACTGTCTCTGATGCTGAATTTCAGTGCTACATGGTTTAGATTTTGGATTATGTCAGTACTTCACTTCTGCTACCAATTTCTACATTAGTTATTATTGTGAACTGAATGTTTATATCCCTCCATAATTTATATGTTGAATTCCCCCATCCCCAGTAGGATGATATTTGGAGATGAGGTCTTTGGCAAGCAATTAGATTTAGATTAGGTCATGGGTGTGGGGACCTCATGATGAAATAAGTGGTCCTTACAAGAAGAATAATATAGAGGAACATCAGTGTGAGGATATAACAAAGAAGCAGGCATCTGCAAGCCAAGAAGAGAGCTCTCATTAGGGAGTGACTTGGCTGGCACCTTGATTGTGGACTTCCCAGCCTCCAGAACTGTAAGAAATACATTTCTGTTATTTAAGCCATTCAGTCTATGATATTTCATGATGTTGACCCAAGCTGCTTAAGACAGTCATCTCTCACCATTATCCTATGTAACAGCACAAAAAATTGAAAAAATCATGTTGCTTAAGCATTGTAAGTTTGTCAGTCATGTGATGTGTTAGTTGAGGCATTGTGAATTGTTTGTGCCACGTTTCTTCTTTGTACAGAATGTATTGCCACTCATGGTTTGGAACATGATCTCCCCCAAGCAAAAGGAAAAATGGAAATGCTGAACTCGGTGATGGCTCTTAAGTTTCTTCTAGGATATTTAAATACCTGAGATCTGCTATGCCAAGGCAAGTGGTATGGTCAAGACTGAATTCAGTTGCATGAAAAAGTTTACCTGCATGGGGGACACTGTAAGTCAAGACAGTAAATAATTGAGAACAATGTATAATGAATGGCATCTCCTGGGGAATGTTATAGATTAATACTTCATCCTCTGGGCAGGAGATACAAGTTCCCCTGTTAGATATGGACATTTCCATCACCAATTTATTATACTGTAAAGGGGTAGCTCTTGAGAAAAAGTGAGAGACTGGGAATGCAGGACTTACACTGAAAGGAGGGAGAACAATTTTCTTTCACACAGGCATCACAGTGTTTGGATCTGGACCCCATGATATGCTACTTAAACATGCGTGAGTAGCTCCAAAGAGACTGAACAGGAACTAAGCAGAGCTTCTCAGAAGAAACTGAAAAAATCTGACCAGGGTACCAGAGTGGTCTCATCCAATAGCAGTTCTAAGCAACTTTCTATACCATGCTGTGTTCCCTACATCTTCAAGTAGCACCCTGAAATATTACAGGACATGCTGTGGCTGTGCTGCTTTAGGGAAAGTATTGACAAACTCTATAAAAGGCAAGATGTAAATGGTTTTAGTTTTTGTGGACCCTGTGGTCTCTGACTCAACTGTTCAACTCTGATGTTATACTATGAAAGCGGCCGTAGATGACACTTTGTGTCTATGTTCCAACAAAAATTTATTTATAAAAACAGGTATCAGCATTGTAGGGCTCTCTTTTGCCATCCCCTGATTTAGAGGAAAAGATTGTTTTGTGTTTTAAGATAGGGTGATAAGGGGACACTTGACACCCACCCCAAAGTATTGTGTCTTCCAAAACCAGAAGAACTGTAGATGGTGATCAGAGGAGAGGTGGTGTAGCAGTCATATAGGAAGGTCTCAGGAGGGCAAAGGAAGTACCAAACCTCCAGGTACCACTCCCTTGTCCCCTGGAGAGATACTAGAGCATATAGAAACCAGATCCTGACAGAGTGGTATTGTTACCAACTCGCCTGAGCGGAGCTCCAACAAGGGTCCTTCCACCCAGTGTCATTTGAGTCAATAGAATGATACCGAGTTTGGTTTGGAATCAAAGAAATTTTTTAAAAAATTGTGTTTATTTCTTTCCTTTTCGGCTGTGCTAGGTCTCTGTTGACGCACAGGCTTTTCTCTAGTTGTGGTGAGCAGGGGCTACTCTATAATGTGGTGTCTGGTCTTCTCATTGTGGTGGCTTGTCTTTTCACAGTGCACGGGCTCTAGGGCACACAAGCCTCACTTCTTGCAGCGTGTGGACTCAGTAGTTGTGGTTCCCAGGCTCTAGGGCATAGGCTCAATTATTGTGGTGCATGGGCTTAGTTGCTCCATGGCATGTGGGATCTTCCTGGATCAGGGATCCAACCCATATCTCCTGCAGTGGCAGGTGGAGCCTTTACTACTGAGTCGTCAGAGTGGAGAGGTGCAAGGTCATGCTGTAGAGCACACGCTATGCTACAGGCGGTGGATGGGGCTGCTTTATAGGAATCTCATGGGCATCAGTGGGGAGGGGGCAGAATGCTCATGGGGGCGGCGCTGCTCATGCTCCAGACCCAGGTGCCCAGGCAGTGTCTATGCACACGGCCGCCCCCTGAGCTGAGGTGTCAGTGCAGCAGTTTCACATTACAGCAGTTTCTGCATTAGTTCCGTCGCACAGTCACGTCCGACTCTTTGTGATCCCGTGCACTGCAGCACGCCAAGCTTTCCTGTCCATTTCCAACTCCTGGAGCTTACTTAAACTCATGTCCATTGATTGGTGAAGCCATCTGACCATTTCATCCTCTGTCGTCCCTTTCTCCACCAGCCTTCAATCTCTCCCAGCATCAGGCTCTTTTCCCATGAGTAGGTTCTTCACATCAGGTGGCAAAATATTGGAGTTTCAGTCAGCATCAGTCCTTCCAATTAATATTCAGGACTGATTTCCTTTAGGATGGACTGGTTGGATCTCCTTGCAGTCCAAGAGACTCTCCAGAGTCTTCTCCAACACCACAGTTCAAAAGCATCAGTTCTTCGGTGCTCAGCTTTCTTCACAGTCCAACTCTCACATCCATACATGACCACTGGAAATACCAGAGCTTTGACTAGACAGACCTTTGCTGGAAAAGTAATGTCTCTGCTTTTTAATATGTTGTCTAGGTTGGTCATAACTTTTCTTCCAAGTAGCAAGCATCTTTTAATTTCATGGCTGCAGTCACCATCTGCAGTGATTTTGGAGTCCAAAAAATAAAGTCAGCCACTGTTTCCATTGATTCCCCATCTATTTCCCATGAAGTGATGGGACCAGATGCCATGATCCTTGTTTTCTGAATGTTGAGCTCTCAGCCAACTTTTTCACTCTCCTCTTTCACTTTCAATAGGAGGCTCTTTAGTTTTTCTTCTCTTCCTGCCATACAGGTCGTGTCATCTACATATATGAGGTTATTGATATTTTTCCCAGCAATCTTAATTCCAGCTTGTGCCTCATCCAGCCTGGCATTATACATGATGTACTCTGTATATAAGCTAAATAAGCATGGTGACAATATACAGCCTTGACGTACTCTTCTCCCAATTTGAAACCAGTTTGTTGTTCTATGCTCAGTTCTAACTGTTGCTTCTTGGCCTGTATACAGATTTCTTGAGTCAGGTCAGGTGGTCTGGTATTCCCATCTCTTTCAGAATTTTTCACAGTTTGTTGTGATCCACACAGAGTCTTTGGCATAGTCAGTAAAGCAGAAGTAGATATTTTTCTGAAACTCTTGCTTTTTCGATGATCCAATTTGATCTCTGGTTCCTCTGGCTTTTCCAAATCCACCTTGAACATTTGGAAGTTCATGGTTCACATATTGTTGAAGCCTGGCTTGGAGAATTTTGATCATTACTTTGCTAGCATGTGAGATGAGCGCAATTATGTGGTAGTTTGAACATTCTTTGGCATTGCCTTTCTTTGAGATTGGAATTGTCAGGGGAGTTTATAATTTCCTCAGTTCTGTCTTGCCACAGCAAAAATTTTAAGTGGCGGATGGACCAGTGTTATAGCTCAGTTTTATTGGCAAGCAAAGGAAAATACATCCTAGAGGAGTGAGAGCAGGCTGTGAAGAGAAGAGAACCCCCCGGCTCAATTTTGGCTCCTCTTTTTGTATGTTTTTCTCCTCCTTTTGAGCCTGTCCTATGTAAATTGGGCTAGCCAGGAAGGCTGTTTGTTTTACCTGAGGTCCTCACTCTGGTCCTTGGACCTTCCTTTGTTCTATTTTCACAGGCTTTTCCCTTCTTTGTCCTTTAGCCACCGCCATTTTGGACTCCTTTTTCCTATTCTATCTGCCTAACAGAATGAAAACTGACCTTTCCCAGTCCTGTGGCCACTGTTCAGTTTTCCAAATTTCCCAGCCTATCGAGTGCAGCACACGCACAGCATCGTCTTTTAGGATTTGTAATAATTCAACTGGAATTCCATCACCTTCACTAGCTTTGTTTCTAGTGATGCTTCCTAAGGCCCACTTGACTTCGCATTCCAGGATATCTAGCTCTAGGTGAGTGATCACACCATCGTGATTATCTGCGTCATGAAGATCTTTTTTTGTATTGTTCTTTTGTGTATTCTTGCTACCTCTTCTTAATATCTTCTGTGTCTGTTAGGTCCATAGCATTTCTGTCCTTTATTGTGCCCATCTTTGTATGAATGTTCCCTTGGAATCTCTAATTTTCTTAGAGAGACCTCTAGTCTTTCCCATTCTATTATTTTCCTCTATGTCTTTGTATTGATCACTGAGGAAGGCTTGCTTATTTCTCCTTGCTATTCTTTGGAACTCTGCATTCAAATGGGTATATCTTTCCTCTTCTACTTTGCCTTTAACTTCTCTTCTTTTGTCAGCTATTTGTAAGACCTCCTCAGATGACCATTTTGCCTTTTTGCATTTCTTTTTCTTGGGGATGGTCTTGATCACTGCCTCCTGTACAATGTCATGAACCTCCCTCCATAGTTCTTCAAGCACTCTATCAGATCTAATCCCTTGAATCTATTTGTCACTTCCACTGTATAATCGTAAGGGATTTGATTTAAGTCATACCTGAATGGGTAGTGGTTTTCCCTGCTTTCTTCAATTTAAGTCTGCATTGGACCCCCTATAAGCAAGTGAAACTAGACAAGCCCAAACAAAGGGAAAAAAAAAAAGAACGGCTTAGGCTTTATTACCTAGATTCTATTTTTATTTCCTGGGAATTTTTAATGGGCTTTGCTGGTGGCAAATCCCTTTTTGGCCCTTTTTCCTGCTTCTCATTCTTGAGGGGCACTAAGGAGCGATGGTCTGGCTTCTGTTTTTCTTCCTGCTAATTTGGGACATAATCACAACCCCAAGAAGAAAAGCAGAACTCCTCCCCATCTGCTTTTAGATATGTTTGGTTGTCACCTGGGCTCAGCCCTAATTGTTCACATCCCTGTGTGATCACCATTTGTCTAACCCTTTACAGAAAAAGAACATCAGACAATTTAAGATGCATGACCCAAATATTAGCAAGAGAATACATGTTTGTGTGCTCAGTCATTCAGTTGTGTCCGTCTCCTAACCCCATGGACTGTATGTAGCTCACCAGGCTCCTCTGTCCATGGGATTCCCCAGGCATGAATACTGGAGTGGGTTGCCATTTCCTTCTCCTAAGTTCAAGTGCACTTTAACTTATTCCTTGAGGCTAACATCAAGCAGATCAGGGCAATCAGAAGCCACTGAAGTTCTGATTGAATCTCTACTTTCCCTGACGGTTGGGGTTGCCAGGTTGAGTACATGGTCTATTTTAATCCCAGGGCCCTTGTTATCCCCTTTGCCACATGTGACACAAATCGTGGACCATTATCATTTTGTATGGATCCTACGAGCCCAAATCTGGGGGCTATTTCTATTGCAGCCATGAAATTAAAAGGTGTTTACCCCTTGAAAAGAAAGTTGTGAACAACCTAGATAGCAGAGACATTACTTTACCAACAAAGGTCCGTCTGGTCAAGGCTATGGTTTTTCCAGTAGTCATGTATGGATGTGAGAGTTGGACTGTGAAGAAAGCTGAGCACCGAAGAATTGATGTTTTTACTGTGGTGTTGGAAAAGACTCTTGAGAGTCCCTTGGACTGCAAGAAGATTCAACCAGTCCATCCTAAAGGAGATCAGTCCTGGGTGTTCATTGGAACTGATGCTGAAGCTGAAACTCCAATACTTTGGCCACCTCATGCAAAGAGTTGACTCATTGGAAAAGACCCTGATGCTGGGAGGGATTGGGGGCAGGAGAAGGGGATGACAGAGGATGAGATGGTTGGATGGCATCCCAACTCAATGGACATGAGTTTGAGTAAACTCTGGGAGTTGCTGATGGACAGGGAGGCCTGGCCTGCTGCAATTCATGGCGTCGCAAAGAGTTGGACACGACTGAGTGACTGAAGTGAACTGAACTGAATGTAACTTGGAAGGATTAATTTAGATTTCATACTGGATCTTCTTCTGTGACTTTATCCCTTTATCTTGCTGATTTTGTTATTGTTGCTGTTCAGTTGCCAGGTCATGTCCGATTCTTTGTGACCCCATGGACTGCAGCACCCCAGGCCTCCCTGTTCCTCACTGTCTCCCAGAGTTTGCCCAAGTTCATGTCCTTTGAATAAGTGATGCCATCCAACTATCTCATCCTCTGCAGCCCTCTTTTCCTTCTGCCTTCAATGTCTCCCTCGGCTCAGATGGTAAAGTGTCTGCCTACAGTGCAGGAGACCCAGGTTTGATCCCTGTGTTGGGAATATCCCCTGGAGAAGGAAATGGCAACCCACTCCAGTACTCTTGCCTGGAAAATCCCATAGATGGAGGAGCCTGGTAGACTACAGTCCATGGGGTCGCAAAGAGTTGGACACGACTGAATGACTTCTCTTTCTCTCTTTCAATCTTTCCCAGCATCAGGGACTTTTTCAGTGACTTGATTGTTTGCATCAGGTGACTAAAGTATCGGAGCTTCAGCATCAGATCTTCCAGGGTTGATTTTCTTTAAGATTGACTGATTAGATCTCCTTGCTGCACAAGGGACTGTCAAGAGTCTTCTCTAGCACCACAATTAGAAAACATCAATTCTTTGGCACCCTGCCATCTTCATGGTCAAGCTCTCACTTCTGTACATGACTACTGGAAAGACCATAGCCTTGACTATACAGACTTTTGTTGGCAAGGTGATGTCTTTGCTTTTTAATACACTGTCCAGGTTTGTCATAGCTTTCCTGCCAATAAGCAGTCATCTTCTAATTTTATGCAGTCATCATCTGCAGTGATTTTTGAGCCCAAGAAGAGGAAATCTGCTACTGTAGGCATATATAATGGCCTGCTTCAGGAAGATAGCCTGACCCTGCCCACCTATGAAGGGTTGTAAGGAAGTGAAACTAACACATCCCCTTGCCTGAGGCTTACTACTCTAAGAGATATTTTCAAGAATTAAATGGTCTTTTTACTTTGTTTCCTCACCTCCTCCATCTCTGATCCACAAAAGAAACTGGCATCCAAGCCCCACAAGATGGTTATTTTGAGGGACTAGCCTGCCATCTTCTCAGTCACCTGGTTCCCCAAATAAAGTCCCTTCCTTGTCTCAACCCCTCATCCCTCAGATTTATTGACCTATCGTGAGCAAGCAGAGTGAGCTTGGGCTTGGTCACGTTAATGCCTTCGCCATTTCAGTAGCTGTTCAGTTCTAGCAAGGAATGCTTCTATCCACCCAGAAAACATGTTGAAATTGTCCTATACTCTTGGCATGACAGTGAAATCAATCTGCCGATTGTCCCCAGGATATGGCCCCCTGGTCTGAATAGGCCTTATCTGGGGCCTTTTCAGGTCTGGTGTTGGGGTTGTTCATTGTGCAGATGGGACATGTCTCAACTGTCTGACTGATTATGTTTGATTGATTATACTTTTTATGCCAGAAATTGCCATGAGCTCAATGAACCTATTATAAAGGACTTGAGTTCCTTGTTGGGACTCCCTAATGACTTGATAAGCTGCAGTTCGGGAAAGAAGTATTGTCCATGTTCATTGACTAACCACCCATGACCTCATAGATCTCACTGAAGCCTCATTTTAGGGCTTTGTCTAATTTTTCTTTTGTGTGGATTGGGAAATAATTGGATGAATCTGGAACTTGAGGTAGGAGGGGTAATTGCCAAGTTATCGGTTCTAGGGCTACCCTTTGGGCAGTTCTGTCCTCCTTGTTGTTTCCCTTTCTTAACTCTGAATCCCCCTCCAATGAATCCTTGTCACCTTTTTTGGTAACTATATTGCTTTTAAAGCTTCAACACGCTTAAGCCATGTTTTACGTGTTCATTATCTGCAATAAGTATACCTCTTTCTAAAACGTGCCAGGTGTGTAGCATGGCATATGCATACCAGGAATCTGTGGACATCTAAAATCTTCCCTGTCCTTCACTGTAAGGCTCAGGTGAAGGCTATCAGCTCAGCCTTTTGGCTGAAGTCCCTGAAAGCTGGCTTTTTGCTTCTACTACTTGGGTCAGAGAGGTTAATGTGTATCCTTCCAGCCTTTTTCCTTCTCTCATTAAACTTCTGTGAACCATTCTGCTTCTTCAGGAAGAGGCTTACTTCCTAGGTCAGGATTTCTGTTCACTTCCTAGACTGAGTCTATGATTTCTATACAATCATGCTCCAGGGGCCCTATTGCTGTGGGTAGCATCATGGCAGGATCTAGCCTGTGTCAGGATTTTATGGTAACCACTGTGTTGTTTAAATGCACAGAATGAACTTGATTCAACATTCCAGGTGATAGACATTCTGTCGCTGTAGAGCTTACTAAAGCTTGAATCTGGTGTGGAGTCCATATAGAGATTGCGTGACCAAGCATTAAATTTTCAGCCTCCTTTAGCAAGATTGTAGTGGCTGCTACTGCCTGAAGGCAAAGCCATCCATTAGCAGTTTGATTTAACTGTTTAGAGAAATAAGCAACCACCAGTAGGGTGTTCCAGTTTTTGAGCTAGTACCCCAAGAGTGATGCCTTTTTTTCTTTCTTAACGTTTATTATTCGCTTATTTCTGTCTGCGCTGGATCTTCATTGCTGCGTGGGCTTTTCTGTAGTTGTGGAGAGCAGGGGGCACTTTTTCAACGCAGTGGCTCCTTTTGTTGTAGGGCACAGGCTCTAGGGTACACCAGCTTCAGTAGTTGCAGCCCCAAGGCTCTTGAGCTTGGGCAAGTAGTTGTGGTTCAAGGGCTTAGTTGCCCCAAGGCACGTGGCATCTTCCCAGATCAGGGATTGAACCTGTGTCTCCTGTATTGGCAGGTAGATTATTTACCTCTGAGCTACCAAGGAAGCCCCCTTTTTTCTACTGAATGTAAAGATCAAAGGGTTTATCTCAATCTGGGAGGGCTAGGGCTGGGGCCTGAAGCTATTGCTTTTTTGATTCAAAATACCCCTTTGTATTCTGAATTCCATTTAAGAAGATCATCATTCTATTTACTTTTTATATAGAGGCCTAGGGGCTTTCTGGTGGCTTGGGCAGCAAAGAATCTGCCTGCAATGCAGAAGACAGGGCAATGAGTTTGACCCCTAGGTCAGGAAGACCCCTGGAGAAGGAAATGGCTATCCACTGCAGTATTCTTGTGGAGAATTCCATGAGCAAAGGAGCCTGAACACACTTTCCCCAACAGGCCCTGGGCAGGGCTGGTTTATACGGATTTTGCCACTAGCTGGATGGGGCGGAGTTCTCACTGGGCAGATTCAGCTTTGTTGCTTATGGCTCCAGATCACAGTGCTGGGGGCAGTGTCTCTGCACATGGCCCAGGGCTGCCATCTTGAATTGCAATATGTGTGAAGTGCTTGTGTACACAGCCGCCAGCCGAGGTGTCAGCCCAGCTCTTCCACACTAGAAACTTGGGTCTGAAGTGTCAGGTGCCAAAAGCCTCCACATATGGTGCCCAAACAACAAGTAAAAACAGACAAAGCACAAAAGAAAGAAAAAAAAATAAAAAAGGTTAGACTATATTCTATAGCTCAGATTCTATTTTTATCTTCTGGGACTTGTTAATGGATTTTGCTGGTGATAATATCACTTCGACTTTGGGAAGCATACTTCTTTTTTAGTGTGTTTGATGTACCATAATCTTGTTTATACGTAGTTCTATCAAAACTCCAAGCCAGGCTTCAGCAATACGTGAACTGTGAACTTCCAGATGTTCAACCTTGTTCTAGGAAAGGCAGAGGAACCAGAGATCAAATTGCCAACATCCGCTGGATCACCGAAAAAGCAAGAGAGTTCCAGAGAAACATCTATTTCTGCTTTATTGACTATGCCAAAGCCTTTGACTGTGTGGATCACAATAAACTGTAGAAAATTCTGAAGAGATGGGAATACCAGACCACCTGACCTGCCTCTTGAGAAACCTGTATGCAGGTCAGGAAGCAACGGTTAGAACTGGACATGGAACAACAGACTGGTTCCAAATAGGAAAAGGAGTACATCAAGGCTGTATATTGTCACATTGTTTATTTAATTTATATGCGGAGTACATCACGAGAAACGCTGTGCTGGAAGAAGCACAAGCTGGAATCAAGATTGCTGGGAGAAATATAAATAACCTCAGATATGCAGATGACACCACCCTTATGGCAGAAAGTGAAGAGAAACTAAAAAGCCTCTTGATGAAAGTGAAAGGAGAGTGAAAAAGTTGGCTTAAAGCTCAACATTCAGAAAACTAAAATCATGGCATCCGGTCTCATCACTTCATGGGAAATAGATGGGGAAACAGTGTCAGACTTTATTTTGGGGGGCTCCAAAATCACTGCAGATGGTGACTACAGCCATAAAATTAAAAGACACTTACTTCTTGGAAGCAAAGTTATGACCAACCTAGATAGCATATTCAAAAGCAGAGATATTACTTTGCCAACGAAGGTCCGTCTAGTCAAGGCTATGGTTTTTCCTGTGGTCATGTATGGATTTGAGAGTTGGACTGTGATGAAAGCTGAGCGCTGAAGAATTGATGCTTTTGAACTGTGGTGCTGGAGAAGACTCTTGAGAGTCCCTTGGACTTCAAGGAGATCCAACCAGTCCATTCTAAAGGAGATCAGTCCTGGGTATTCATTAGAAGGACTGATGCTAAAGCTGAAACTCCAGTACTTTGGCTACCTCATGCGAAGAGTTGACTCATTGGAAAAGACTCTGATGCTGGGAGGGATTGGGGGCAGGAGGAGAAGGGGATGACAGAGGATGAGATGGCTGGATGGCATCACCGACTTGATGGACATGAGTTTGAGTGAACTCCGGGAGTTGGTGATGGACAGGGAGGCCTGGCGTGCTGCAATTCACGGGGTCACAAAGAGTCGGACATGACTGAGTGACTGAACTGAACTGAACTGATCAAAACTAAAATATTATGAAGTATTCAAATTTTCTGAATCCTTTCAAAGTCCTTTCACTGCACGTATATGATGATCTACTTAGTGTATTTAATCTAGAATTATGAATCATCATCATTGTTACATGTAATTAGCCTGATTGTTTAGTTAATAAATAGACCCACAAGTATTTACAGTGTTATTCTATGTGCCTAGCATAATGCAAGACCTTTTAGGATATATTAGAGCATGAAACATAATCCGGGCTGGGAAATTGAGTGCTAAAGACAGTTCAGGACAGAAGCCCCAAATCTATTTAGCCAGTTATAAGAGAGTGAGAGGTAAAATCCTGTTGGTGGATATTTTATTTCAAGATGTCCCAAGGGTTGGTTATATTCCGGCTGCCACTGTTACTGAGGACAAGGCTGCTCCTGCATTCTTGCCATGCTCACAGGTGGCCACATTGCTGGAAGAGACTGAGCCAGACCTTTGTGCTTCCTGCAAAAACAAATGGGGACAGCAGTGGTTGACATTGGTCTTTTTTTTTTTTAATACTATGCCTGTTTTTTGTTTGTTTGTTTTTTTGTCTCTTTTTGTTTGTTTGCTTTCATTTATTTTTTTTAAATTTAAATTAATTTATTTTAATCGAAGGCTAATTACAATATTGTATTGGTTTTCCATACATCAACATGAATCTGCCACAGGTGTACACGTGTTTCCAATCCTGAACCCTCCTCCCACCTCCCTCCCCATACCATCTCTCTGGGTCATCCCAGTGCACCAGCCCCAAGCATCCTGTATCCTGCATCGAACCTAGACTGGCGATTCGTTTCTTATATGATATTATACATGTTTCAATGCCGTTCTCCCAAATCATCCCACCCTCTCCCTCTCCCACATAGTCCAAAAGGCTGTTCTATACATCCGTGTTTCTTTTGCTGTCTCGCATACAGGGTTATCATTACCATCTTGCTATATTCCATATATATGTGTTAGTATAGTGGATTGGTGTTTTTCTTTCTGGCTTACTTCACTCTGGATAATAGGCTCCAGTTTCATCCACCTCATTAGAACCGATTCAAATGTATTCTTTTTAATAGCTAAGTAATATTCCATTGTGTATATGTACCACAGCTTTCTTGTCCATTCATCTGCTGATGGACATCTAGGTTGCTTCCATGTCCTGGCTATTATAAACAGTGCTGCGATATACATTGGGGTACAGGTGTCTCTTTCAATTCTGGTTTCCTCAGTGTGTATGCCCAGCAGTGGGATTGCTGGGTCATAAGGCAGTTCTATTTCCAGTTTTTGAAGGAATCTCCATACTGTTCTCCATAGTGGCTGTACTAGTTTGCATTCCCACCAACAGTGTAAGAGGGTTCCCTTTTCTCCACACTCTCTCCAGCATTTATTGCTTGTAGACTTTTGGCATTCTGACTGGTGTGAAATGGTACCTCATTGTGGTTTTGATTTGCATTTCTCTGATAATGAGTGATGTTGAGCATCTTTTCCTGTGTTTCTTAGCCATCTGTATGTCTTCTTTGGAGAAATGTCTATTTAGTTCTTTGGCCCATTTTTTGATTGGGTCATTTATTTTTCTGGAATTGAGCTGCAGGAGTTGCTTGTATATTTTTGAGATTATTTGTTTGTCAGTTGCTTAATTTGCTATTATTTTCTCCCATTCTGAAGGCTGTCTTTTCACCTTGCTTATAGTTTCCTTTGTTGTGCAGAAGCTTTTAAGTTTAATTAGGTCCCATTTGTTTATTTTTGCTTTTATTTTCAGTATTCTCAGAGGTGAGTCATAGAGGATCCTGCTGTGATGTATGTTGGAGAGTGTTTTGCCTATGTTCTCCTCTAGGAGTTTTATAGTTTCTGGTCTTACGTTTAGATCTTTAATCCGTTTTGAGTTTATTTTTGTGTGTGGTGTTAAAAAGTGTTTTCTTGTTTCATTCTTTTACAAGTGGTTGACCAGTTTTCCCAGCACCACTTGTTAAAGAGATTGTCTTTACTCCATTGTATATTCTTACCTCCTTTGTCAAAGATAATATGTCCATAGGTATGTGGATTTATCTCTGGGCTTTCTATTTTGTTCCATTGATCTATATTTCTGTCTTTGTGCCAGTACCATACTGTCTTGATGACTGTGGCTTTGTAGTAGAGCCTGAAGCCAGGCAGGTTGATTCCTCCAGTTCCATTCTTTCTCAGGATTGCTTTGGCTATTCAAGGTTTTTTGAACATCCATACAAATTGTGAAATTATTTGTTCTAGCTCTATGAAAAATACCACTGTATTGTGTCTTGTCTGACAACATTATTAACATTATTCAACTTTCTCTTGGGAACTTGACTTTTTCCTCTGAGAACTAAAGTTTCCCTCTTTTAATTAAGAGTCACTGACTTGGTCCTGACATTTTGCTGCTGGACTTCCCTGAGTCTAATGCATTCAACTGACCACTGAATGACCTCCTGGAACACAACCAATTCCTAGGTTGGGGACTTGTCTCTAGATAATTGCCTCTTTCTTTGATTTTGTTGTGTAGGAAAAAAGATCAGTAAGATGAAGGACTATATTGTGAGATTTCTATTCTTGGTTTCCTATAAAATAAAACAATTTAACATGATTGAACTATTGAATTACATTTTTGAGTTAGAAAGGCTCTTAAAAACTATCTAGTCCATGAACTAATAACAATAATGATTTCAGATTTTAAAAATAATCAAACTAAAAGGATATAGTAATTTTGTTTATGTGCTCTGTCACAGCCCTTGAATTTTTTCCATTCCAGGACCAGACGATCCATTAGATATAGTTAGAATTTTAAAGTTCATAAAGCACACTAAGAAAATTCAATATATGCTCAATAAAGAGTTCATAATTAATAGTTATAGAGGTTATGATTTTAGGCTTTTAATTTTATTTTATAAACCATGAAACTAAAAACAGGAAAAGATCATGCAGCTTCAATTTTAGTGCACATTAATGAAAGTAACTTCCCAAATTTTATGTATTCTGAGAACAGGAAATAAAATTTTCACATACTACAGATTTAGAACACTATTATTTTGCATATCTTAAATCATGATTTTATGAAATTGGAGTATGTCCTTTGCTTCTTATTTTCTTATCAACTAACTAATAAGGCAGTTTTAAAGACATCAACATATATCAGTCAGAATGGGCACCATCAGAAAGTCTACAAGTAATAAATGCTGCAGAGGGTGTTGAGAAAAGAGAACCTTTCTACACTGTTGGCAGAAATGTGAATTGGTACAGCTACTATGAAGAGCAGTATGAAGTTTCCTTACAGAGCTACCATATGATTCAACAATCCCAATCCTGGGCATTTAGCCAGAGAATACCCTAATTTGGAAAGATATATGTACCCCAGTATTCACTGCAGCACTGTTTACAATAGCCAGGTCGTGTAAGTAACCTAAATGTCCATCAGCAGAAGAATGGATAAAGAAAATGTGGTTCATGTAGACAATGGAATATATGTATATATCCCATTAAAACAGAATAGAATAGTTAAATAATGAAAAAAGAATGACATAATGCTATTTGCAACAACACAGATGGACCTAGAAGTTGTCATACTGAGTGAAGTAAGTCAGATAAAGGCAAGTATCACATGGTATCGCTTGTATGTAGAATCTAAAATATATTACAAATGAACTTATTTACAAAGCAGAAATAGAGTCAGAGATGTAGGAAACAATCTTATGGTTACCAGGTGGGGCAACGAGGGGGAGAACTTAATTGGAGGATTGGAGTTTGACATATAGACACTACTGTATATAAAATAGATAACTAATAAGATCTACTATGTAGCACAGAGAACTCTACTCAATACTCTGTAATGATATTTATGGGAAAAGAATCTGAAAAAGAGTGGATATGTGTATATGTACAACTGATTCACTTTGCTGTACAGTAAAGTGCTGTACACAGCATTATAAATCAACTATATGCCAATAAATTAAAAAAAATAGCCAATCAAATATAAGAACAAAAAAGAGAATTATATATTCTCAAAGATTTTTCATGTAAAAATAGGGTCTTTTAAAAATCCTCATAACCCAAGTTCTTTTACACAATCTCTTTTTTTAAAGATGAAGGCTGTTTTCTTGTCCATTATGTTGAAAGTTCATAAGCTCTTGCTGGCTTGGAACAGATTGTGATATAACAGACCAGTGCAGAATTTTCAGTTCAAAAGACAATGTACTCTCCCAGCTTTTACCTCTATGGCTTCTTTATCCCAACCTAAACCATACAATATCTACTCTAAGTGGCACTTAGCCAGCACATGTTACCTAAACTTGTTAAAAATCATAGATTTTTGGCTCAGAGATCCCAAGTTATTATCACGATCAAATAGATAACTAAAAAAAAGCTTTTATACTTATTTTCAGCACACACTTTAATTCAGTTCAAAGAGAAGGGATTTATCTGTTGCTCTTCTGAAGATACTTGTTTATTGTCAATGACTGTGCTCACTAAGAGATGTTAAAAGCATGGAAGTGAAAATCACTCAGTTGTATCTGACTCTTTGTGACTCCATGGACTATACAGTCCTGGAATTTTCCAGGCCAGAATACTGGAGTGAGTAGCTGTTCCCTTCTCCAGGGGATCTTCCCAACCCAGGAATTGAACCCAGGTCTCCCGCATTGTGTGCAGATTCTTTACCAGCTGAGCCACCAGGGAAGCCCAAGAATACTGGAGTCGATAACCTATCCCTTCTCCAGGTGATCTTCCCAACCCAGGAATCATCCAACCAGGTTCTCCTGCATTGCAGGTAGATTCTTTACCAGCTGAACTTTCAGGGAATATAATGTGATGTTTTAAATACTTCTATGGTATATGTAGTCAGAGCAAGATATTATTTGCTTTTAGATTTGTAAAAGTAAAGAGATTATAAGACATTTTTTTTTTTTTCCTAGCATTTTTCCAAGTGTTTCTGTGAGGGTATTTTGGATGAGATTAACATTTAAATCAACATACTGATTATAGAAATTGCCCTCCGTAATGTGGGTTGGCCTCACCCAATCAGAAACCCTGAATAGAACCAAAGTCTGACTTTCTCCTCAGTAAAAAAATTCTTTCTTCCTCTTTTCCTTCAAATTGGGACATTGGCTTTCTCCCTGCTTTTAGATTCGAAATGAATCATGGACTCTTCCCTGAATCTTAAGCCTCCTGGCCTCAGGACTAGAACTAAGCTACTGACTTTTCTGGATCTGTAGCTTGCCAACTCAGCTTGTAGATCTAGGGATCCTGGGGTTTGCTAGCTTCCATAACTTTGTGAGCCAGTTCCTTATAAAATATCTTTTGACACATATGTACATCTATATACATATAGTTTGTTCTGTTTCTCTGAAAAACCCTAATATACCCTACTGTTAGTTATGCAGCATTCTCCTATGTTTTCTTGTTTAGGAATCTAGCTTCTACATTCAGGTCTGTGATTTATCTCTAATGAGTTTATGGGTATGAAGGAAAGTAGAAGTTGATCTTCATTTTTGTTTCCCTTCAGGAGTACATTCAATTGTTTCAGCACCATTTCTTTTAAAAAAGCTTTTCTTTCTCCATTAAAATGATTTGGTAAATCAGTCAAAAATAAATTGCCTATATGGATGTGCAATTAATCTAAATTCTATTGTATTCCACTGATATTTACTCTTCCGTATGCTATTACCACACAGTCTTAAATATAATAGCTTTGCAGTAAGCCTTGTAATCAGATAAAGAAAGTCCTCCAAGTTTCAATTTGTCAAGATTGTTTTACAGTTCTAGATACTTTGAATTTCCATGCAAATTTTAGAATGAATTTGTCTATTTCAACTAGTCTCTGGGATTCTGTTGACTTGCATTGAATCTGAAAATCAGTTTTGAAAAACTATTAATATTATTGAGTCTTATAATCTATTAGCATGTAATATCTATTTATATTTTTGTTAATTTTTATTTTCAATATTTAGACTTTATTTTTTAAGTATCATGCATAATCTTTATTCTTAAGAAATATTTAGGTATTTCTTTTTTTATTTTTTTAAATTTTTAAATTTTTATTTTTACTTTATTTTACTTTACAATACTGTATTGGTTTTGCCATACATTGACATGAATCCTCCACGGGTGTACATGCATTCCCAAACATGAATCCCCCTCCCACCTCCCTCCCCATAACATCCCTCTGGGTCATCCCTGTGCACCAGCCCCAAGCATCCTGTATCCTGCATTGAACATAGACTGGCGATTCATTTCTTACATGACAGTATACATGTTTCAATGCCATTCTCCCAAATCATCCCACTATCTTTGGTTAGATTTGTTTCTAGAGATTTGATAATTTTCTGACTTTTATTCTGTTTTCACTTAATGTATTTGATAATCGATAAGTAAGTCAGAAGAGGAACAAAAATACCAAACACTAAATAAAATCTCTATCTGATAATTGTTGCACCTGGGGCTATTTCAGTGTCTCTTTGGCTAAATTTTCCTCTTTTTACTGTAAATCACATTTTTATAGTTATCTATAAGTCATGTGAAAGAGATGGGAATACCAGACCATCTGACCTGCCTCTTGAGAAATCTGTATGCAGGTCAGGAAGCAACAGTTAGAACTGGACATGGAACAACAGACTGGTTCCAAATAGGAAAAGGAGTACGTCAAGGCTGTATATTGTCACCCTTCTTATTTAACTTCTATGCAGAGTACATCATGAGAAATGCTGGACTGGAAGAAACACAAGCTGGAATCAAGATTGCCAGGAGAAATATCAATAACCTCAGATATGCAGATGACACCACCCTTATGGCAGAAAGTGATGAGGAACTCAAAAGCCTCTTGATGAAAGTGAAAGTGGAGAGTGAAAAAGTTGGCTTAAAGCTCAACATTCAGAAAACTAAGATCATGGCATCCAGTCCCATCACTTCATGGGAAATAGATGGGGAAACAGTGTCAGACTTTATTTTTTGGGGCTCCAAAATCACTGCAGGTGGTGACTGCAGCCATGAAATTAAAAGATGCTTACTCCTTGGAAGAAAAGTTATGATCAACCTAGATAGCATATTCGAAAGCAGAGACATTACTTTGCCGACTAAGGTCCATCTAGTCAAGGCTATGGTTTTTCCAGTAGTCATGTATGGATGTGAGAGTTGGACTGTGAAGAAAGCTGAGCGCTGAAGAATTGATGCTTTTGAACTGTGGTGTTGGAGAAGACTCTTGAGAGTCCCTCGGACTGCAAGGAGATCCAACCAGTCCATTCTAAAGATCAGCCCTGGGATTTCTTTGGAAGGACTGATGCTAAAGCTGAAACTCCAGTACTTTGGCCACCTCATGCAAAGAGTTGACTCATTGGAAAACACTTTGATGCTGGGAGGGATTGGGGGCAGGAGAAGAAGGGGATGACAGAGGATGAGATGTCTGGATGGCATCACTGACTCGATGGATGTGAATCTGAGTGAACTCTGGGAGTTGGTGATGGACAGGGAGGCCTGGCGTGCTGTGATCCTTGGGTCGCAAAGAGTTGGACACGACTGAGCAACTGAACTGAACTGTATTCTAGAGACTGTACATGTATAACTGTACATGTATAAGTCATGTACTTTTTCATTATATTCTGGACATTGTATGTAAAATAGGGATGGAAATAAACATTACACCTCGTAAAAGCTATGCTCCTTTGGTCAGGCTGTTAGCATAGGGAGCTAAACTAATACAGCTGTATTTAGTTTTAGTTTATGTCTTGTTTAAATTTTTTATTTATTATTATTATTTTATTTTTGGGTCACACCCCATGGCACGTGGGATCTTAGTTGTCCGACCAGGGATTGTGCCCCCTGCATTGGAAATGTGAAGTCTTAACCACTGGACACCAAGGACACCTAGTTTTACATTTTTAAAGTCAAGACTTTTGAGATCTCAGCATGCCAAGTTTTACCAGTCCCTTTATGCTTTACAACTTAGGTGACAGCTTTCTGGTAGGATCTCTCCTCTCTCCCTCTGCTTTAAATTCTGGCAGCCAAATTTTAATCACTGAGGAGTTCTTGTTTTCTAATCTCATCTCTGGTTTTCTAAACAATAAGAGATGTTTTTCCATTCTACTGACATTTCCCCAGCTTTCTGACAGTCTCTAGAGTGCATTCCCTAAAAGCCTGGACTGCACAAGTGCAGATGATAATCAGTTCAATTCAGTTGCTCAGTCGTGTCTGACTCTTTGAGACCCCATGGACTGTAGCACGTCAGACTTCCCTGTCCATCACCAACTCCCAGAGCCTCCTCAAACTCATGTCCATTGAGTCGGTGATGCCATCCAACCATGTTCATAAAATTTCTCTCCACATCCTGCCCATAACCATCCCCAGGAAGCCCTAGTCTTACCTGTGGGAAAGGCCCATTTCTCAGGGAATGGGACACTCTTTCAGCTTTCCCAGATGTTGTTTCATTACAATTACTCATATGCTTACTGAAGACTCATAAAGAAGAGTTAGTAGTTGAGTGTATGTACCAAGTGACTGGGGCTCCTTAGGATTTCAGCTCATCACTACAGCCTCCGTGTGGGCATTAAAATTTCTTAAATTATGGCTGATTTCTTCTTACTGCAGTTCAGGTAGTTTGATGAAAGCAATGGCAGGTACCTTCTCTCTTACAACAGTTTATTACTTTCTGGAATTTAATTCATTCATGTTATTTGTGACCTTGGCTTTCTGGTGGGTTTAAAAAGATACGTGTATAATAGTAAAGTTTATCTGACTTGTTCTCATTATTAACATGAGAGCCAAGTCCTTTCAACTGAAAGTAGGAGTCCCAAATCAGCATGTTGCTTTTAATTCACTGGTGTTGCAAATAATAGATACAGAAAAGCACAGAGTTCTTTAGTGGCAGGAAGCTGTTCCTACAGCGGAAAGCAACTTCTTTGATCTTATACTGTCCTGTTTTTGATTGATCTGTCACTGATTAATGGTGATAGTGCTGCTGCTGCTGCCGTCACTTCAGTCGTGTCCGGCTCTGTGCAACCCTGTAGACGGCAGCCCACCAGGCTCTTCTGTCCCTGGGATTCTCCAGGCAGGAATACTGGAGTGGGTTGCCATTTCCTTCTCCAATGCATGCATGCAGGCTAAGTCGCTTCAGTCACGTCCGACTCTGTGCAACCCTATGGACAGTAACCCACCAGGCTCCTCTGTCCACAGGATTCTCTAGGCAAGAGTAATGGAGTGGGTTGCCATTTCCTTCTCTAAATGGTGATAATAAGATCATTCTAAACATGAAAAATTAATTCTTTGGGAACTTAACATGAATTTTCAGTTTCAGGAAAAATTTGGTATGTCACAGGACTGAATAAAAGAACTGCTAAGATGCTTTCTTTTTCTCTGGCTGTGTGTCTGTAGCCCAGCTTAGCTGTGTCCTTCAGAGATGCACATGAAACTATCACTTTCTGTCCATACTCAAAAGTGACTTCCCCAAGTGTACTTTTAGGGGGTGAGTAGAATCTTGTCCTTTGGTTAGGAAGTCTAGTGTGATAATGAGAGTAGTTCCACTTATCAAGGTCCCTGAATATTCAATCTGCTGATAATTTCACTCTATACCCCGTACTTCCTTTCTCAAAGGCCAATATTTAAGAATATCTCTCTCGTCTTTTCACCTTTCCATGCTCTATCACTGAGACACTGTAGTAATAGTTTAATAGTTGAAAGTTTGGACTCTGATGCCTGGTGGCTTTGATTAAATCTTAATCACACATCTTTTGTTGTGTAACTTGGGTATGTTATTATACTTAATCTCTCTGTACCTTGTGTGACCCCATGGACTGTAGTGCACCATGCTCCTCTGTCCATGGAGTTCTCCAGATAAGAATACTGGAGTGGGTAGCCATTCCCTACTCCAAGGGATCTTCCTGACCTAGGATCAAATCTGGGTCTCCTGCATTGTAGGTAGATTCTTTACTGTCTGAGCTACCAGGGAAGCCCCTACTTAGCACTTAAATGTGAGCTATTTTATAATATTATTGAGCACTTTCAAATGGCCAGGTAATGTGCTAAATAATTTTCAAGTACTGTCTTGAGTAAGAATCCTCTCATTTCCTGTGGTATCAGTATTATCATCCCCACTTTGCTGATGTAGAATTTCAGGCTCAAATAGATTAGACTGCACAATCTTTAAGATGAAACCAGAAGTCAAGGTCAGATCTTTTAATTCCAGAATCATACACTTAACCACAGCATTGCTAATTCTTATTTTAGGTATCATTTCCCATGAAGCATGTTATAGAATTCACCTGTGTAAAATGTTGTAGGATTTTAATATCTCAATGGAGAAATTGCTTAGGAATCCAGAAGCTCTTGATTCTGGGACCACATATCTACTACTCTCAAGAGTAAACTTATAATGGTCCTATTCTACTAACACCTTTAAAAGCTGTAGGACTGAACCTAAGAGGTACTCAATATCAAGTAACATCACCAACACTCACAATAGCAAATATGAGTAACTCATAATGTCTGTCAGACTATGTGAAATAAATTCAATATTTTGTACTCTATTTGGAGCAAACCTGTTTAAAAAGGTATTTCTCCTCTCAAGTACAGTTGAGGGTAATTAAGATCTGATTGGAGTTGGATTACATATCCAAGATGATATGACTAGAAACGACTAGAGCCAGGAATTGCTCCCTGGTCTTCTTGTCTCCAGAGTCCATATTTCTAGTGATTCCGTATGGAATGACCAACTGCTGTAGCATGCCTAGGACTGTAGGATTTCCCAGAATATGCGATTTTTAGAGCTAAAATTGGGATGGATCCAGGGAAATCACAATATTGACTCTTATTTTTCATGAAAACTACAAAATTACTTGTATAAAGATCCTAGGGCTGGAAGGATAGGTTTATAGGACATGGTGATGTCCTGAATAGTTTCATGGTATGAAGTCTTTAGTGCCTTCATTATCTTCTGGGTCCTTAATACCTTCATTGACTATACCCTTCTCAATGCTCCTAAAAGAAACTGTAATAGTCTGAGAAACTCAGAAAGCCCTGAAAATTCTGGCAAATCTAGAAAAACTACTGGATGTACAGTGTTCCATCAGTTCTGAATTTGTTATGGCATGAAGCTTCCTTTCTTATCTTATAGACATTTTTACTTCAGTACCAGGATAAAGAACCCAGTCATGTTCAGGGGAATTTTACCTTCCTCAGTTGGAAAGAACCATGAGTGAGGAGTCAGCTGTGCCTCAGGAATAGGTCAATAAGATAAGCAGAGTAATCCACGGGGGTCAGTAAATAGACCATAAGAGACAGCTAGGAGAGAGGCTTTCATTTGCTCTTCTGAAAAATGTAAAAGAAAAATTACCTGATCATGACTTATTGAGGGCATTAGGGAATCAGCAATTGTCAATTCTGCTGAAGGGAAGCAATTTAAGTAGACAGGTGGGAGCCCTTACAGAGTCTTTGTGCAAAGAGGATGAGAAATTAAAACAAGTGAAGGCTCATACTACACAGTTCCAAAAGTGAGTGAAAGTCGCTCAGTTGTGTCTGACTCTTTTGTGACCCCACGGACTATAGCCCACCAGGCTCCTCTGTCCGTGGGATTCTCCAGGCAAGAATACTGGAGTGGGCTGCCATTTCCTGCTCCTGCACAGAGTTCTAAGCAGAGCTGTCTTCTCAAGGCTGGGGCAACAGAAACTGTGGGTTCTTATAGATGACTTGAAATAAGAACCTGATCTAAATGCATCATAGGGATTCCAAAAGGGTAACACAATGTTTTCCCTCCCCAGATGGCATCACCCCTCCCTTGCTATAATTTAAAGAGGTAACTGTTTACCAAAAAGGGTATTAATGTATTTTTTGCCAATTGTGGAATAATGTGTTCCATTCATGCTAGATATAGGGTAGAAGTTTTTTTTTCCCTTATTTTTTGTTATTTATGTTTGTTTGTTTTTGTATCAAAAGTATAATGTTTTATACATGAAAAGTCCCAAACAATGCTCCTTTGTTTGCTTTTGACAAGAGGACAAAACCTTTAAATACCCAGAGAATTTTGAGAAAGTTGACAAAATTTAATAATCATAATAAAAATATTTGTTATATGCTAATTTTAATTCACAAATTAATAATTAATTTTAAATCATATTTAATCTTCACAATGATCTTTGTATTTTCCCACATTTTATTGATGAAGGAGCAGTAACATGGAAATATGTAACTTGTTCATGATTCCATACCTAGTGGATTGAACAGGAAAGATTCAAGTACTAGTGTTCCTGTCTCCAAAAGCAGTGCTCTCAATTACTGTACAATAATACTTCAAGAGATACGCATTTGTAGATGGAGGCTTCTAGACTGGGGACACCAAGTATATCAGTAAAGTTTCAATCAGAGAAGCAGAACTGCTTTGTTATAGGTGTTTGAACTTAACCACTGTGGGAACCAGTTAAGTAGTCTCTAAAGCTGTTGCTTTTCATTTCAGAGTCTGAAATCCACAAGACATGTAATTGGGAAGGGAAAATGGATATAAAATAGGAGGGAAAACAAAACAATTCAGAACCAATGAACAAAGCTGAAATTTATAAGTATCAGCTAAACCCCACAATTGGCTTTCACAGCCTCCAACTTTGACATTTGGTATCCCTGGTGGCCTTCAGAAGTCGGTACCCTTCATCTGAGAGTGAAGAGCTACCCTAGTTTTCCAGGACAGAGAGGCTAATGCCAGAATAAATGGGTCTCCAAAACAAAATGGAAGCTGGAGTGATCTTGCTTATTAGAACTTTACCTTTTACTTTTAACAAGTACTCACTTGGATAATTTGTGCTTGCTTTCTCCACAATTCTGGTCTCCCTGAATCTATAGGTTCTTGTTCCAGAGGGAAAATGCTTCTGATTTGTGACTCAATGAGTCTTCCATTAAACTTAAATTTATATTTAAGTTATAAATTATATTATGTTCCTTTGTATTTTTTTGTAACGAGATAATCAGACAAGGAAAGAGATATCCTATGAAGGGTAATTGACTGTGATCATCAGGATATGGTAGGGATTTTATTATATAATTTGGGCAGGGAAAATATACAGTATGCTTGGGATTCAGGTGATCTATTGGAGCTTTTCTTTCAGTTCTTTGTCCAATATTGGGAATCAATGGACAATGCAGCAACCATAGTGTGAGAAGGGCAAGATGACCAGGGACAAAGTTCTGTCTCATTTGGCATCATAGTCTACACCAGTACATCACAGTGCCTGGACCAGTGGAGGTTCCAGCTGGGTATGAGTGTGATCTAGATGACCGGGTGGAAAAGGAAAGAGATGATGAGTATTATTTTGAGCTTGAAACCAGCTCCAGCAATGATTCTTATTGATGACACATTTGTAAGCTTCCCTATGAAAAGAGATCAATCAAAATACTGGATCATCTGTGTTCCAGATGAGGCGAATTTACCTTATAGAGCAAGTTGATGCAAGCAGCTGCAGTGGGTGTTGCCAGGTGCTGGCCAGATGCCCTCTTTAGAAATAAACACACATTTTACCAGCCTCAGCTTCCAGAGGTTTTGATTGTTGAATTATCAGAATTCCTCTGTAGGAATTACATTTGTCAAAGGAAGCTGCTTTTTCCACTTCTCTTTCACGGGGGCATCCTACACACATGCCTGGACAGTATGAGGGTACAAACCCCCAGCTTCTTTATAAAATCAAGATAATTTTGCAGGTCTACCCCAGATCTGGAGCTCCTCTCATGTTGGTTAAGACCTCCGTTTCTAACTTGTATTCAGTCTCTCCATCGGCTTACCTTATAGCTCAGTTGGTGAAGAATCTGCCTGCAATGCAGGAGACCCGGGTTTAATTCCTGGGACAGGAAGATCCCCTGGAGAAGGAAATACCAACCCACTCCAGTATTCTTGCCTAGAGACTCCCATAGACCGAAGAGCCTGGCAGGCTACAGTCTACAGGGTCACAAGAGTCAGACACAACTGAGTGACTAAAGTGCTACCAACCTCTCCAGCACCCAACCCTGCCTCCATTATCCCTCACCAATGTCCCTGACGGTATTTCTTAACAAGCCTCATGCATGCAAATCCCAGAGATGCAGTTTGCTTTCTGAGTAACCCATCTTAAGACACAGTGTAATACAGAAAACAAGATAACCTTAGTACAAGAAAAGCTACAGTAATGGGCTTTATGGTTTATGTCCTAGTTTACCTTTTTTCTCCACTCCCTAGGAACTTAGAAGCTGTAGCAGGCACACATGTTAAAAAAGCTAAGCACACCAATTTGAGGTCAGTTAATGCACTTCATATATTGAGATGAGGATTAAAATAACTTCAATGGAATGAAACCATGATTCTTTGGAGTTCCAGAAGCTACTTAGTAAGCACAAGATTGAGTATCAGTAATTGGCAAACAGTAATTCATGAGCCAAATGTGGTCTGCTGCTTATTTCTGTAGAGAAAGTTATCCAAAGACAGGTGCATCCTTCTTTTGTCTTGGCTAGGCTGCTCTTTGGCTTGCATGTCAGGGCCAAGTAGTTGTGATTGAACCTATATGACCTTCAAAACCTAGAATATGTACTCCCTGACTCTTTACATTAAAAATTTTTCAACCCAAGAATAAACCTGATTTGAAAATAGGTAATATAAAGAAGACTGGGTCAAGGGATCAGTAATAGTTGACTCTAAGCTGGAGAGGAAATGACTTCTGGAGGAAATATCAAGTAAATTTGCATCAAGAAAATGTTACAGTATCCCAATAAACATAGGCAGTGGCCATTACCATAGCCCTCTGCCCTAGAAAGGTCACATTTGTTGCCTTGGGTCACACTACATAATCATAGTAACAAAACTATTCTGTGATATAACATAGGCTCATATTAAGAAATGTTGGCTTCTTCCTGATTCGTTTCCCCAAAGAAGGTGAAGTTGAGGCTTGTGTTATTCGAGGATTTGTTGTTGTTGTTGTTCAGTCGCTCAGTCGTGTCTGACTCTTCACAACCCCATGGACTGCAGCAGACACAGACTTCTGTGTCCTTCACCATCTCCTGGCGCTTGCTCGAACTCATGTTCATTGAGTCAGTAATGCCATCCAACTATCTTGTACTGTCATCACCTTCTCCTCCCACCTTCAATCTTTCCCAGGATCAGGGTCTTTTCTAATGAGTCAGCACTTCATATTAGGTGGCCAGTGTATTGGAGCTTCAGCATCACTCCTTCCAATGAATATTCAGGTTGATTTCCTTTAAGATTGACTGGTTTTATCTCTGTGCTATCCAAGGGACTCTCAAGAGTCTTCTCCAAACCACAGTTCAAAAGCATCAATTCTTCAATGTTCAGCTTTCTTTATGGTCCAGCTCTCACATCCATACATAGTTACTGGAAAAACCATAGCTATCATTAGATGGACTTTATTGCCAGAATGATACCTGTGCTTTTTAATATGCTGTCTGGGTTTGTCATGGCTTTTCTCCAAGGAGCAAGTGTCTTTTAATCGAGTGGGTACATTTGCTGTTCATGGTGATTTGGGAGAATAAAGTCTGTCACTGTTTCCATTGTTTCTCCATCAACTTGCCACGAAATTATGGGACCAGATGCCATGATTTTAGTTTTCTGAATGTTGAGTTTTAAGCCAAGTTTTTCACTCTCCTCTTTCATCTTCATCAAGAGGCTCTTTAGTTCCTCCTCATTTTCTACTATTGGGGTGGTATCATGTGCATGTCTGAGGTTGTTGACATTTCTCCCAGAAATCTTGATTCCAGCTTGTGCTTCATCCAGCCTGGCATTTCGCATGATGTACTCTGCATATAAGGTAAATAAGCAAGGTGACAATATACAGCCTTGTCGTACTCCTTTCCCATTGTTCCATGCCTGGTTCTAACTGTTGTTTCTTGACTTGCATACAGGATTCTCAGGAGGCAGATAAGGTGGTCTGGTATTCCCATCTCTTGAAGAATTTTCCACAGTTTGTTGTGATCCACAGTCAAAGTCTTTAGCATAGTCAATGAAGCAGAAGTAAATGTTTTTCTGGAACTCTCTTTCTTTTTCTATGATATAACAGATGTTGTCAATTTGACCTCTGGTTCCTCTGCTTTTTCTAAATTCAGCTTGTATATCTTGAAGTTCTTGGTTCACATATTGTTGAAGCCTAGCTTGAATGATTTTGAACATGACCTTGCTAGTGTGTGAGATGAGAACAATTGTGCAGTAGTTTGAACATTCTTTGACATTGCCCTTCTTTGGGATTGGAATGAAAACTGACCTTTTCCAGTCCTGTGGCCACTGCTGACTTTTCCAGTTTTGCTGCATACTGAGTGCAACACTTTCACAGCATCATCTTTTAAGATTTGAAATAGCTCAGCTGGAATTCCATCACCTCCACTAGCTTTGTTTGTAGTGATGCTTTCTAAGGCCCACTTGACTTTGTATTCCAGGATGTCTGGCTCTAGATGAGTGATCATGCCATCATTGTTATCCAGGTCATTAAATTTTTTTTTGTATAATTTTTCTTTGTGTTCTTACCACCTCTTCTTACTATCTTCTGCTTCTGTTAGGTCCGTACTGTTTCTGTCCTTTGCATGAAATGTTCCCTTGGTATCTCTAATTTTCTTGAAGAGAACTGTAGTCTTTCCCGTGTTTTCCTCTATTTCTTTGCATTGATCACTGAGGAAGGCTATCTTATTTCTCCTTGGTATTCTTTGGAACTCTGCATCGAATGGGTATATCTTTCCTTTTTTTCCTTTGCCTTTCACTTCTCTTTTCTCAGCTATTTGTAAGGCCTCCTCAGACAACCATTTTGCCTTTTTGCATTTTTTTTTCCTTTGGAATTGTTTTTATCACTGCCTCCTGTACAATGTTATAAATCTCTATAGTTCTTCAGGTACTCTGTCTATCAGATCCAATCCCTTGAATCTATTTGTCACTTCCATTGTATAATCATAAGGGGTTTGAATTAGGTCATACCTGAATGGCCTAGTGGTTTTCCCTACTTTCTTCAATTTAAGTCTGAATTTTGCAATAAGGAGTTCATGATCTGAGCCATAGTCAGCTCCTGGTCTTGTTTTTGATGACTGTATAGAGCCTCTCCATCTTTGACTGCGAAGTATATAATCAATCTGATTTCGGTGTTGTACTGGTAATGTACATGTGTAGAGTTGGCTCTTGTTGTTGTTGGATGGGGATGTTGTTTGCTATGACCAGTGTGTTCACTTGGCAAAACTCTGTTAGCCTTTGCCCTTCTTCATTTTGTACTCCAAGGCCAAACTTAACCTTTACTTCAGGCATTTCTTGATTTCCTACTTTTGCATTCCAGTCCTTTAGATGAAAAGGACATCTTTTTTAGTGTTAGTTCCTAAAGGTCTTGTAGGTCTTCATAGAACCATTCAACCTCAGCTTTATCAGCTTAGTGGTTGGAGCATAGATTTGGATTACTGTCAAATTCAGTGGCTTGCCTTGGAAACAAACCAAGATCATTCTGATGTTTTTGAGACTGTACCTAAGTAGTGCATTTTGGACTCTTTGTTGACTATGAGGGCTACTCTATTTCTTCTAAGAGATTCTTGCCCACTGTAGTAGTTATAATGGTCATCTGAATTAAATTTGACCACTCCTATCCATTAAGTTCACTGATTCCTAAAATATTGATGTTCGCTCTTACTGCCTCCTGTTTGACCACTTACAATTTACCTTGATTCATGGACCTAATATTCCAGGTTCCTATGCAATATTGCTGTTTACAGCATCAGAATTTACTTTCACCACCAGACACATCTACTGCTGGGTGTTGTTTCTGCATTTGCTCTGCTTTTCATTCCGTCTGGAGCTATTTCTCTGCTCATCTCCAATAGCATACTGAACATTTACTGGCCAGAGGAGCTCATCTTTCAGTGTCATATCTTTGTGCCTTTTCATACTCTTCATGGGATTCGGAAGGCAAGAATACTGAAGTGGTTTGCCATTTCTGTCTCCAGTGGGCCACACTTTGTTAGAACTGTCCACCATCACCTGTCTGTTTTGGGTGGCATGGCATGGCCCATAATTTTATTGTTAGACAAGGCTGTGATCCATGTGATCAATTTGGTTAGTTTTCTGTGATTGTGGTTTTCATTCTGTCTGTCTGATGGCTGGGGATAAGAGGCTTGTGGAAGCTTCCTGATTGGAGGGACTGGCTCCAATCAGTGGGGAGGCTGGGTCTTGCTCTGGTGGGCAAGGCCATGCTCAGTAAATCTTTAAACCAATTTTCTGATGATAGGTGGGGCTATGTTCCCTCCCTGTAGTTTGGCCTGAGGCCAAAGTACGTTTGCCAACATGATGTGCCTCTCAGGACTGCTGCAGTCTGTATACTTACTACCCAGCAGGTTACTCTTGACACATACCTCCGCCAGAGACTCCTGAACACTCACAGGCAAGTCTGGCTCAGTCTCTTGTGGGGTGACTGCTCCTTTTTCCTGGGTCCTGATACATACAAGGTTTCGTTTGTGCCCATACAAGGCAAGAATTATTTTACCAGATATTGATGATTGGTGGATTTCTGCCCAACTTGAGATGGGAACAAAGTACGGCAGGTTGTACGGTTTTTGTGCTGAAGCACAAAACCTGGTAATATAATCCTTGCCTTGTAAGCATATGATAGGAATTTCTTTCAGTTATCTTTTGAAATTGATTCTGCTTCTGCAGGCATGGTTGTTCTCTTTGTGAAAAGAAACAACAAACTAAAGCATGTTAGGGATTCATCTGCCAAATAATACTAACCAGAAACAAAGCAGAAATTATAACTGAGAGCTGGGACTAGGTGAGGTGAGTAAGGTACTCACTTTACATGCAAAATTTAAGGGGATGCCAAACAATCAAGGTTGATATATCAATGCAATATTACAAAGAGTAATATAAAACAGTAATGATGAATAAAATATCAAAATTTTAAATAAATAACATAATCAGTAGTCTTCCTTAGTTTTCTTCTGGTTCCATTATGCTTTGGCTCGACACTGTTGCAACTGCATTAATAGGTCTTGTTCTCATTTTGGAGAGGTCTTTTTGTAAGGCCCTTAGCATGGCATTGAAAAGTCTGAAAAGGGAGGAATCTGTGAGGAGAACCTGTAACTTGAGAGACATCACAGGCCACCTGTAAGTCCACAATTTTCTATCTCATTGAGGTTGGGGAAACATTTTTGAGAATATTTCAGAATAATCTCCTATTTTAGCAGAGCATTGGTCTACATGAAATCTCCCTACTTTTGAACTGCATGATTTCAGTAAGCCTGTCTCAGTCCTTCTTTTATCCTCTACATTTTAAATTTATTTTTAATTTTATTTATCTGCTTATATATTTTTGAAAAAAGACTAACTTTTATTTTTAGCACTCATCCTGAACCTTTGCTCTCCCTCTAGCTAACTCTTTTACTTTATTATTTCCAGGTTTATTGAGATACAGTTGAAATATAACATTGTGTAAGTTTAAGGTATATTATTGTCTTGATACACTTACATATTGCAATATGATTACCACACATAATTACCATTTCTTTTTTGTGATGAAAACATTTAAGATCTAGTCTCAACTATTTTCAAATATGTAATGCAATACTGATAATTATTGTCATAATGCATGTGCATTAAGTCCCCAGAACTTACTTATCTTTTAACTGGAAATTTGTTCTTCCTGACCAACATCTCTCTAATTCTCCTAGTCCCCAGGCACTGGTAACCACCATTCTACTCTACTTTTACAAGTTTGACTTTTTAAGGATTTCACATATACATAATGTCATACAGTATTTGTCTTTCTCTGTTTGACTTATTTCACTTAGCATAATGCCCTCAAAGTCCATTCATGTTATTGGAAATGGCAGATTTCTTCTTTCTAATGAATGAATAATATTCATATATATATACACACACACAATGGAATGTTATTAAATATATACAATATTACTATACATACACAACCTTGACGTATTGTGTATATATAATGTACAAATATTTTAAAATAAAACTTATAATTTTTGTTTTAATATGTAATCATTTTCCTTGGGCTTCCCAGATGGCACAGTGGCTAAGAATCTGCTTACAGTGCAGGAGATGTGAATCTGACCCCTGAGTTGAAGAGATCCCCTGGAGTAGAAATGGCAACCCACCCCAGTATTCTTGTCTGGAAAATTCCATGGACAGAGGACCCTGGTGGACCATAAGTTCTGAGGTTGCAAAGAGTTGATTGGATATAGTGAAGCTAATGTATCCACTGAGCATGCACTCATGTAGTCACTTTCTTTGGAAAAAAAGACATTGTTAGGTTATTATTATCCAGAATTATAAAGACAGAAATAAATTTCTATTAGAATATTAATCTCATTCAGAAAGTTTAGGAGCAATAGAAAAAACATAATAAATGCATTTTGGGATCAGAATGTATAATAAGTAGTTTGTATAGTATCGCCCTTGTTAATAAATTAAAACTGATTCTTAGAGGCATCAAATAACTTAAGATGATGCAAGTAATTCACTGAGTAAAACTCTGCTTCAGGTCAAGCTTTGAGTCTTCACAAAATCCTGATTTGTGACTTCAGTGTCCATTATCTCAAAATAAAGAAAACCAATTAAAATAATGTTGCACTGACAAAATAAAGTTTGTACATTTTAATTTTCCCTAATGCTAATAACATTGTAGATTATTAAAACTAAAGGCTTTCAGAAATCCAATTTATTTTCATTGTTTAAGGTCATCGTTTCCTTTTCGTATTCTCAGACTGAATACTATATGAAGGCAGATTTTTCTTTTTTCTTATCCTGTTTATTTTCTGGTCTTCATGCAGTGTTATTGTGTTGTACATGAAACTGGAAAAAAGTCAATATTCATTTCCATAGTAATGTTTAAAAATGTTACTAGAACATTTTTTCAGACTGTTTTAAAAAATATTCACTAAATTCTTTCTTTAATTTGCTAAAAAAAACTGTCAAATAATAATGGAAATACTTGTAATAATGGGCCACTTGGAGTTTGAATCTTATAAAATATTTGTATTATAACAAGATGAATCAGAAAGATATGGCAATTTTAAAATATTTTGATGATTGTTTTTAGAGAGAGCTTATACATGTATTTTATTCAAAACCCATAGAGAACTTATATTTAAATAATATTATTAATAAAAGTATTTGTATGTGGTCATATATATTCATATATGTTGTCAAATAGACTATGATTGTTGGCATTAAAGGTAATATTTATACAAAATAAGGAATATAGGAAAGTGTACAGAATAAATAACAATACATTTACTTATAAACAATCATTTATATAAAATTGCAAGCATTTTGGTGTATTTTCTTAAAGATATATTTTTCTTATTTCTCTGAGTATAGTTATTATCCTGGTTTTTATGCAGCATAATATATCACTGATATTTTTTAATATCACTAACAATTCTTCTAAAATATTTTAGAAGTTGCATTTTACTGTGCAGCACCAACATGACCCAGCCTCCTCACCACTCCTATGCTATTTGACGTTTCTATTGTCTTATTTCTAATTTTTGTTATTAAGATAAGCAGTGAAATGAACATCATTGCACTCAAAGTTTTAATACATTCATTATTAGTTTATCCAGATACCTTTCCAAATGTGAAATTACAAGGTAAAAAGATTTGAATATTTTCTGGATTTGATACACAGTATTAAACTCTTTTCCAAGATAGATGGACCAGTTTACATTCCAAGTAATGGTGGAAAAGAATGCTTAATGTACCAGATCCTTGAGACTGGGAGAAATATCAATAGCCTCAGATATGCAGATGACACTACCCTTATGGCAGAAAGTGAAGAGTAACTAAAAAGCCTCTTGATGAAAGTGAAAGAGGAGAGTGAAAAAGTTGGCTTAAAGCTCAACATTCAGAAAATGAAGATCATGGCATCTGGTCCCATCACTTCATGGGAAATAGATAGGGAAACAGTGGAAACAGCGTCAGACTTCATTTTTTTGGGCTCCAAACTCACTGCAGATGGTGACTGCAGCCATAAAATTAAAAAACGCTTACTCCTTGGAAGGAAAGTTATGACCAACCAAGATAGCATATTGAAAAGCAGAGATGTTACTTTTCCAACAAAGGTCCATCTAGTCAAGGCTATGGTTTTTCCAGTGGTCATGTATGGATGTGAGAGTTGGACTGTGAAGAAAGCTGAGCACTGAAGAATTGATGCTTTTGGACTGTGGTGTTGGAGAAGACTCTTGAGAGTCCCTTGGACTGCAAGGAGATCTAACCAGTCCATTCTAAAGAAGATCAGTCCTGGGTGTTCTTTGGAAGGAATGATGCTGAAGCTGAAACTCCAGTACTTTGGCCACCTCATGTGAAGAGTTGACTCATTGGAAAAGACTCTGATGTTGGGAGGGACTGAGGGCAGGAGGAGAAGGGGACGACAGAGGATGAGATGTTTGGATGGTATCACCAATTTGATGGACGTGAGTTTGAGTGAACTCCGGGAGTAGGTGATGGACAGGGAGGCCTGGCGTGCTGCGATTTATGGGGTCGCAAAGAGTTGGACATGATTGAGCAAATGAACTGACCTGGACTGAAAACCATTTCTAAGTCATAGTTTTAAGAGCTATTTAGTGAAAGACCTGTATTTTCAGCTCTCTGCTTCATTATTGACACATTTGTAATAAATTTTATCACCTAGAAGGGTGGAAAGCAAACCTAATCTTATGATATGTTCCAATCACTGTTTAAATAACATTATATGCCTTTTCTATGTCTAGTATGATATTTACGTTTTCTTAATTATTTACGCCCATATTTTATTGTAATATTCAACTACTTTTTGTCCCTTGATTATGTGTACATCAGTTATGTGTGTTTGTTTGAAAAAATTGTTTCTGAAGTAGATAGATAATATATGAAAAATTATCAGCTACAATGTTTCTGACTAATATTTTTCAATGGGTTCTATTCCATTAACTCATTACTATAGATTATCAAGAAATACTGAATAAACAGGCCATGACTTAATTTCTCAAATTACCTCATGCTTGCTTTCTTTTGTGCACCATTTGTGGAAGTTCACCTTTGTGTCTGTCCCCTTAGCCTTTTATCTGTTCTTACAACATTGCAAGCTCTCTCCAGACTCATGACTATGGATAAGCTACTTTTCTACTCTGAGAAATCTCTATTCCCAGTCTTCCCTTGGCTGCTTCATCTCGATATGTTAGCCTGAATATCACCTTGAGAGATGTCCTTGACTTTTCCATCTAGATCTGGTCCTTGCCTGTTATCTTCTTTTACAAAATCCTATTTGTTTCTTTCATTGCACTCATCCTTTCTAATTACTAAAGTATGTTTATCTTTTGTTTTTTTTCACCCCTCCATCCAGGATCATAGATGTTATATTTGTTACTATATTCCTAGTGCTTACCATGTTGTCTCTTATAATATCTGGTGTAATCTAGACACTCAAAAATATTTGTTGACTTAACAAAGAAATGGTGTTGCCACGTCTGGTACATATACCATAGAATCTGAGCTCTGAACTTTACCTGCCTGCAGAGAGTATGATATTTAAATTCCATCACTTTACCCTCAACTGATTTTGAGTCTCCCAATGAGAAAATTTAAACTTATGTAAAAATTGAGTTAGAAAAAAGAAGATTGTGTCCCTGAGGCAAAGAAGAAATATGAGTTTCTTTTCCACAAACAACTCATCTTATCACCTTTTACACAGTTTCTTTTTTTTTTCCTTTAAATGCTATAGAAAATGTCACCATGTTATTCATACATATGCCTGAAGAATGTTTAAGTTATGTTTTATCAGGGTGAAAATTTAATTTAGACATCAGAAATATACAACAAAGGGTCATTTTGTTGCTTAAACTGATTTAGTCTGAAGAAAGGATTTCAAAAGTTTGATTTATTTCATATATCTAAGTTCAAATTTAGAGAGACTGTATTCTTATATTTAAGGGCTTCCCTGGTGGTGCAGAGGTTAAAGCATCTGCCTGCAATGTGGGAGACCTGGGTTTGATCCCTGGGTCAGGAAGATCCCCTGGAGAAGGAAATGGCAACCCATTCCAGTATCCTTGTCTGGAGAATCCCATGGATAGAGGAGCTTAGTGGGCTATAGTCCACGGGTCGTAAAGAGTCGGACACGGCTGAGCGACTTCACTTCACTTTAAGTTCAAATTGTTTGTAATTTTAATTCCAGAGCCTATCATATCTTATAAAATAGTGTTCAGTTATCCTTATTTCATTACTTGGAATTTACTCAGATTTTCAAAGGAAGGGAGTGAAATGGATATCTAGTTTGCAGATTAGAAGTCATTTTAAGTGATGTGTGTATGCTTTAAAGATATAGTAAACCTTATGCAATAATATATCTTGGACAGAGAGGATTCTAAGGTGTGGTGTTTCTCAGTTGGGGGAGTTCAGAACAGTCTTCCAAATAAATCACTTGCCGGACTTTGGTTAGGATGAAGGAAACTTTATTTTGAGTCTAAGGGAAAATTTCACAGCTTTTCATATAACTTTCTTCATGATGACCACTATTCTACAATTTTGTTTTCTTTAGCCATACTGGTATAGCTGCAAAGGGAATTTTTTTCTACATTGTCTTTTCTGTGTCTGTTTAATTGATTATCTCCTAAAGATAATTGGTTATATCTAATACCATTTCTTCTTCTTTTCTATTTTCTATAATAATGGCTCCACTTGGAGGCAATTTTGTATACTTCATTAGTACTCACCATTATAGAGAGCAAATAAAAAGCACTAGGATCTTAAATAAATTGATCCTAAATATACATTGTTTTCTCAATCCCATTTTGGGAACTGAACATCTGCTTTTCTTTTTAGAGGGGAAAAATATGTCAAGCTTAATATCTACCACAGCCAATGTCAAGCACATATACTTATGCTCTGCTAAGGTATTCTCAGGTTATACATAATGCCTTCCATATTTTTCACCTTTTTATAATTTCTTCTAAAGTGTATGTGCAAACAGTACAATAACCTTTGAAGTAGGAAATCTGTTTCCAGGTAATATTCCCATCCTGTCAGAGTCATCCCCCTAAGTGATATTGATGGGACTGTAATGATAGAAATTAATTACAGGGTTGAGTTGTTTCTCACCATTGTGTGCCACTGTGTTGTCTCGTTGCTTTCAGCTTCAGCGCTCCCTGCCACTTGTCTCTCAAGAAAGTTTTGCTTGTAACTGAACTAAGGGCATGCTTATCTCAGTCTGAACATATGTGTACGTGAGGGAGAGAAGATTCCATTTTGCTGATCACTGCTTGTGATGATCATTTTGCTCTTTAGATTGCTTTTGTTTCCCAGAGTCTATTTCTGCCTTCTAGGAAGCATCTCACTGAAAGGGACATTTTGAAATATCAAAAGTAGGTACTCTAGAGCTTCCACTGGCTTTTTTCTACACACAGTGATGATGATATAAAGTTTGTTAACTCTTTAAATATTTCACTTAGAGGACAATATATTCAATTGGATCTGCATTCAAGAGCAAAATATTACTACAATTAATTTGTGATGATAAAAAGGTGATCCTTCACATAGGGTTTTGAAGTATTTATAAGCAGTGATGGAGACAAGGATGGATATTAGGGAGGAAAAAGGAAAGAGCAGAAAAATATGAAAATACTTGAAGATTAGGTTATTTGTTTTCATCTTAAAACCAAGGAAGATAGAATCAGTATAGGATACAGGTTAGAAAGAATCTTACAAGACACCTAAAAAGTAAAAAGAAAGTGGTTTTGACCATGAAACATTGTAAGAAATACACTTTGCTTTGTGACCCAGTGTGGATGTGTGAACACACACTTTCACAACTGAAATATGTTTCAAGAAACAATAATTATCTTTATTATATACTCTGCTCTTTGAACTGTTTTTGTCTAATTTATTCTATTTCATCTAATAGTTTGAAATATACAAACCAACACTAATATAATCTTGTTTTACAAATGAGGAAACTTCTGCACACAGGTCAGGTAATTTTCCCAAGAAAAAGCAGACTGCTATTTGCAGATCTCTGACCTCCTAACTCCCAGGACAGCATATTTTCTTCTATGGTTCAAGGAAAAGAACTCAGGATTACATTTTTAAAAACCCAGTTCAGTGTCTATTCGTCTACTTTCAGTTTTGTGAAATACCTTAAATTCTCCTAGAAGAAGGTAAGAACAAAAATAAATAAAGACACACTGCTCTGTGACCTCACAAACCATTTAGCAGTTCTCTGCTTTACAGGTTTCCACACGCCCACGTTACAGTACTCCAACCACTGTTGACTGCTTGCTTTTTGTGTGTTTGATGATATAGTTTATGACTAGTTAACTATGTACACTGCTAGGCTTCACAGGTGGTGCTAGTGGTAAAGAACCCACCTGCCACTGCAGGAGATCTATTAAACACGGGTTCAATCCCTAGGTCGAGAAGGCCCCCTGGAGGAGGGCATGGCAACCTACTCCAGTGTTCTTGCCTGGAGAATCCCATGGATAGAGGAGCCTGGCGGGCTGCAGTCCATGGGGTCGCGAAGAGTCGGACAGGACTGAGCGACTTCCCTTTCAATTTTCACTTTCCAGTTTCATGCATTGGAGAAGGAAATGGCACCCCACTCCAGTATTCTTGCCTGGAGAATCCCAGGGACGGCGGAGCCTGGTGGGCTGCCGTCTATGGGGTTGCACAGAGTTGGACACGACTGAAGCGACTTAGCAGCAGCAGTCCATTCTGAAGGAGATCAGCCCTGGGATTTCTTTGGAAGAAATGATGCTGAAGCTGAAACTCCAGTACTTCGGCCACCTCATGTGAAGAGTTGACTCATTGGAAAAGACTCTGATGCTGGGAGGGATTGGGGACAGGAGGAGAAGGGGACGACAGAGGATGAGATGGCTGGATGGCATCACGGACTCGATGGGCGTGAGTCTGAGTGAACTCCGGGAGTTGTTGATGGACAGGGAGGCCTGGTGTGCTGCGATTCATGGGGTCGCAAAGAGTCGGACACGACTGAGCGACTGAACTGAACAGAAGGAACTGATGTTACCAAATAGTAAAAATATGTTATATGTATGAAAAAACCTTCTAAGGGCCTTATCTTATCGATCCAACAATAGCCATGTGAAGGTGCAGGTTAGACCTTGTTGTTCCCTGTTTATTGATCACCTTAGGAATGTTCTCTTATTGCCCAAGTTCTCACATCTGAGACACAGTGAAGCTAGGACTGGATCAGGCTAAGTTCTAAATTAGGGCTTTTCCCATAATATAGATAAAGCTTGGATGTAGAGTAATAGTCAGAGGCACTTGGAGCTAAGTTCAATGTTAGAATGAATCTACTGTGACTGATTATATGTCTACCCTGACATAGTATAACTGATACTGCTCTCTTAAACTTCTAGAAACTTCTTCATGAATAAAGAATATTCACCATCAGTGATACAAACCAACACAACAAACAACTTTGCTGTAGTCTTCCAATAACCAGTGTCAAATTGTTCTTTGCATGGAAGTCACATTATTTCTTATGGATTAGAATGTATTTTAAATATATTTGTTTATTGATTATAAGGCAACATTTAATTCTACATTTGATTGTCTTATGGTTTGGGTTGCATTGATGATATACTTGGGTTATCCTGAATGAGCATCCATGATGGCAAATAAAAACTGAGTAGCTATACAGGCATCTGATCCCTTCCACTTCTCACTCTCCATTCCCACCCTCAGAGGCAGTTTTACGCTGCCATGATGGTTGGTGTGCAAAACTCTGTTAGTTCTAGAAGAGTAGAAGTAGAAGGAGGCAAACGAGGATGAGTTAAGAAACCTAAGCCCAGAGGCATGTTTCTAGGCAAGGAAACCTTGCCCATATTTTGGGTCTGGTTGTGATGACCAGGTATCTCAGTTTGTCTGAGACTGAGAGTTTTCCCTGGATGTGGAGCTTCCAGTGATAAAACTGGTAAAATCCCAGATAAACTGGGATCATCCTAGGTCCGGCTCCCAAGGGTGGATCTTTAAATCTGTCCAAAGTATTTTGTTTGACTTTGTTACACTTCCGATACTTCAAAAATTCAAGATTAGTTTGATTTAACAAGAAAAATCAAAATCAGCAGACAGAACCTAGGGAGTCGAAGAGGTTAAAAATGAGTTTGCTTAAACATATGGCTCCAAAAATTATCTACTGTAATCTCAAAGAAGAGGAAGTTTGCGGAAAGATGTGGGGAGGAATCAAAATTGAGGTAACTGGAGTCATGGGAGATTTTATATTTTAAAGGAAGGAGGACATTTTTTACTCACCTTTCTGAAGTAGAAGTACAAGGACTATCTATATGAGTGCTGTATGGGGAAGTAAGGCAGGAAAGAATATTTGGTGCCTGGAGAGAGACAAAATAGGAACTTAGAAAAGAGGTAGAGAGAACGGTATTAAAGAAATAAACACTGAATATTTCAAAAAATTCCACTGGGTCAATTATCCATCCAGAATCAGTAAAGAAACATGCTATAATGATCACACATAAGCCCTGTTGTATATTCAACCTACCTTTCCACCTCTCTTATTTATCCTATGAATTCCAGTTCTTAAAACCCTAAACCAATGCTGTTAAGGTATGTGCCAGTCAATGTTTAAGCCTGTGGGGTTTTAGCAGTGATCGAAACAGACCCAAAGTCCTCTCTCATGGAGTTTATGATCTAGGGTGATGGAGAGACAGGCAACTCAAAAAGCAAATTGGTAAAGTTTACAGTACATTAGACCATTATAAAGTCTTTAGAGATGGATAAAGCAGGAAAAGGGGATAGGAAATGACTGTTGTTTGTTCATGAGGGTCTCACTGAGGGGGTGAAATTTAGAAGCATATACATAAAAAAGAAATTATTTAGAAATTGGGACATACCAGATGTATGCTGTTATCTTGGGGATTTAATTTTTGTACAGCCAGTAGATAAGTGCAAAGAAAAGCTTTGCTTCTAAATCAATAAATAATAAAGGAAGAAAACTAAACACAGTTGGAAAAAGTTAAAGAGGCTGACAGAAGGATCAAGCTTCCCTATGCTCGTAAGACTATATTACGCCATTTTATGTCATTTTCATTTGTTTGTTTGAAATTGACCAGAAATACTAGAATCTGCTCCTTGCCTACACCCTCAGGGTATTTTACAAAGAAACTTCTATGAGTAAGCCAGGGCACAGCATATTAAACTAGGGTTTCTCTTGACAGAATTCATCTTATACTTTTGTTTTAACAGAAACTAGACTTCCTTCAACCCAAGTTATAGCAGCTCACAGCCTGAGGCACTGAATTGCATGGGACATAAAAGATCTCATTCAAAAATAACTTATTTAAACATTCTGTTATAGCTTCATGGAATTTGTCTTTCAGCAGTAACTCCTGGTTTTCCTACACACCCCATAAACCACCAACAAATACAGTATTTTAAATGCAAAAGCTAGCATCTTTTGTTTTCCGGAAATGTGATACAATGATGATACCTTCTTTTCAAATTATGAAAGTGTTCTTTTTGAGTCAGAGAGGTACTTCAAATACGTCTTGGCACTTTAGGTAGATTTAATTTTACTTAATTTAATAGATATTGATATTTATCACAAGTTACAGCACAAGAGCTTTTGTAACCTGAGGTGAAAGCACCATTTAAAAAATAGATAGTATAATTGTTTTGGCTACCAAATCTCCTAGGCAGATTACAAAGGTAGGAAAGCAGATCTGAGACTTTGTCACAAAAATCCATGTAATGTGAATTACAGAAAATATTGTTTATTATCTTTGATAATATTAATAATTATTTTATAATCATTAAATAAAGTACTCTGATTATAAGGGCTTTCCTGATGGTTCAGATGATAAAAATCTGCCTGCAGTATAGGAGAGAGACATGGGTTCAAACCCTGGATTGGAAAAGTCCCTTGGAGAAGGGAACAGCTACCCACTCCAGTATCCTTGCCTGGAGAATTCCATGGACAGGGGAGCCTGGTGGGCTACTGTCCACGGGTAGTCCAGCAGAGAGTCGGGCACGACTGAACAACTGATGCTTTCACTTTTTCTGACTGTGTTGTTGTTCAGTCACTAAAGTCTTTTAATTTCTGGAAACCAACAGTGGCTTGCTTCTCAAGAAATAGGTCATTTTCTCTCCTTCCTCAAGAGCATCAATCCAGAAGGTCTGGTTCAAGTGCCTATATCAAAATTGGGTATAAATCTGAAAGCTACATAGTACTTGGGGATAAAAGTGTGTAGACTGACCTTTCTCATGACATTATTGGGTGGTTCTGTCATCATTTGGGGATGATTGAGTTGTGCACCTGGAAACACTGGGCTGGGGTTGCCTAAGTTAGGTTTTCATTGTTGAACTAAAGCACTTAGTGAGATTATTATATCGGCATGACCGTTAATTCTCTTTACAAAGTGTTGACCTGATAGGGTTTCCTTGACCAGCTATCAGTCTCAACTCTATCAATAAGACAACAGAGAAGGAAAAGAAAAAAAAAAAAGATCTAAGTTTGGGGAAGCTAAAAGCCTGAAATCAATTTAATTTATGATAAGTAATCTCCTTCCAGTGAATACTTGATTTCTTAATGATTATTTATTCTTTCAAAAATGGAGGAGGGTCATTGTTGTTGGAATAACAATTGTTAGAATAACTGGAAGCCCTTTACCACAATTACTTCAGATGACTGCTTATCCTTAGAGATATCCCATGTAGTCATAAGACAAAAAGGTTTATTGAACCTTATTTTTTTGGTTGTTGTTCAGTTGCTCACTCAGGTCCAACTTTCCATTGCCCCATGGACTGTAGCACACCAGGCTTCCCTGTTCTTTATCTCCTGGCGTTTGCTCAAACTCATGTCCATTGAGTCGATAATGCCATCCAACAATGTCATCCTCTGTTGCCCTCTTCTCTTCCTGCCCTCAATTTTCCCCAGCACCAGAGTCTTTTCCAATGAATTGGCTCTTCACATCAGGTGGCCAAAGTATTGGAGCTTCAGCATTAGTCCTTCCAATGAATATTCAGGGCTGATTTCCTTTAGAATGAACTGGTTGGATCTCCTTGCTGTCCAAGGGACTCTCAAAAGTCTTCTCCAGCACTACAATTTGAAAGCATCAATTCTTCAGTGCTCAGGCTTCTTTATGGTCCAACTCTCACATTTGTACATGACTACACGAAAAACAATAACTTTGATTATATGGACTTTTGTCAACAAAATGATATCTCTGCTTTTAATATGCTGTATAGATTTGTCATGGCTTTTCTTCCAAGGAGAAAGTATCTTTTAATTTCACAGCTGCAGTCACCATCAGCAGTGATTTTGGAGCTCAAGAAAATAAAGTCTGTCACCGTTTCCATTTTTCCCTATCTGTTTGCCATGAAGTGATGGAATTGGATGCCATGATCTTCATTTTCTGAATGTTGAGCTTTAAGCCAGTTTTTTTATTCTCTTCTTTCACCTTCATCTAGAGGCTCTTTAGTTCCTCTTCACTTTCTGCCACAAGGGTGGTGTCATCTGCATATCTGAGGTTGTTGGTATTTCTCCCGGCAATCTTGATTCCAGCTTGTGCTTCATCCAGCCAGCATTTCTCATGGTGTACTCTCTATATAAATTAAATAAGCAGGGTCACAATACACAGTCTTGATGTAGTTCAGTTCAGTCACTCAGTCGTGTTCAACTCTTTGTGACCCCAAGGATGGCAGCTTACTAGGCCTCCCTGTCCATCACCAACTCCTGGAGTTTACTCAAACTCATGTCCACTGAGTTCGTGATGCCATCCAGCCATCTCATCCTCTGTCGTCCCCTTCTCCTCCTGCCTTCAATCTTTCCCAGCATCAGAGTCTTTCTAAATGAGTCCGTTCTTTGCATCAGGTGGCCAAAGTATTGGAGTTTCAGCTTTAGCATCAGTCCTTCCAGTGAATATTTAGGACTGATTTCCTTCAGGATGGACTGGTTGGATCTTCTTGCAGTCCAAGGGACTCTCAAGAGTCTTCTTCAACACCACAATTCAAAAGCATCAATTCTTCCGTGCTTAGCTTTCATTATAGTCCAACACTCACATCCATACATGACTACAGGAAAAACCATAGCTTTGACTAGATGGACCTTTGTTGGAAAAGTAATGTTTCTGCTTTTTAATATGCTGTCTAGATTGGTCATAACTTTCCTTCCAAGGAGCAAGTGTCTTTTAATTTCATGGCCGCAGTCACCATCTGCAGTGATTGTGGAACCCCCCAAAATAAAAACTCTATCACTGTTTCCCCATCTATTTGCAATGAAGTGATGGCATGATCTTAATTTTCTGAATGTTGAGTTTCAAGCCAACTTTTTCCTCTCTCCTCTTTCACTTTCATCAAAAGGCTCTTTAGTTCTTCACTTTCTGCCATAAGGGTGGTATCATCTGCATACCTGAGGTTATTAATATTTCTCCCAGAAATCTTGATTCCAGCTTGTGCTTCATCCAGCCCAGCATTTCTTGTGATGTACTCTGCATATAAGTTAAATAAGCAGGGTGACAATGTACAGCCTGGATGTATTCCTTTCCCAGTTTGAAACCAGTCTGTTGGTCCATGTCTTGTCTAACTGTTGCTCTCTGACCTGCATACAGATTTCTCAAGAGGCAGGTCAGGTGGTCTGGTATTCCCATTTCTTAAAGAATTTTCCAGTTTGTTGCGGTCTACACAGTCAAAGGCTTTGCCATAGTCAATAAAGCAGAAGTAGATATTTTTAGTCAAAGACTTTAGCCTTTATATATTTATCTATACAATGTGTTTGTAGGCTTTTCTTTTCTGGAATAATACCTGAGTTATCTATGAAACACTTCCAAACTTTTAAGTACACAGAATAATTTTTACAAATTAAGAAAGAAAACAACAAAAGAAAGAGGGGGAGTATTTTTGAAAAGAAAGAACTCTTTAGCAGGAAGAAGTAATTAAACACACATGTTAGGTCAAAGTTTTAAATATGATGCCTGTCTCACTGTGAGTGCTGGGTTTTAGATCAAAATGAGAAAAAACAGACCAGTACCTACCATCTATTCATTCTTTAAATTATTGATTACTCAGCATGTACTTAAAGAACTCACAAATAAGTGAGGAACTGTTTTAGGGACATGTATGTGTATGTATACATACATGAATTTATACACACACTAGATCTAGATGCAAATATACCATTATCAATACAAAGTATTATAAGGAAAGTTATATATTATATATAATAGTATAAATGAAGTTATCTATAATTAAAATTTTCACATAAGATACACATATACAAAATGAAAATGCAAGCAATTATAGTGGGATATATGTTCTAATACTCAAAATCTCTATAACAAGGTATTTATGCTTTCTTGGTACATACATATTAGGAATGGTCAGAAGAGAAAGGCTGATGCAAAGAGGTTCCTAAAGCCTTTTCAGTAAAATTTTAAAAAAATTCAAGGGAGCAACCAGAGACATAAAAGAATAAAAGTAAAAAAAGAAAAAGTGGGGGAGAAGAGATGAGAGGAGTAATAGAGACTGGGATTGGTGGTAGCATGTGGGTGATTAGAACTTTGTGATCAGCAGTGGAGGATAAAGGTTGGCTTGCATTCAATGAGAAGACATGGAGGTGAGGAAGCCATGTAGTGAGGAAGCCATGTAATGGGGAGGCAACAAGTAGGACCACTGCCATCAGATTCACAACATACAGACACCTGTACCTAAGTCTCCTTAAAAAGCACAGGCCTGGTGATGAGTGTGTGTGTATGTGTGTCTGTGTGCATGTTTTTATCTATATGTTTTTTTGTATATTATCCTGTTTAAGGATGGGATGAAAGTGAAAGTCATTAAAAAGTATGCCACCATTTATTAATTGGGTTTTGAGGTTCTAGTGTTTAAAGTAATGTTCAGTTTTTTAGAAGATTCTCTTGCCAGAATACATAACAACTCTCCCATCAGTGATGTCAGCTAATGTTTGTTGGAATTGTGTCAACATTTTTTCTTTGCATACTGTCTGGTATGATTTAACAACTTTCACATCATAGCTCTATATGACATATACACTTAATCCCTCTGTTCCCCCCTTCTCCTCTTTAATTTCTTCTTTGGAAAAATAAGCTGTAGACTTATATTTTATAAATTGAGATTATTTCAGTTCACTGATCTGTTACCACTTTGTTTACATTTTTATCATATCAAAACTAATATCAAAATAAAAATCACCATCATCTTCTACAGGTAAATTGCTGAACTCTAATAGTGGATTTTAGATTTAACGGAATAACAATTTTTTAATAGAAAACTTGCTTTTCAACTGGCTTATATGTCTATATTTGTTATTTATCTACAAGCATCTCTGCCTTTTTTTTTTTTTTTTACTAGCCTCTTCAGTTTTGTTTAGGAATTTTGATAACACACTTCTTTGAAGCCTTATTTATTCCACATTAAGAGATTTATTTATCTAGTTCTCATGACATTTCTATGAGATAGTCAAGGATTTGTTTTATATGTTCTGCAAGAGAGATGTATATATAAAGCATTTGCCTATAGATAGAAAAATAGGTAAATCACAATAAACTGAGTTTTATGCTTCTGAACTAGTTATCTTCTCTTTCTCCCTCTCTCTTTGTCTGCATCTCTCTCTCTGTCTCTTTCTCTCTCTCTCTTTTCTTCTTTTTTATTCATCAGTTTGGGTTTTCTATATATTATGGTATCACTTTCCATAATTTTTATTTGCACATGATAATTTCCATTTTTTCAAGTTTTCAAAATTGTTAGCATTCACTCGTACCAGATAATATCTTTAATATTGATTTAGTGGCAAGCTGCTAGGGTATGGAAAGTGCTAAGGGAATGAATTTTGGTGATAGACCACCCTCAAGGATGTTTACAGATCCTTGGAAGAAACCGCATGACTCTCACTGCAGTTGCAAAAATAAATATTCTTTCTGTAGTTTCCCAGCTCAACATTTTTAGGTAGATTTTGAGAGAGGCCTGTTTTGACACTTCTCAAAATGTCCATTTCCCTGTTCTTTGCTTTCAGTATATATTTGCCTTTATTTTAAACCATTCTGTAAAATGACACTGATAATTTTGATCTGATTTTGGAAATCTTAGGAAAGCAGCCCAGGCAAATAGCAATAAAATGCAGGCATACCACAAAGATATTGTGGATTTGGTTCCAGACCACTGCAGTAAAGTGAGTATCGCAATAAAGTCATACAGGTTTATCCTAGTGCATATAAAAATTATGCTTGCACTATGCTGTAGTCTATTAAGTGTGAAATAGCATTGTATATTAAAATGACAATGTGCACACCTTAATTAAAAAAATACTTTGTTGCTAAAAACTGTTAACTGTCATCTGAATCTTCAGTGAGTTGCAACCTCTTTGCAGTAGTAGCACGAAGATCACTGATCACAGATCATCATAACAAATACAATAATAATGAAAGTTTGAAATATTGTGAGAATTACCACAATGTGATGCAGAGACAGAAAATGAGCAAATGCTGATGGGAAAGTGGAGCAAACAGCCTTGTTTGATGCAGAGTTGCCGAAACTTTCAGTTTATAAAAATTCAGTATCTACCAAAAGCAGTTAAGTGAATCACGATAAAATGAGATATGCCTGTATATAAATTGGACATTATTTGCTTCATAAAGATATTAATGAGATGTGTGTTCTTGGCTAAATTAACCTGTTTGTGCCTCTGGCTATTATTACCATCTCCTATTTTGTGAGGATGGGTTTGTAATAATGATTTTTCACAAATCCAAATAAGTAGTTATATAATAGTTCCTATCCATAACTGTTAAATTCTACTTACATCAAATTTCATAATATTATTATAGTATAGTATAAAATCTGTGTGGTGAAACAGAAAAGGAAGGAGATGGGGTCCCCATCTGTTCAAGATCTGTCATTGACTAGCACAGTGAACTCGAGTAAGTCTGTGAATCAATCTTTGTCTCAACAACTGTTGGATGAAGGTTTTAATGAAAACATCAGTGTCATTACTAACATTCTAAACTTCTAATCTGAACTTCTAGCAAGAAACAAAACAAAACAAAACTGCCCTAAGCATAGGTAAACACCTGTAGTGCATTGTCCAGCGTTAGGCTGAAATACCAGTTTCATCATGTAGGCCCTAATTTCTTCAACACCTAAGCTATGTTTCACAAAAACTGAACAAGATAGATATGAGATTTATAGTAAGAGAGCATTTAGGAGCAGCTACTGTCTGTAATTCCATAAGCTATGGCCTATGAGATTGGTAAACAGTATGGTGAAGGCAAACCAGAGATGGAGGAAAGACAATAAAAATGGGCTGAGAGAGAACAAAAGACAGTCAGCTATGGATATATATAATAAGAACTACAAGAAAGGTCCAATGGTTGCAATGCAAGCAGGTTTAATGGATAAGGGTGACTGAGAGTGAAGAATTAAAGTTTGAGATATGGCATACTATGATATTTAGTCTTCAATAAATAATATAATGACACCTGCAGAGTTTCAAAGAATAGCAAGGAGAGAGAAGAAAGTCTTCCTCAGCAATCAATGCAAAGAAATAGAGGAAAACAATAGAATGGGAAAGACAATAGTTCTAAAGAGGAAGTAAAGTCCTTGAGGAAGGCTTATTAGAAGAGATGGAGTTTTAAGGCAAATCTTGATATGACCTTTGTTTGAATTCTTAAATAATCATTATTTTGCTACCAACAAGCTTTCATTGGCCCTACATGGTGCTATTGCCCAAAAATATTTGGTATATATGGCTTGTTTGCTTTGGTACTCATGTCAACCTTGAAAAAGTCAAAGGTGTGTAAAGCTGGAATCACTGAGAACAGTATTAAGCTATAAGAGGCAGATCTGGGGGCCATTTGTCCCTTAATAAAATTTAATCATTATATTTCTTTAATCCATTTTCCTTGATCTTCATTATTATGTATATACACAAGGGTACGATACCTTGAATGTAATTTGTATACATCTATTAAGTACAGCAGAAACTCAGAGATTATCATTCTATACTACAGAGCATTATAAATTCATGGTAGACTTTTTGATAATTTTTCATCATTAACCAAAAACTAAAAATAATTCATGATATGCCAATAGAGTAAAATGTATTTATTGGGGACTAACATAATCTTTAAGAATTCTCATGCAATTTTTTGGAAAATAGTAACCATTTTATTTCAGTCTGAAATTTTAGAATCAAATGTTCAGTTAGTAGAAATAAAATAGTGATAATATAATAATGCTCAAACAAATGTACAATTGCACTTATCTCACACTTAAGCAAAGTAATGCTTAAAATTCTCCAAGCCAGGCTTCAGCAATACGTGAACCATGAAATTCCAGATGTTCAAGCTGGATTTAGAAAATGCAGAGGAACCAGAGATACAACTGCCAACATCTGTTGGATCATCGAAAAAGCAAGAGTGATCCAGAGAAACATCTGCTTCTGCTTTATTGACTATGCCAAAGCCTTTGACTGTGTGGATCACAATAAACTGGAAAATTCTTCAAGAGATGGGAATACCAGACCACCTGACCTGTCTCCTGAGAAATCTGTATGCAGGTCAAGAAGCAACAGTTAGAACTGGACATGAAACAACACTGGTTCCAAATCAGGAAAGGGGTACATCAAGGCTATATATTGTTACCCTGCTTATTTAACTTATATGCAGAGTACACTATGAGAAATGCAGGGCTGGATGAAGCACAGGCTGGAATCAGCATTGTTTGGAGAAATATTGATAATCTCAGATATGGAGATGACACCACCCTTATGGCAGAAAGCGAAGAAGAACTAAAGAGCCTCTTGATTAAAGTGAAAGAGGAGAGTAAAAAAGTTCGCTTAAAACTCAACATTCAAAAAACTAAGATCATGGCATCCGGTCCCATCACTTCATGGGAAATAGATGGGGAAACAACGGGAAAAGTGGCAGACTTTATTTTGGGGGGCTCCAAAATCACTGCAGATTGTGACTGCAGCTGTGAAATTAAAAGACACTTGCTCCTTGGAAGGAAAGTTATGACCAATCTAGACAGCACATTAAAAAGCAGAGGCATTACTTTGCCTACAAAGGTCCATCCAGTCAAAACTATGGTTTTTCCAGTAGTCACGTATGGATGTGAGAATTGGACTATAAAGAAAGCTGAGCACCAAAGAACTGATGCTTTTGAACTGTGGTGTTGGAGAAGATTCTTGAGAGTCCCTTGGACTGCAAGGAGATCCAACCAGTCCATCCTAAAGGAAATCAGTCCTGAATATTCACTGGAATGACTGAGGCTAAAACTCCAATACTTTGGCCACCTGATGTGAAGAACTGACTCATTTGGAAAGACCCTGATGCTGGTAAAGATTGAAGGAGGGAGGAGAAGGCGATGACAGAGAATGAGATGGTTGTATGGCATCACTGACTCAATGGACATGAGTTTAAGTACACTCCAGGAGTTGGTGATGGACAGGGAGGCCTAGCATGCTACAGTCCATGGAGTTGCAAAGAGTTGGACATGACTGAGCTACTGAACTGAAGTGAAATAGTGAGAAGGGAGTGGGTCTGAGTGTACACAGATACACACTAGGGTACGTTAGTTATGCATGTTGGAAAGCCCAGTATCTCATGACAAGTGATTTCTGGATTGAATCTCATGAAATTTTATAGCTTTACTACACATGTAATTTACTTTATATATAATTGATTGAGATCTTCACAAATAGGATTTACACATCAAGAGTAAGAGGAAGATTATGACTTAACATGAGGTATAGTCTCTGGAAGAAGTGGGAGGCTGGTTGTTCACACTTTGTGCTTATATGCAACAAAAGAAATATAAATTTAAGACTCTTGGGAATGATTTAAATCCAAGAATAAAAAGGGGATGTATCTGTCAATTTTTGTCTAACTCATTTTTGACATAAAATACGTGTGTTAAAAAAAGGTTATCCAGGATATAGTTTTCTAGCTAGTGTGTCAATGTGTAGTGGTTAGTTATATATGTTATATATATATAATAAGAAATATTTTTAGTATTAAAAATATTTAAGTTCAAGGGCTAACTTAATTGTAGAAACATATTTAAGTAAGACCCTTAGGAAGCTACATCCTTGATTTGTTGCGCTGTCACACAGTTCTACTCTCTGTATCCAAGTCTCAAAAGCCATATTCAGTTCAGTTCAGTTGCTCAGTTCAGTTAGTTAGTCAGTTTAGTTGCTCAGTCATGTCCGACTCTTTGTGACCCCACGAATCGCAGCACGCCAGGCCTTCCTGTCCATCACCAACTCCCAGAGTTCACTCAAACTCATGTCCATTGAGTTGGTGATGCCATCCAGCCATCTCATCCTCTGTCGTCCCCTTCTCCTCCTGCCCTCAATCTTTCCCAGCATCAGGGTTTTTGCAAATGAGCCACCTCTTCACATCAGGTGGCCAAAGTATTGGAGTTTCAGCTTCAACATCAGTCTTTCCAATGAACACTGAGGACTCATCTTCAGGATGCACTGGTTGGATCTCCTTGCAGTCCAAGGGACTCTCAAGAGTCATCTCCAACACCACAGTTCAAAAGCATCAATTCTTTGGCGCTCAGCTTTAGTGGCTCAGACAGGTAAAGCATCTGCCTGCAATGCCAATCCCTAGGTCAGTAAGGGCTCCTGGAGAAGGAAGTGGCAACTCACTCCAGTATTGTTGCCTGGAAAATCCCATGGATGGAGAAGCCTGGTGGTCTACAGTGATGAGGTCACAAAGAGTTGGACACAACTGATGGACTTCACAGCATTCTTTACATTCCAGCTCTCACATCCATACATGACTACTGGAAAAACCATATCCTTGACTAGATGGACATTTGTTGACAAAGTAATGTCTCTACTTCTTAATATGCTGTCTAGGTTGGTCATAACATTCCTTCCAAGGAGTAAGTGTCTTTTAATTTCATGCTGCAATCACCATCTGAAGTGATTTTGGAGCCCCCAAAATAAAGTCAGCCACTGTTTCCATTGTTTCCCCATCTATTTGCCATGAAGTGCTGGGACTGGATGCCATGATCTTCGTTTTCTGAATGTTGAGTTTGAAGCCAATGTTTTCACTCTCCTCTTTCACTTTCATCAAAAGGCTCTTTAGTTCTTCTTCACTTTCTGCCATAAGGGTGGTGTCATCTGCATATCTGAGGTTATTGATATTTCTCCCGGCAATCTTGATTCCAGATTGTGCTTCCTCCACCCCAGCATTTCTCATGATGTAGTCTGCATGTAATTTAAATAAGCAGGGTGACAATATACAGCCTTGACATACTCCTCTTCCTATTTGGAACCAATTGTTCCATGTCCAGTTCTAACTGTTGCTTCCTGACCTGCATACAGGTTTCTCAAGAGGCAGGTCAGGTGGTCTGGTATTCCCATCTCTTTCAGAATTTTCCACAGTTTATTGTGATCCACAGTCAAAGGCTTTGGCATAGTCAGTGAAGCAGAAATAGTTGTTTTTTTCTGGAACTCTCTTGCTCTTTTGATAATCCAGTGTATGTTAACAATTTGATCTCTGGTTCCTCTGCCTTTTCTAAATCCAGCTTGAACATCTGGAAGTTCATGGTTCACGTATTGCTGAATCCTGGCTTGGAGAATTTTGAGCATTACTTTAGTAGCATGTGAGATGAGTGCAATTGTGCGGTAGTTTGAGCATTCTTTAGCCATATTACCTGAACTTTTTAAAGATTGTAAGGTGGCAGTTCCTCTAAAGGTTATTCATGATCAGTATTTTAAAATGGCACTTTAGCTCTTATATTGCCAGTGTTAGTTGTTACTTATCATATATTAAAGCAGATTAAAGCAATTATACTATAACACAATTTCTCATCTGTCATCTTGTTGTGTTTGTCTAATATAACATTATTTCTCAGTATATTGCAATTATTTGTTTATATAACTTTCTTCACTGGTCTAAAAGATCCTAAAGAATAAAACTTGAGTGGGGTTGTACAAATGCTTTGTCCTTCATATTGACAACAACACAGAGTTGGGGGAGATAGGAACCATCATTATGTGGTTTAGACAAAAGATTTGTCTAAATTAAATCTCAGTGTATTAAAAAAAATCTAAGTAAAAAATGCCTTTTATGCTGATAATACCTTAGACGAGAAAGGTAGCTTCTTAAACCAAGCATGTCTTATTTGTTTGTTTTTGTTTGTCTATTTGAATATACTAATACTGCATCTGTGTAAGGTATTTAATAATTGAAGTAAAATTCCCTCTTTTATTCAGGATTTGTGAAGTTTTATCATATAATTTCCCTTTAGGGTTAGTTAGACAGAAATTTTCTTACGCTGTGTTTTTATTCTCCATAGAGTTATGGATTACAAATAATCCATGTCATCTAGATTTTTGAAGAGCTCATCAGCATCTGTTTACAGTTAATGATTTCCCAACTGTTGTTCAATTATGTCATCATCATAGATGATTTTTTAATGTGGTAGCAGTGATAAGTGATTATTTAGATATCATAAAGGATCATTTAAAAACTATAAACAACTGTAAGAATGGTTATCCTAGAAGTGGTGAAACCAATTTTAACTTACAGAAAATAAGATTTTGGTATACTCTGGGGAAGAATCAAGGGTAAAAATCATGGAGAGGGGATGGAATTGGACGTATAATAAGCAGGCAGTCCAAATTTCAGCATTAGAAAGACCATAATTTTATATAGTGTTCATGAGTAAAATATTTAAAGAATCATAAGTATTTAATGAATGTGCTGCATTGGAACACTCCACAAGGTATATTTTGTGCTCTCCCTAGTATTGCTTTTCTTTCTGTAGCTATTTTAAACTGCTGAGGGTTAACAAAGCAGAACTGCTTCTGATCTTGTATGTTTATTAGAAACAGTTGGTTATGGAAACACCACTGGCTTGGATGATTCAAACTTGTCTAGATATTTCAGGTAATTAAACACAGATTGAGAATTGATGGCTACTGGGATTTTCTGAACTTTCCTAATACTCTTGCAGTGATATATAGATGTAGGGGAACATGATGCTTACAGCCTATATATGCATGTAGACAAAGTTCTTTTTGTTTCTGAAAACTTCTGCAACTCAGTTATCATATGGCAAATGAGTCTTCCACTCTAAGGATTCATCAACCACTTGATAACTCAGTTACGGCTCAGATAAGTGCAATGATATGGTTGCAAAGTTTTTGCTTTAGGTTCGTCTTTTCGTCGTGGTTTAATGTTCAGTGGATAAGCATTATCAACTTAGTTTTAGTGTCTCAAGCCATTAGTATACTGAGGAATAGACTTATCATGAAGTAATCTTCAAAATTCAGGGGACACTGTAATTCATGACATATATGGTATCATGTCCATAGTGAGGGGGTAAGATCAAATATGACTGTGATTTCTGAATTAAGTAAAGATTGTTTTTTTTTCTTTTTTTTTTTAAATATAATTCTTCTTGAAGGGCTGCTTAATTTTAGGAATCAGGACACTTATCCTATACTATATGTAACATTTTATCTGTGATCAGTGAGCTTAAACAAGTGACTTGTTTTATTCAGAACATCATCTTACTATTTTTATTTTTGCTTTTAGATCTTATTTTCTTAGAGTAGTTTCAGATTCACAGCAAAATAGGAAGGTACAGAGACTTCCCACATACTCTTTGGCATCATATATGTATAGCCTTCCAAATTACCAGCATCTCCTACTGGAATCGAACATTTGTTTCAGTTGATGAACTTATGTTGACACATTGTAATTACCCAAAGTCCACAATTTACATTATAATTTGCTCTTTGGGACCGTTTGTCTCAAATATACAATAACAAGTATCCGTCCTTACAATATCACACAGAATATTTTCACAGCCCTAAAAATTCTGTTTCACCTATTCATCCTTTCCTCTCTCCAGTCCTTGACAACCACTGTTGTTTTTACCATGTACATAGCTTTGCTTTTTCCAGAATGTCATATAGTTGGAATCATACAGTTTGTGGCCTTTTCTGATTGGTATCTTTTACTTAGTAATATGTATTTAAGCTTCCTCCATGTCTTTTCATGACTTGATAGCTAATTTCTTTTCAGTGGTAAATAATGCTTGTGATATTCCATTGTCTTTATGTATCAGTTTATTTATCAATTCACTTAGTGAAAAACATCTTGGATGCTTCCAAGTTTGGGGAATTATGAATAAAAGTGCTATAAACATCTATGTGCTGGTTTTGTGTACATATGAGTTTTCAACTCTGGGTGACTATCAAGGAATGTGATTGCTGTATCATTTGTTAAGAGTATTTTAGTTTTGAAAGAAACTGCTGAGCTGTATTCCAGCGTGACAGTATCATTGTGCATTCCCACCAGTGATATGGGAACTAAGATCATGGCATCTGGTCCCATCACTTCATGGCAAATAGATGGGGAAACAATGGAAACAGTGGCTGACTTTATTTTTGGGGGCTCCAAAATCACTGCAGATGGTGATTTCAGCCATGAAATTAAAAGATGCTTACTCCTTGGAAGAAAAGTTATGACCAACCTAGACAGCATATTCAAAAGCAGAGATATTACTTTGCTAACAGAGGTCTGTCTAGTCAAAGCTATGGTTTTTTCAGTAGTCCTGTATAGATGTGAGAGTTGGCTGAGCACCAAAGAATTGATACTTTTGAACTGTGGTATTGGAGAAGACTGTTGAGAGTCCCTTTGACTGTAAGGAGATCCAACCAGTCCATCCTAAAGGAAATCAGTCCTGAGTGTTCATTGGAAGGACTGATGTTGAAGCTGAAACTCCAATACTTTGGCCACCTGATGCAAAGAACTGACTCGTTTGAAAAGACCCTGATGCTGGTAAAGACTGAAGGCAGGAGGAGAAGGGGACGATAGGATGAGATGGTTGGATGGTATCACCAACTCAATGGACATGGGTTTGGGTGGACTCCAGGAGTTGGTGATGGACAGGGAGGCCTGGCGTGATGCAGTTCATGGGGTCACAAAGAGTCAGACACGACTGAGCGAATGAACTGAACTGAACTGAACCAGTGATATATAAGAGCTCCTGTCAGTCTTCATCCTCATCAGCATAGAAGGTTGTCAGTGTTCTGGATTTTGACCATTCAAATAGGTATGTTGCAGTACCTCAAGGTTGTTTTAATTTTCATTTCCCTGATGACATATGATGTGTAGCATCTTTTCATATGTTTATTTGCCATTAGTATATCATCTTGAAGAGGTGTCTATTAAAGTCTTTGGGCTATTTTTTAATTGGATTGTTTTCTTTGTTGAGTTTAAGAGTTCTTTGTGTATTTTGAATAATAGTCCTTTATCAGATGTGTCTTTCATAAATATTTTCTTCTAGTCTATGACTTGTCATTCTCTTGACATTATCTTTCACAAAAGGAGAAATTTTTAAATTTTAGTGAAGGCAGAATATCAACCCTTTCATGGACCATGTCTTTGATGTTATATCTGAAAAATGTTATTGACATACTATGGCCATCTAGGTTTTCTCCTGTGTTATCCTCCAGGAGTTTTAAACAATTAGGTCTACAATCCATTTAGAATTTTTGTAAAGGGTGTAAAGGTATGTGTCTAGATTCATTTTTTTTCCTTTTTTTTTTTGGATATAGGTGTCTGGTAGTTCTAGTACCATCTGATCATTTGTTAAAAGGACTATCTTTCCTCCATTACACTTACTGCCTTGGCTTCCTTGTCAAAGATCATTTGACTTTACTTACGGAATGAGGTTCATGACATTGTACAGGAGACAGGGATCAAGACCATCCCCATGGAAAAAAAATGCAGAAAAGCAAAATGGCTGTCTGGGGAGGCCTTACAAATAGCTGTGAAAAGAAGAGAGGCAAAAAGCAAAGGAGAAAAGCAAAGATATAAGCATCTGAATGCAGAGTTCCAAAGAATAGCAAGAAGAGATAAGAAAGCCTTCTTCAGCGATCAATGCAAAGAAATAGAGGAAAACAACAGAATGGGAAAGACTAGAGATCTCTTCAAGAAAATTAGAGATACCAAGGGAACATTTCATGCAAAGATCTGCTCAATAAAGGACAGAAATGGTCTGGACCTAACAGAAGCAGAAGATATTAAGAAGAGGTGGCAAGAACACATGGAAGAACTGTACATAAAAGATCTTCACGACCCAGATAATCATGATGATGTGATCACTAATCTAGAGCCAGACATCTTGGAATGTGAAGTCAAGTGGGCCTTAGAAAGCATCACTACAAACAAAGCTAGTGGAGGTGATGGAATTTCAGTTGAGCTCTTTCAAATGCTGAAAGATGATGCTGTGAAAGTGCTGCACTCAATATGCCAGCAAGTTTAGAAAACTCAGCAGTGGCCACAGGACTGGAAAAGGTCAGTTTTCATTCCAATCCCAAAGAAAGGCAATGCCAAAGAATGCTCAAACTACCACACAATTGCACTCATCTCACATGCTAGTAAAGTAATGCTCAAAATTCTCCAAGCCAGGCTTCAGCAATACGTGAACCGTGAACTTCCTGATGTTCAAGCTGGTTTTAGAAAAGGCAGAGGAACCAGAGATCAAATTGCCAACATCCGTTGGATCATGGAAAAAGCAAGAGAGTTCCAGAAAAACATCTATTTCTGCTTTATTGACTATGCCAAAGCCTTTGACTGTGTGGATCACAATAAACTGTGGAAAATTCTGAAAGAGATGGGAATGCCAGACCACCTAACCTGCCTCTTGAGAAATTTGTATGCAGGTCAGGAAACAACAGTTAGAACTGGACATGGAACAACAGACTGGTTCGGAATAGGAAAAGAAGTACGTCAAGGCTGTATATTGTCACCCTTCTTATTTAACTTCTATGCAGAATACATCATGAGAAACACTGGACTGGAAGAAACACAAGCTGGAATCAAGATTGCCAGGAGAAATATGAATAACCTCAGATATGCAGATGACACCACCCTTATGGCAGAAAGTGAAGAGGAGCTAAAAAGCCTCTTGATGAAAGTGAAAGAGGAGAGTGAAAAAGTTGGCTTAAAGCTCAACTTTCAGAAAACGAAGATCATGGCATCTGGTCCCATCACTTCATGGGAAATAGATGGGGAAACAGTAGAAACAGTGTCAGACTTTATTTTGGGGGGCTCCAAAATCACTGCAGATGGTAATTGCAGCCATAAAATTAAAGGATGCTTATTCCTTGGGAGAAAAGTTATGACCAACCTAGATAGTATATTCAAAAGCAGAGACATTACTTTGCTGACTAAGATCTGTCTAGTCAAGGCTATGGTTTTTCCTGTGGTCAGGTATGGATGTGAGAGTTGGACTGTGAAGAAGGCTGAGCGCCAAAGAATTGAAGCATTTGAACTGTGGTGTTGGAGAAGACTCTTAAGAGTCCCTTGGACTGCAAGGAGATCCAACCAGTCCATTCTGAAGGAGATCAGCCCTGGGATTTCTTTGGAAGAAATGATGCTAAAGCTGAAACTCCAATACTTTGGCCACCTCATGCAAAGAGTTGACTCATTAGAAAAGACTCTGATGCTGGGAGGGATTGGGGGCAGGAGGAAAAGGGGATGACCCAGGATGAGATGGCTGGATGGCATCACGGACTCGATGGACGTGAATCTGAGTGAACTCCGGGAGATGGTGATGGACAAGGAGGCCTGGTGTGCTGCGATTCATGGGGTCGCAAAGAGTCGGACATGACTGAGCGACTGAACTGAACTGAACTGATGTGAGTCTTATTTCTGGGCTCTGTATTTTCTTCCACTTAGCTGTTTGTGTCTCCTTTCTCTAATACCACACTGTCTTGATTACTATAGCTTCATAGTAAGCCTTGAAGTCAGGTAGTATCAATCCTTCAACTTTATTTTTTCCTTCAAACCACTGGAGATTTCACCTGAGGCTGATAGTCAGTACTATATCTAGCCATTGTTCTAGCTATCTGAGATACAAAGGACTTCAATTTTTCCAGGACTGGCTGGGTGGGAACTCATACAGATAAGCTGTGATACAGTTGGACCCATTTATCTGGAATTTACTACAAGCTACTTTTATTCCATGGTGAACTGTGCTGGGACTCAGAAGTCTTCTGATCTAATGTCAGTCTTAAGGATGTGGCTAGATGCTAGAGTCCATGAACTTAATAGAATGATAGTAATATTTCAGGCTTCCCTGGTAGCTCAGACAGTAAAGAATCTGCCTGCAATATGAAAGACTCAGGTTCAATCCCTGGGTTGGAAGATCTGGAGAAGGGAATGGTTACCCACTTCAGTATTCTTGCCTGGAGAATTCCATGGATAGAGGCTACAGTCTATGGGGTCACAAAGATTTTATACTGCAGATAAAATTTGGAACTAGGCCAGGGATAATTTAAATAGGCTATACAGTGAAGTTTGCACCGATGATCTTTCCAAATCAGAGAAAAAGTGAGGCCACAAGTATAACTAAATGTTCCGTACCATAATGACCCATGATGTATCATGAGGTGGATCAAAATATTAATCAGGAAACTTTCTAGCAAACAGCCTGACGAGGCCCATTCCATAATCATTTTGCTTTGTTGTTCTTTTCAAATATTTTCTTGCATCAAGTCTCTAAGTGTAAACCATAGCAACTTCAATGGGAATCAAAGCACAACTCCTTTGTCACCTTTTTATTTAAAAAACTCTCCACCCCAGGAAAGATCAAATCTTTCTCCTCAGTAGGCCAGTATCACTTTGTTCTGAGTCTTTTAGTGATTTTCCCCTTATTTAGCGATTAAGTTTCTAAAATTTCCCATGGTAGGGGAATTTGTGTTTGAGGAAGCTGAGACTTAAGAGTAAAAAATGATCAAACTTCCATTATATGATGTAATCTGTGTAGTTCACCAAAATAATGCAATAAAGACAGAACACCAATATAATAGCAATGACAGTTTAATATATTAGTAATGCCTGCAATTTAGGAGACCCCAGTTCAGTTCCTGGGTTGGGAAGATCTTCTGGAGAAGGGGAAGACTACCCACTCCAGTATTCTTGGGCTTCCCTTGTTGCTCAATTGGTAAAGAATCCACCTGCAATGCAGGAGATCTGGGTTCAATCCCTGAGTTGGGAAGATCCCCTGGAGAAGGGAAAGGCTACCCACTCCACTATTCTGGCCTGGAGAATTCCATGGACTGTATAGTCCATCAAGTCACAAAGAGTTGGACACGACTGAGTGACTTTCAGTGTCTATTTCAGTGCAAAATAGAAACTCTTCCCCTAAACTCTCCTAAGTTTGAACTTGTAATTTTATTTTATTTTGGTGCAGGTAAATGAATATTAACAGTCTTGTTTTCTCTTTCAAATTTTTTCTTCCCAATACTTAATATCCAATTACAATATTTTCCAAAGTGTATTTCTCAGGGCACTAATACCAACCTCCAATATGCTCCTTGGAAAATGAGTCCCATCATCCAAAAATTATATGAGGATTGCTCTATACTATATTCTCCTTCCTGGAGTTTCTGTTTTATTGTGTTAGAGACCATAAGACTTGGCAGTGCGTGCATGTATAAACTCCTTTGACTTTTTGTTTTAGCTTGTTGTTGTTCAGTTGCTCAGTTGTGTCCCACTCTTTGCAACCCCGTGGACTGCAGCACACCACACTTCCCTGTCATTCACCATCTCCTTGAGCTTGCTCAAACTCATGTGCATTGAGTCAGTGATGACATCCAGCTGTCTCGTCCTGCCATCCCCTTCTCTTCCTGCCTTCAGTCTTTCCCAGCATCACGGTCTTTTCTAATAAATCAGCTCCTTGCATCAGGTGGCCAAACTATTGGAGCTTCAGCTTCAGCATCAGTCCTTCTAATGAATAAGATTGATTTCCTTTAGGATTGATTGGTTTGATTTCCTTGCAGTCCAAGGGGACTCTCAAGAGCCTTTTCTGACACAACAGTTCAAAAACAACAATTCAGCATTCAGCCATCTTTATGGTCCAACTCTCACATCCATACCTGCTGCTGCTGCTGCTGCTAAGTCGCTTCAGTCATGTCTGACTCTGTGTGACCCCATAGACGGTCAGCCTACCAGGCTCCGCCCCTGGGATTCTCCAGGCAAGAACACTGGAGTGGGTTGCCATTTCCTTCTCCAACGTGTGAAAGTGAAGTCGCTCAGTCGTGTCCGACTCTTCACAACCCCACGGACTGCAGCCTTCCAGGTTCCTCCGTCCATGGGATTTTCCAGGCAAGAGTACTGGAGTGGGGTGCCATTGCCTTCTCCGCATCCATACCTGACTACTGGAAAAACCATAGCTTTGACTATACAGGCCTTTGTTTTAGCTTAGTATGGCATTAATATGTTTGAAAACTAGTTAATTTGATTTGTATGTGATGCAAGATATCTCTGAAAGTCCTTTGGTAACCACTGGGAAAGTCTGTCTTAATGTACTGGGTTATGAGTAGTAGTATACTAACTTATAGTGATAATATCTAGAAGACTATCCAGAATATATAAGGTGATAAGTAAACACCGCTATTTAAAATATTATTACTGTCTTTTGGTCATTTCTTCCATATTTCTGTCAAACATGTTTTTAAAATCCACTTTCATTTGTGATCATCAAATTAGCAACTATCTGCATGGCTTACTCAATTCTTCTTCACATAGGTGCTTAAGAAATGCAGTCAAATGACCCTATCTTTTTCCTTTATAGTTTTCTCTTTCCTTAAGAAAAGAAGAAAAATACACACACACACACCCTCTTTCCTGCTATTTTTCTTTATATTTTTTAACTTCATAACCTCAATTCTCTCCTTCAATAGGAGTAATTGATATTTTTCTATTTCCAGAATCAAAAATTCCCCTGATTTCTCATAAGAGAGATGAGGCATGCATTTGTAAATACTTTTATAGCAAGAAGAAATAATACTCAAGCTGTTTGTATATATCATTTGTAAATCATGGGATATCTAAGACAAGGGATATATCTTTTCTAACTTTGCTCTTCTACCTACTGGCACATCCTAAACAGTCTCAGAAATATATAAGTTCAATAAATACATAGTTCAGTTCAGTTCATTCACTCAGTCGTGTCTGACTCTTTGCGACCCCATGAACCACAGCATGCCAGGCCTCCTTGTCCAACACCAACTCCCGGAACCTACCCAAACTCATGTCCATTGAGTCAGTGATGCCATCCAACCATCTCATCCTTGGTCATCCCCTTCTCCTCCTGCCCTCGATCTTTCCCAGCATCAGAGTCTTTTCCAGTGAGTCAGCTCTTCGCATGAGGTGGCCAAAGTACTGGAGTTTCAGCTTTAGCATCATTCCTTCCAAAGAAATCCCAGGGCTGATCTCCTTCAGAATGGACTGGTTGGATCTCCTTGCAGTCCAAGGGACTCTCAACAGTCTTCATCAATACCATAGTTCAAAAGCATCAATTCTTCGGCTCTCAGCTTTCTTTATAGTCCAACTCTCACACCCATACATGAACAAGTATTAAATTTGATTTAGTTTAGGAGAAACAAAGTTTCAAGCCAGAGGAGAATGAGAAATCTCAAGGTGATGTGGCAGAAACCAGAGGAACTAGACAGGGGCATTCCCTGAATCCTTCACCTCCTATTGTCCATCTCTATATCTGTCTTATTCTTCAGACAGACTGTCTTATTTCTTAAATGGACCACTGGTCTAATAGTAGCTACTCAAGAAATATGTGACAATTTGCTGAAAAAATTATGTCAAATTTCCTATAAGATTATGATAGAAGGAGCAATGTGGACAGGAAGGCCAAATACACTGAGAACTGGGGGAGTTCTCTAGCATCCCTCCTGTAGTTTGATTAGCTCTTTTCCTTTTTTTCTGCTTTGACTTCCAAACCAAAATGAGTCTCTTGCAGGAGAAGACGATATGGAAAAATCCTTTCAAAAACAACATGTCATCTAAAGGTTAATATTAAGCTCCTAAATGTTAGTGGGTGACTTCTATCAATAAATGAAGTAATATTACTGGGATTGATTGAATTACTGTAATGTTCAAGATTCAATGTGAACTCAGTTTGACTTTTCCAGACTGGGAGCAATCAATTTTATACAAATTCTCTGCAATCAGTGGATATATCCTCCATCCACACTTTCCCCCAGCTGGCTTGTTCAGTGGCCATTTTTGTAGACCCTGGGCCAGTCTCACTCAGAAATACAGCTAGTTTTGAGGCAGCCAGAGCAACAGGTGAGCCAATATTTGAACCAACAGAAAGTCCTGCATCAGTTAATTCTTTTTGCTCTTGTCCTGCTTTCCCCAAAGTAGAAAATCTCTGTTAATAGCTTTTAGCTTAGTTTCTAGTCCGAGCTACCTATCTGACCTCTTGATACTGTGTTTATCAGTCTCTGATCTGTCCATCTGGCTTTCTTTCCTGCCTTGCCTTTACCTGAATGCTTATGTGTGTCCTTCATCAGACTGGCTAGCTCACCATTGCCCTTCAGTACGACACTGACTTATAGTGGCACACTTCTCTAGACCCTTTCTTGGTTTTGGCTCTTTAACCCATCTCTATTGCCTATAGATCCTGGTGCCAAAGTAGAAAAACAAATCAGATGCATAATCTTGATTGAAAACTAAAACAATACTATTGACATATGCTAAGATGCAAGGGAAATAAACATTTCTGGGTTAGGTATTTTATTTTTTCACTAATTAGGAACAAGCTCATTTAGAAAGATAATTGTCTTTCTGTCTGGGGATTCTATTATAATGGATGACTGCCTAAGTGCTAATATAAGAGAAATAGACCCCGAGGGGTAGGGGTTGTGAAAATGCATATTAGCTGATCCTGAGTCAGCAGTGAAGCCTATTATTTTTAAAGGAAACATAATATTAAGAACTCCAGAAACTTTATTACAATCTGGAATTATGAAGTAATCTTTCCATTAAATACTGAATGTCTGTGCTCTTATTAGAGCACAGTGAACAGTTCTGGACTATTTTACTAGAAAAGTTGGGTGGTGGGAATTAAATGGGTAAATAAACTTTCCCTAAAAAAAAGAAGAACAAAAAGAATGTAAAAAAAAAAAATTAAAGAACATTTTCAGAATGAAGAAAATAGTTCTCAAGACCAATGACTGATTGAATCAATAGTTTACTCTGAAATGTATAGGGTACCTATGAAGTGCTGGATACATTATGAAAGGTAGCATTAAATAAGAGCTAATCTGGCTGTCAGGAATGCTGTGATTTAGCAAACTGTTGAATAAACTTGTAAGGAGAGAAAGCACTCTTGGACTGAGGATGGTTGATCAGGTTTTCATTTTCCCACTGAGGACAAATAATACCAAGGAAACCCCTAGATATCTAGATGAGAAGGAAGATAACTCAGACCTATATCTGAATTCTAACATGTTAGAATAGTAGAATAGGATATTGAGGTCTTTCTTTTATGGAGGTCAAGTTAAGCGTAATCTATTCATGTGAGGTTTTGATATGACCTTGTCTGGGAAAAGTGGACAATATGAGAAATTTGATGTATTCTTGCAACCCTGTAGCCCTTTGCTTCTATTTATTTGGCATAGAGTCAAACTACATTTGTTGTGTCTAAGGTATGGGTGATCCTGTGCGACAGAAACATTTTATCTTAAAAACAAATTAGTTAGTTGAAGCCCATGATCCACAATAATTTATTTTGGATTGAGACATGGAAAGTGTGTACAGACAGAAGTTCTTTTTTCAGGAACAGTGCACCTGTGTGTTGCTTTAGGCATGACATTTAATCCTTTTTGCATCTTCTTTCAGCTTTAAAATCTGAGGGTCATCTATAAGATCTTTTCCAATTCTGTGATTATGAATTTTTCAATCACTTGTATGTTGGTGTCTGGAGACAAAAGATAATATTTGTCATGGTATTTATTATTTTTTCCTCTCTAGTATGAGCCATTAACAAAATCAAATACTATAATATCTCTATATAAAACTTTCTATTTTTAATTTTCTTTAAAATAATTAAATGATTTGGGGTGTTATAGTACAGCTGAATAGAAAATGAGATGAAATTACAAATTTTTGCCTCAATTTTTAATTATCTCTCTCTTTTGTTTCTATGCATAGGATTTTTTTTCTAACTGATAAGTATATAGTAGCGATTATATGCTAGTACATTATAAAACTTTTTAGACATGATTAATTTTGCAAAAAAGAGATGAAGTTATATTAACTATTCTTCATTATATAAATGAATTTCTATGTCCATTATTGGTTTTTATTCTCTTAGAGAATGAGAGAGATTTCTGATCTGGCAGATTGTAACAATTCTGTCAGCTCACTTGCCTCATATGAACCAGTTTGCCATAAGTCATTTTCAGTTAATTGCCATTTACCTCTAAATTATTTAGTAGTTTTGATTTTAATTCTGCAACACCTAGAGGCAATGATCTGTACTTGAAACTAACAGCATGTAAAAATTTTGGTTTTAATAACCATCATTTGCTCTTAGAAGTTAAGTAATGACAATGTTATATAAATTTTCTGTAAGAGGGAAAATGTTTAGGAAGTACCCAAGAAATGTGAGTACAGAATTTGCTGAATGCAAATTAATTATAGAAGAAATTTGTTTGGGCATTATAATCCCTACCTTTTCTACAAATTAGTGAAAAAATAATATTTGTAAAAACGAAGATTAAAAACCTAGGAGAGTTATTACATAATTATAAAACATGAGACATGCATAATTTAAGTGAAAAGAAATACTATAATCAACTGCCTCATAGTAGGCTTAATATAAATTTTTAAGAATGATCACTATATAGATAGATATTAGCTTCCAGATAAAATTATAGGATCTAAATTAAGAACATCATGTATGCATAATTATTATAAGAGCTAATAATTACTGTGTGTGCTTATGTGCCAGGCTTTCTTATTACTCTATAAATAAACTCATTTAAGCCTCACACAAACTTATGAAGTAAGTACTATTACTTATTTAATAGACGTGGCAACTGAGGCATTTAGTGCCATTCGCCAGAGCTCACAATCTTACCTATAATCAACTTTTTTATGCAGCTATGCAATATACAAATATGTACTCATTAGGAAAATAACATAAATATTAATGATCTATAAATACTCTGTGCATTGAAATATTTAATATAAAGTAAAAATAGTACATTGCTGGAAGAAAAATCAGTAATCATAACAATGCTATGTCTATAAGCAGGCACTGTAAAACTGGAGATCTCTGGTCTATCCTCTAAAATGTTTACTTTTATCTTCTTTTATTGCTCTTGAGTATTTTAATTCACAGTTTGGTTTTGAAGGTCAAATAAGATTATGGACATGGGATCATCTCACCTCTCTACCACCATGCATAACACTGCCATACACACATAAATCAATTTTTAAAATACTATATTTTTGCATGCCCTAAAGGCGATGGCACCCCACTCCAGTACTCTTGCCTGGAAAATCTCATGGGTGGAGGAGCCTGGTGGGCTGCAGTCCATGGGGTCGCTAGGAGTCAGACACGACTGAGCGACTTCATTTTCGCTTTTCACTTTCATGCATTGGAGAAGGAAATGGCAACCCACTCCGGTGTGCTTGCCTGGAGAATCCCAGGGACGGGGGAGCCTGGTGGGCTGCCATCTATGGGGTCGCACAGAGTCGGACACGACTGAAGTGACTTAGCAGCAGCAGCAGCAACATATTCTTAATGTTATAAGTGCATTATTTTCTGTATTTTCAAATATTCCTTTCATACAGTGTTTATATTAATTTATTGATTCTCCAGGTAAGTATTTACTGAGCTACTATCATTGTCAGATGCTGATAGGTAAATTAGAGTAAAATGATGGATGAAATTCAGAGACCCTCCTTAGGAGGACTTTGGTGAAGTAACTAGGTAATTATTGTGTGATACCATCACACATATATTGGGTAGCATATATTGGGAAGAAAAGGGTGTCAAAAGTTTTGTAAGCAGGAAAACAAGATGCATTTTAGGAAGACTACTCCTTCCACAATATAAGGAATGAATTGCGTTGGAGGCAATGATGGAGAAATAGAACCCAAGAGGGACTGGGAGAGGGACTATTTTAGTAAATCAGGAGATAAGTGTTGGTGGCTAAGACAAGAACAGTAGAAGAGAGATTATAGAAAATCTTTAGAATTTTTGAGATCTAATCAGCAGAATTTGGAAAGTATTTGATATCATGGAAAAAATAATAGTTTCCTGTTTTATGGGATTCTAGTATTCTTGCCTGGGAGATCTCATGGACATAAGATCCTGGTAGGCTACAGTCCATGGGATTGCAAATGGTTGGACACAACTAAGCAACTGACACTTTAACTTTTCATGGGATGGACAAATGGTTGAGTGATGGAGGATCAGGATCTTCCCAGGACACATTTTGCAAGTTGAATTTGAGGTCATTATGGAACATCTAAGCATACAAATTTGTAGTATATATTGGTTTTCATGAAACCATGAAAGGAGAGGTGTCAGAGTGAAAAGAAACAATGACTGCTGATATTAAATGTATTTGTATTACATGTATGCAACCACAAATAACCATATAAAATACCTAATTAAAAAGATAATTAGAAAAGGGCTTCTTGTAATAAACATACAGTATCCTGGAAGAGCATCCGACTTTCCTTATTTTATTATGTAGATGTTATGATTTTAACAAATTAACTAATAATAGAAATTTCTTGGTTTATTTTGAATAAATCTATGTTTCTCAAAGGCATTCTTAGCAAAGCAACATTATTACTTTATTAAATACAAATTTTGCCTACTTGAGCTTAACAAACAACTCTAATGGTATGAAAGAATTTAATTTCAGAGCTGAATGATAATTTGTTAGGCACTGTTAATTCACATAATTCAAAGTTAATTATGTTTGCAACATTAGGAGTGTGGTGATTTTGTTCTGTTGAGCTGTAGCTTTTATAAAATTTTATATTCTGATTAAGCAAACCCAATTAACAAGAATATATCACAAATTGTTAATATTTGCAGGAGATATTTTGTGTGTACATATGTATGTCTAATCAAATAATATTTTAGTCTAATTCAGTCACACTTTGGACTCTACTTCATGAAGACTCATGTTTTGTTTTTCAAGACTCATTCATTCTTCTCTGGTTATTACTGAAGCTAAAATTCTCAAGCATCATTTGTTCTTCTTGTTTTTCTTCTTCATTGTATAATAGTGTTTTACCTTTTCCCTTGAAATTCTATTGGAGCTGCAAAAACAGTGTAATAAATTATACTTCAAAAAACATTAAAATTATCTTTCTCAAATATGAATTTATGGTTCATTCTCCCATAACATTGTCTCTCCTAGTGAAGTTTTAAACAATAATAGTGAGTATTACTTTTAGTATGCTATGAATAGAGACGTCACAGAAACCATTTCAGCTTCAGAAAACATGGAGGAAAGCATATCATATCTATTACATTTTCAAAGATGATCTTATGACAAGAGTTTCAGATTTGTTTACATATCACTGTATCTTAAGTGATCAAAGACACCTTAATATGTGTTAAGTGTGGAAAGCAAGCAAAACAAAAGGACACATCCTAGAGAGTAAGTTTATCATAGCTCAAAATTTTGCATGTTACTATCTTGAACCTTTAGTAGAATTCAGAGAATGAGTTAGAAATTTCAAGTTAATTTTTCAGTCTCTTTGTTTATCCCCAGTATCATTTATCTCTATGAACTGAATTATCAGTTTTCAAAGCAGTTAGATCCTTTCATTAATTTCTTTCTAATCATTATACCTTCTCTAGATGTCTACCTGTCCCATTTCAAAACTTCCATAGTAGCAACTTCCTAAAAGAGTACTTTTAGCTGAATAATGAAAGTGGTCATTAAGTAGCCTTGTCAACAGAATAGAATAAAATGTATAGATTTATATACTTTTAAAAAAAACTATAAACTGACTATATTTTAAAATTCAATGTTTATTAAAATTTGTTAAATTTCTTTGATTCCCTAATGCTCATTTTTTTCTGTCTTAACAAGACAGAAATGAAACTTGTTCCATAAATACTAAAATTTTTTATGATGAAATTCTTGTATTTTGGTTTATTAAGACTTTTCTGCTTTTAATCAAATCTTCTGTTTAATTACATTACAGATTTTAATATGCATCCTTTTCCATCAGTTAGCTTTGAAGGTTGGAGAGGGATGGTTTAAGTAAATCTCTGATGATTGGAAAATCTCTACATAAGAACATGTTCATTTGTATTTCTTAGATTTTGTAGAGCCACTGACTGTGAATGGTGGCCAGGCACCTTTTGACTTTGACAATGCTTATTTCTTTCGCCTTGGTTGTATTTGTCATGAACCATTGTGTTTCAGTGCTATATAGAGCATCCAAAGACACAGGTGTATGTGTAACAAAGCTAAGTTCATGGACCTCTTGTTTTCAATGATGAGTCTTAAATTTTATTGCAGTATGCATGGTAGGAGGGCCTAGCATGCATTCATTTCTTACTGAATGATTAAACTTCTCCAGTTCAAGCTCAAATGTTACTGCTCATAAAATACCAGAACACTCCTACTTGGGGTACTCTGCAATTGAAGTTGTCCCTTTGAATTGAAATGAAGGTTCTAGAAGTATTTAAAATTTAAATCCAAAAGTGGCTGCTGGCCAGAAAGGAGGAGGAAGCAATAAAGTATATAAAAAATTCAAATATTAGCTAGTAAGAGAAAATTACTTTGGGTAAAAATGACTATCACTTGAATTATAGGATAAGAGAGGTACAATGAACCTTATAATTTAATTCAATTTGCACTTTTACAGATGAGGAAACTGAAGCCCTGAGAGGTGATAGGGCATGATTAAGGATTTTATATTACTTCTGGAGTCTATACAGAAATGGAATTCTTGAAAATGAGACTGTCACTTTGCCTCTCTATTCTCAGGACCCTCAGTCTAGGAACTGTCAAACAAGTATTTTTATTTCTCATTTTGGAAATGTGTCTGACTTCTTCATTTTTATTTTGTAAAATATTATTGATGAATCTTTGGAATAACTGTATGAAGCAGAAAGCAGTAGAAGTCAATACTGCTTTGTCTCTTTTTTTCCTTGTCTAAAATACTGGACATCTTTTTGGATGTTAGTTCTAAAAGGTTTGTATCTCTTCATAGAACTGTTCAACTTCCACTTCTTCAGCATTACTGGTCGGGGCATAAACTTGGATTACTGTAATATTAAATGGTTTGCCTTGGAAATGAACAGAGATCATTCTGTTGTTTTTTAGATTGCATCCAAGTACTGAATTTCTGACGCTTCTGTTGACTATGATAGCTACTCCATTTCTTCTAAGGGATTCTTGCCCACAGTAGTAGATATAATGTTCATCTGAGTTAAATTCACCCATTCCAGTCCATTTTAGTTCTCTGATTCCTAAAATGTCGGTGTTCATGCTTGCCATCTCCTATTTGACCACTTCCAGTTTGCCGTGATTCGTGGACCTAACATTCCAGGTTCCTATGCAATATTGCTCTTTACAGCATCAGACTTTACTTCCATCACTAGTCACATCCACAAGTGGGTGTTGTTTTTGTTTTGGCTCCATCTCTTCATTCCTTTTGGAGTTATTCATCCACTGATCTCCAGTAGCATATTGTGCACTTACCAGCCTGGGGAGTTAATCTTTCAGTGTCCTGTCTTTTTGCCTTTTCATACTGTTCATGGGGTTCTCAAGGCAAGAATACTGAAGTGGTTTGCCATTTCTTTCTCCAGGGGACCACGTTTTTTCAGAACTCTCCACCATGACTGTTCCTTCTCAGGTGGCCCTACACGGCATGGTTCATAGTTTCATTGAGTTAGACAAGGCTGTGGTCCATGTGATCAGATTGGTTAGTTTTCTGTGATTGTGTTTTTCAGTCTGTCTGCCCTCTGATGGAGAAGGATAAGAGGCTTATGGAAGCTTCCTGATGGGAGAGACTGACTGAGGGAGAAACTGGCTGTTGTTCTGATGTGTGGGGCCATGCCCAGTAAATCTTTAATCCAATTTTCTGCTGATGGGTGGGGCTGTATTCCCTCTCTGTTATTTAATATCTAATTACAATATTAACTGAAGGCAGGAGGAGAAGGGGACAACAGAGGATGAGATGGCTGGATGGCATCACCAACTCAATGGACATGAGTTTGAGTAAACTCTGGGAGTTGTTGATGGGTAAGGAGGCCTTCCATGCTGCAGTCTGTGGGGTTGCAAAGAATCGGACATGACTGAGAGACTGGACTGAACTGAAAATACTGGAATATAGATAGTTACTGCCCCCAGTAAGACTGTAGGAGGGGCAAAATCTAATTTAGAATCAAACCTCATAACCTACAGAGACCCTGGAAGGACTCAAACAAAACCTTGTGCACACCAGGACCCAGGAGAAAGGAGCAGTGACCACTCAAGACACTGACTCAGACTTGCCTGTGACTGTCCAGGAGTATCCAGTGGAGGAAAGGGTTGGGTGTGGCCTGCTGCAGGGTCAGAGTCACTGAATGCAACAGTGACTTGAATGGGGACCTTTTGAAGGAGGTCCATAATATCTTCATTTCCTCCACTATAGTTTGAATTCAGGTCAAACAACAGGGAGGGAACACAGCCCCACCCATCAACAGAAAATTGGATTAAAGATTTACTGAGCATGGCCCAGCCTATCAGAACAAGACCCAGTTTTCCCCACAGTCAGTTTCTCCCAAGAGGAAGCTTCCATAAGCCCCTTATCCTTACCCATCAGAGGGTAGAAAGAGTGAAAACCACAATCACAGAAAACTAATCAAACTGATCACATGGACCACAGCCTCATCTAACTCAATAAAACTTGCCCTGAAGGGCCACCCAAGACACATGGGTCATGGTGGAGAAGGGAATGGCAAACCACTTCAGTAGTCTTGCCTTGAGAACCCCATGAATGGTATGAAAAGGCAAAAAGATAGGACACTGAAAGATGAATTCCCCAGGTTGGTAGGTGCCCAATATGCTACTGGAGAAGAGTGGAGAAATAACTCCAGAAAGAATCAAGAGATAGAGCCAAAGTGAAAACAACACCCACTTGTGGATGTGAATGGTGATGGAAGTAAAGTCTCATGCTGTAAGAAAAATATTGCGTGGGAACCTGGAATGTTAGGTCCATGCAAGGTCCAAACACTTTTAGAATATGATGAAGAAAACACCTATATAAAAGTGCAAAAGGGCCTGAAACTATCAGTTTAGTTCAGTTTCTCAGTCATGTCTGATTCTTTGCGACCCCATGGACTGCAGCATGCCAGGCGTCCCTGTCCATCACCAACTCCCAGAGCTTGCTCAAACTCAAGTCCGTAGAGTTAGTGATGCCATCCAACCATCTCATCCTCTGTCTTCCCTTTCTCCTCCCACCTTCAATCTTTCCCAGCATCAGGGTCTTTTCAAATGAGTCAGTTCTTCACATTAGGTGGTCAGAGTATTGGAGTTTCAGCATCAGCATCAGTCCTTCTAATGAATATTCGGGACTGGTTTCCTTTAGGATTGAATGGTTGAATCTCCTTGTAGTCCAAGGGACTCTCAAGAGTCTTCTCCAACACCACACTTCTAAAGCATCAATTCTTTGGCTCCAACCCTTCATTATGGTCCAACTCTCTCATCCTTACATGAATACTGGAAAAACCATGGCTTTGACTAGATGGACCTTTGTCAGCAAAGTAATGTCTCTGGTGTTCAATATGCTGTCTAGGTTGGTCATAGCTTTTCTTCCAAGTAGCAACCATCTTTTAGTTTCATGGCTGGAGTCACCATCGGCTGTGATATTGGAACCCCAAAATATAAAGTCTGTCACTGTTTTCATTGTTTCCCCACTCATTTGCCATGAATTGATGGGGCCAGATGCCATTTTCTTAGATTTTTAAATGTTGAGTTTTAAGCCAGCTTTTTCACTCTCCTCTTTCACTTTCATCAAGAGACTCTTTAGTTCCTCTTCACTTTCTGCTGTAAAGGTGTTGTCATCTGTGTATCTGAGGTTATTGACATCTCTCCTGGCAATCTTGATTCCAGCTTGTACTTCATTCAGCCATCATTTCCCATGATGTACTCTGCATATATGTTAAATAAGCATGGAAAGAATACAACCTTGAGGTATTCCTTTCCCAATTTGGAACCAGTGTGTTGTTCCATGTCTAGTTCTAATGGTTGCTTCTTGACCTGCATACAGATTTCTCAGGAGGCAGGTCAGGTGATCTGTTATTCCCATCTCTTGAAGAATTTTCCAGTTTGTTATGATCCACACAGTCAAAGGATTTTGCATAGTCAATCAAGCAGATGTTTTTCTGGAATTCTCTTGCTTTTCTATAATCCAATGGATATTGTCAATTTATCTCTGGTTCCTCTGCATTTTCTAAATCCAGATTGAACGTTTAGAAGTAGTTGGTTTGGGTACTGTTGAAGCCTAGTTGGGAGAATTTTGAGCCTTACTTTGCTAGCATGTGAGATGAGTGCAATTGTGTGGTAGTTTGAACATTCTTTGACATTGCCTTCTGACCTTTTCCAGTCCTGTGACCACTGCTGAATTTTCCAAATTTGCTGGTGTATTGTGTGGAGCACACTCACTGCATCATCTTTTAGGATTTGAAATAGCTCAAATGGAATTCTATTACCTCCACTAGCTTTGTTCGTAGTGATGCTTCCTAAGGCCCACTTGACTTTGCATTCCAGGATGTCTGGCTCTAGGTGAGTGATCCCATCATCAAGGTTATCTGAGTCAGGAAGATCTTTTTTGTATAGTTCTTCTGTGTATTCTTGCTATCTTTTCTTAATATCTTCTGCTTCTGTTAGGTCCATACCATTTCTGTCCTTTATTGAGCCCATCTTTGCATGAATTTTCCCTTGGTATCTCTAATTTTCTTGAAGAGATTTCTAGTCTTTCCCATTTTATTGTTTTCCTCAATTTCTTTGCATTGATCACTGAGGAAGGCTTTCTTATCTCTCCATGCTATTCTTAGGAACTTCACATTCAAATGGGTATATCTTACCTCTTCTACTTTGCCTTTAGCATCTCTTATTTTGTCAGCTATTTGTAAGGCCTCCTCAGATGACCATTTTGCCTTTTTGCATTTGTTTTTCTTGGGAGTGGTCTTGATCACTGCCTCCAGTACAATGTCACAAACCTCCATCCATAGTTCTTCACTCACTCTGTCTATCAGATCAAATCCCTTGAATCTGTTTGTCACTTCCACTGTATAATCATAAGGGATTTGATTTAGGTCATACTCAATGGTCTAGTTGTTTTCCCTACTTCAATTTTAGTCTGAATTTTGCAATAAGGAGTTAATGATCTGAGCCACAGTCAGCTCCTGGTCTTATTTTTGCTAATTGTATAGAGCTTCTTCTTCTTTGGCTGCAAAGAATAAAATCAATGTAATTTCAGTTTTGACCATCTGTAGAATCTTCTACACTTCCACACTGACCATGTATAGAGTCTTCTCTTGTGTTGTTAGAAGTAGGTGTTTGCTATGACCAGTGCATTTTCTTGGCAAAACTCTGTTAGCCTTTACCCTGCTTCATTTCGTACTCCAAGGCCAAATTTGCTTGTTACTCCAGGTATCTCTTGACTTCCTACTTTTGCATTACAGTCCCTTATGATGAAAAGGACATCTTTTATAGGTTTTCTAGAAGATCTGGTAGGTCTTCATAGAACCATTCAACTTCAGTTTCTTTAGCATTACTGGTTGGGGCATAGACTTGGATTTTGTGATATTGAGTGGCTTGCCCTGGAGATGAATGGAGATCTTTCTGTCGTTTTCGAGATTGCATCCAAGTACTGCATTTCAGACTCTTGTTGACCATGTTGGCTACTCCATTTCTTCTAAGGGATTCTTGCCCATAGTAGTAGATATAATGGTAATCTGAGTTAAAGTCGCCCATTCCAGTCCATTTTAGTTCACTGATTCCTAAAATGTCCATGTTCACTCTTGCCATCTCCTGTTTGACCACTTCCAATTTTCTTAACTTCAGAGCCACTTGGTCAGCTAGAACAGGCCGTGCATTTTCAGGGGTCGCAATCATAAGCATGCTTTCCCTTAGTATTTGGATCCTTTCTCTTCACATGCCTCAGTTGTCTGTCTTCAACATTTAAACATCATTGGCTCCCAAGTCTCCTAGGACAACACTTTAACCGCGGCATAGCCTTTCAAAAATCAAAATGCAGTTTCCAACAAACTAAACTGCTCTCAGTCATCAATCTAATTATGTAGCCAGGTGTTGTGTGTACACACCATGGAAATAATTGCCAAAGTGTTTGTAGTTTGGTTTCTAAGTCACGTCTGACTCTTGCTACCCCGTGGACTATAGCCCGCCAGGCTTGTTGACCATAGTATTTCCCAAGCAAGATTGCTGGAGTGGGTTTCCATTTCCTTCTCCAGGGGATCTCCCTGACTTAGGGATCAAACCCGGTTTCTCTGCAGGCAGTCTCCTGCATTGCAGGCAGATTCTTTACCTACTGAGCCACCAGGGAAGCCCCAAAACTTGTAAAAAGTCACCTGTATCTTCCAAATTATTTGCTTAAGATTAGAAATTTTGCACAGAGGACTTGAATATTTCTTAAAGATAAAATCAGACTACCATAACTTAGAGGAAAAAAAGGAGATTCTTGAGTCCCTAAAATGTAACTTCAGTATTGTGATAGATTCTTGTAATATATATTCCCAATATTGCAGTAATTATGTCAGTATGAATTTCTAAGTGTGTTATAGTTTCATATGTATGATGTAGAGAGTATATAGACATGAATTTCCCCCTAAATAAAATTATATGCCTTATTCAATTAAAATAATATTTTGCAAGTTTTACTAAAATTAGCACATCTCTTGAAAATGGTTACTGGAAGGTAAACCGCTTAAATCTTATTTGCTTTGTTTGTTTGCCTTATTTAGGTCTTGTCCTGCATCATCAGTAAGCAAATTTAACCTGATCTGCCAGCTGGTGAAAATTAAGTTCTACTTCATCATTAGCTTTGCAGATGGCAATTGTTACCCTAGACATCCATAATGAAAACAAAAAAGGATGGCATAGTGCTCTCTAGATCGATTATAAAATAATTTTATTTTCTTCTCTTTTACTTCAGAAGAAAAGAAATTCCGCTCCAAAGGACACCAATTTTTATTTTCCAAGATTAAATATTTAGAGCAAATTCATCCCCAGAAATAGAGTGTATAGATATATGGCAGTAATTCATTTCTTTAAAGATTTGCACACTGTGCATTGGACTTTCCTGCAAGTGTTGATTACTACTTCTATCACTACCTCTGTTGTCATTATTAAATTATTTAATTGTGGTGCATAGCATCCCACCAGAAGCCTGTTAAGATTCTACTTGTCAAGGAATTCAATCACAGAGATTGTACAAAAGACCACAGACATCCAGAAATGTTGGGATGAAACACTCAGATATCCAAGAGCATTTTTTTTTTTTCAGCCCGCCACTGGTGTTATGAAAAGCGAAGCTTGCTTATTTATTTTGGTGATATAAATGCAACACGTTCAGGGGTATTATTCAGTCACGGGCCAATTAGGCAGCAGCTGGAATCTACAACGTTTGTTTAGATGGAAGCATAGTGGATTCACTTTAGCCAGACTGTTCTAGGAGCTCTAGCAAGACAGCTTCCTCAGAGAAAATCTTTTTCTTCCATTCCCCCCTGTTCTTTAAAACTGAAGTGGAATTTCTGTGGAATTTTCCCCTGCAGTACAATTATGGAGTCACATACTGAAAGCATTTGACTCTATAACAGCAGCAGTGGTCTCAGCAGTTAGATAATGATCTGAAATTTGAGAGCAGGAAGTGTTTTTCTAGAAATGGGAGATAACGGATAGTAAATAGTGGCTTTAGATTATGTGAGATTTCTAGGGATCAATATCCTAAAAATGTTTCTTGACATCAATGCTATTTTTATTGACAGAGCATGTATTTCTGTTTATGTCAATAGCAGCATGACAGCAGATTGAAGATGTGCAAAACTAATTAAGGAAATTTGAGAATCTCGAATTTCCCCAACTTTTATACTTCAACATGCATTAGGAATGTGTAAAAGACCCAGAAATTATAAACTTTACTGAAAGATACATACTTCAAACAGGTAATTCTATAATAGATGATGAGTTAGAAATAATGGATAAACTTAAGTTAGGTTGCAGTAGAATATTTTACTGAACTTTCAAGCTTCTATTTATTTTGAAAACATATGCATCGTGTTTGTTTCAGTTGCATCTAAAAGTTAGCTGCCTATGAGTTATATATATTTTTTGATATTTATGAAATCTTATTAGAAATATGGTGAGTGATAAAGGACAGATATACATTCTCTAAGTTTAAATAAGTGCCTGTGGGTTCTTAATATGTTTGGCTTCTGAATTGTCTTAACAGTTGAATGCAAAGTAATTCCTGATCCAATTAGAGAATATTTTCCGTTGGTATTAAATCATTTATTATCATTTAGATCACTAGACTGATCAATGTATGCCATTTATTACATTTATTTGTTTATTTTTTAATACTCTAGTACTCTTAATTTTTTATTTGGTTGGGGAGTAGGGAATGGAAGTATACAATCTTTGGAAAATATAATGAACTCAATAAAGTGAATAATATGGAATAATACAGGAAAATACTATAAGTTATATCTTCAGACTGTTGATAAATATATACTGTTGATGAATATATTCACCTTGCCCTCACCTTCTAATGCTTTCTCCTGTTTTTAAGTCTCTAAAATAAAGTGTGTAATGAAGTGTGTAATGAAGACAATTTAAGGGGTAAGAGATTCTAGTCCTATAAAATCTCCCAAGAAAATGGCCAGCTTTGAGAATTTGGAAGGATATTTTGGAAGTACTACTAAAGAGTCCCTTCGTGGGCATGGACCTTAGGGGCGGAGCCCTACCATGCTCATTGCTATGTAACAGTCAATCAGCACTTACCTGATCGAATGGCAGTACTGTTATCTCACACTCTGCAGAAACCAGAGACAGCTATTTCAGAGTTGGACTTGCTTCTTGTTTGTTTTCTCTGTGTAACTTTAACCTGTGGAGAGGAGAGAGTTAACAAAACAACCAGGTGTATCTGAACCCTCTAGATAGGTTTGAAGAAATTCCATCAAGCTCATACGTTTAACTGTGTTCTGTGTGTAGCATTTAATACCGTACATTAGAGAAGCAGCAGTGCAGAAGTGCTCTAGGAGATTCTAATTTTATTCCTGCTAATGATTTAAAGATTAAAACTTCTATTAAAAAAAAAGGGGGGGAGGTCCTAAGATGGCAGAGGAATAGGACGGGGGGACCACTTTCTCCCTCACAAATTCCTCAAAAGAACATTTCAACTGAGCAAACTCCACAAAACAACTTCTGAAAGCTGGCAGAGGACATCAGGCACCCAGAAAAGCAGATCATTGTCTTCAAAAACAGGTAGGAAAAAATATAAAAGATAAAAAAAGAGACAAAGGAGGTGGGGAGGGAGCTCCATCCCAGGAAGGGAAGCCCATCCCGGGAAGGGAATTTTAAGAAGAGAGGTTTCCAAACACCAGAAAACACTCTCCCTGCCGAGTCTGTGGAGAGCCTTGGAAGCACAGACGGCAACATAACAGGAAGGAAAAATAAATAAATAATAAAAACCAACATATTACAAGCCCAACAGTAACTCCCCCAGTGGAAAAGCAGCACAGACGCCTGCATCTGCAACTAGCAAGTGGGGGCTGGGCAGGGAGGTGCGGGAGGTATGGGCTGCAGTGCTTTGTAAGATTTGGGCAGGAACGCCCCACACGTAACCAGAATGAACTAACTTGGGCTAGCAAACCAGACTGTGGGATAGCTACCACGTGAAAAGCTCGAACATAAGACACCACCAGGACTGCACACAGAACAAAGGACCGAACGGAAATAGCTGGCTGCAGACCATCCCCCACCGGGGACAGGCAGCCAGAGCCATAAGGGCTGGAAAGGGGCAATCGGAGCCCCAGAGAGACTTTACCTACCAAACTGCAAGCAGGCTTCTTTGCTAAGACTTCTGGGGGTGCTGGACAGTCACCATCTGCCTCACAAGGGGCACCAGTGGTACACCCAGAAAACTGAGCAGCAGAGACGGGAAAGGCGACAAGTCACAGCGACTGCACTCGCCAAACACCTGAGATACTCGGACCTGAGAAGGGCACAAAATGCAGTCCCAACCGAATCTGCACCTCTGAGGGCTACCTGAGCGCCAAACCTGAGCGGCTTAGACAGGGGAGGTGCACACAGCCTAGGGCCAGCCTCAGATGGTTCCCGGCTGAGCATCGTAGAGCCAGAGCGGTTTGTGCGCCATGAGCAGGGACAGGCCCAGCGGGGCTGAGAGACTGCATGCAGATGACAATGCTATTTGTTTGCAGCATTCCTCCCTCCCCACAGCGCGACGGAACAAGTGAGCCTAAAAAAAAAAAGTGTCCACCACCGCCTCCCCGCCCCCCCCACCGTGTCAGGACGGAAATCAGACACTAAAGAGGCCAGCAAATAGAAGTTAAACAGAGGGACCCGCCTTGGAAGTGACCCCACACTGCCCACAACACCAGAGAAAGGGCCAGATATTACTATTTTTACAATCATTCCTTTTTTGTTTGTTTGTTTTTTGTTGATGCTGTTGTGGGGTTGTTTTTTTCTTTTCTTTTTCTTCTTCTTCTTTTTTTTCCCCTAACTTTTTAAAATTGTTAAGTCCTCTATTTCTCCTCTAATTTTTATTTCTATAACCTACTATTACTTTTCAAAAAAAAAAAGACTCTATTTTTAAAAGCAAACACCATATATAGTCTTTGTGTGGTTGTTGCTGGAGTTTTTTAATAATTCTTGTGGCTTTGTTTTTTTTGTTGTTGTTTTCTTTTTTGTTTGTTTTCTTTTTTCCTTCTTCTCCTTTCCTTTAATATTGTATTTTTGAAAAGCCAACCTCTACTCTAGATTTCTAATCTTTGCTTTTTGGTTTTTGTTGTCAATTTTGTACATTTAAAAACCCAAACTTCACTACCCAATTTTACCTGAGAGCGAGATTACTGGCTTGACCACTCTCTCCTCCTTTGGACTCTCCTTTTTCTCCACCAGGTGGCCACTGTCTCTTCCCTCCCACTTCTCTTCTCTATCCAACTCTGTGAATCTCTGTGTGTTCCAGATGGTGGAGAACACCTAAGGAACTGGTTACTGGCTGGATTTGTCTCTCTCCTTTCCATTTCCCTCTTTTATCCTCCTGGCCACCTCTGTCTACTTCCTCCCTCTCCTCTTCCCTGTATAACTCCGTGAATACCTCTGAGCGGTCCAGACTGTGGAACGCACATAAGGAAGTGATTACTGGCTAACTTGCTCTCTCCTCTTTTGATCTCATCGCATCTCATTCCAATCACCTCTAACTACCCACTCCCTCTTCTCTTTTCCATGTACCTTTCAGTCTGTATGTGTCTGAAATATAAAGGAACAGGAGAAATGCCCACCAAACCAAACAAAAGAGGAAGAGATAGGGAATATACCTGAGAAAGAATTCTGAATATTGATAGTGAAAATGATCAAAAGTCTTGAAATCAAAATGGAATCACAGATAAATAGCCTGAAGACAAGGATTGAGAAGATGCAAGACAGCTTTAACAAGGACCTAGAAGAAATAAAATAGTCAATATATAATGAATAACACAATAAGTGAGATCAGAAACACTCTGGAGGCAACAAATAGTAGAATAACGGAGGCAGAAGATAGGATTAGTGAAATAGAAGATAGAATGGTAGAAATAAATGAATCAGAGAGGAAAAAAGAAAAAATGAATTAAAAGAAATGAGGACAATCTCAGAGACCTCTAGGACAATATGAAAAGCTCCAACGTTCGAATTATAGGGGTCCCAGAAGAAGAAGACAAAAAGAAAGACCATGAGAAAATCCTTGAGGAGATAATAGTTGAAAACTTTTCTAAAATGGGGAAGGAAATAATCACCCAAGTCCAAGAAACCCAGAGAGTTCCAAATAGGATAAACCCAAGGCAAAACACCCCAAGACACATATTAATCAAATTAACAAAGATCAAACACAAAGAACAAATATTAAAAGCAGCAAGGGGAAAACAACAAATAACACACAAGGGGATTCCCATAAGGATAACAGCTGATCTTTCAATAGAAACTCTTCAGGCCAGGAGGGAATGGCAAGACATACTTAAAGTGATGAAAGAAAATAACCTACAGCCCAGATTACTGTACCCAGCAAGGATCTCATTCAAATACAAAGGAGAAATCAAAAGCTTTACAGACAAGCAAAAGCTGAGAGAATTCAGCACCACCAAACCAGCTCTCCAACAAATGCTAAAGGATATTCTCTAGACAGAAAACACAAAAAGGGTGTATAAACCCAAACCCAAAACAATAAAGTAAATGGTAACGGGATCATACTTATCAATAATTACCTTAAACGTAAATGGGTTGAATGCCCCAACCAAAAGGCAAAGACTGGCTGAATGGATACAAAAACAAGACCCCTTTATATGTTGCTTACAAGAGACCCACCTCAAAACAAGGGACACATACAGACTGAAAGTGAAGGGCTGGAAAAAGATATTCCACACAAATAGAGACCAAAAGAAAGCAGGAGTAGCAATACTCATATCCAATAAAATAGACTTTAAAACAAAGGCTGTGAAAAGAGACAAAGAAGGACACTACATAATGATCAAAGGATCAATCCAAGAAGAAGATATAACAATTATAAATATATATGCATCCAATATAGGCACACCGCAATATGTAAGACAAATGCTAACAAGTACGAAAGGGGAAATTAACAATAACACAATAATAGCGGGAGACTTTAATATCCCACTCACACCTATGGACAGATCAACTAAACAGAAAATTAACAAAGAAATGCAAACTTTAAATGATACAATAGACCAGTTAGACCTAATTGATATCTATAGGACATTTCACCCTAAAACAATGAATTTCACCTTTTTCTCAAGTGCTCACGGAACCTTCTCCAGGATAGATCACATCCTGGGCCATAAAATCTAACCTTGATAAATTAAAAAAAATTGAAATCATTCCAAGCATCTTTTCTGACCATAATGCATTAAGATTAGATCTCAGTTACAGGAGAAAGGCTATTAAAAATTCCAACATATGGAGGCTGAACAACAAGCTGCTAAATAGCCAACAAATCACAGAAGAAATAAAAAAAGAAATCAAAATATGCATAGAAATGAATGAAAATGAAAACACAACAACCCAAAACCTGTGGGACACTATAAAAGCAGTGCTAAGAGGAAAGTTCATAGCAATACAGGCATACCTCAAGAAACAAGAAAAAAGTCAAATAAATAACCTAACTCTACACCTAAAGCAACTAGAAAAGGAAGAAATGGAGAACCCCAGAGTTAGTAGAAGGAAAGAAATCTTAAACATTAGGGCAGAAATAAATGCAAAAGAAACAAAAGAGACCATAGCAAAAATCAACAAAGCCAAAAGCTGGTTCTTTGAAAGGATAAATAAAATTGACAGACCATTAGCCAGACTCATCAAGAAACAAAGAGAAAAATCAAATCAATAAAATTAGAAATGAAAATGGAGAGATCACAACAGACAACACAGAAATACAAAGGATCATAAGAGACTACTATCAGCAATTATATGCCAATAAAATAGACAACGTGGAAGAAATGGACAAATTCTTAGAAAAGTACAACTTTCCAAAACTGAACCAGGAAGAAATAGAAAATCTTAACAGACCCATCACAAGCATGGAAATTGAAAGTGTAATCAGAAATCTTCCAGCAAACAAAAGCCCAGGTCCAGACAACTTCACAGCTGAATTCTACCAAAAATTTAGAGAAGAGCTAACACCTATCCTACTCAAACTCTTCCAGAAAATTGCAGAGGAAGGTAAACTTCCAAACTCATTCTATGAGGCCACCATCACCCTAATACCAAAACCTGACAAAGATGCTACAAGAAAAGAAAACGACAGGTCAATATCACTGATGAACATAGATGCAAAAATCCTCAACAAAATTCTAGCAATCAGAATCCAACAACACATTAAAAAGATCATACATCATGACCAAGTGTGTTTATCCCAGGGATGCAAGGATTCTTCAATATCCACAAATCAATCAATGTAATTCACCACATTAACAAATTGAAAAATAAAAGCCATATGATTATCTCAATAGATGCAGAGAAGGCCTTTGACAAAATTCAACATCCATTTATGATAAAAACTCTCCAGAAAGCAAGAATAGAAGGAACATACCTCAACATAATAAAAGCTATATATGACAAACCCACAGCAAACATTATCCTCAATGGTGAAAAACTGAAAGCATTTCTCCTAAAGTCAGGAACAAGACAAGGATGCCCACTTTCACCGCTACTATTCAACATAGTTCTGGAAGTTTTGGCCACAGCAATCAGAGCAGAAAAAGAAATAAAAGGAATCCAAATTGGAAAAGAAGAAGTAAAACTCTAAAACTCTCACTGTTTGCAGATGACATGATCCTCTACATAGAAAACCCTAAAGACTCCACCAGAAAATTACTAGAGCTAATCAATGAATATAGTAAAGTTGCAGGATATAAACTCAACACACAGAAATCCCTTGCATTCCTATACACTAATAATGAGAAAGTAGAAAAATAAATTAAGGAAACAATTCCATTCACCATTGCAACAAAAAGAATAAAATACTTAGGAATATATCTACCTAAAGAAACTAAAGACCTACAGTTTTCTACAGAAAACTATAAAACACTGATGAAAGAAATCAAAGAGGACACTAATAGATGGAGAAATATACCATGTTCATGGATCAGAAGAATCAATATAGTGAAAAGGAGTATACTACCCAAAGCAATCTACAGATTCAATGCAATCCCTATCAAGCTACCAGCGATATTTTTCACAGAACTAGAACAAATAATTTCAAGATTTGTATGGAAATACAAAAAACCTCGAATAGCCAAAGCAATCTTGAGAAAGAAGAATGGAACAGGAGGAATCAACCTGCCTGACTTCAGGCTCTACTACAAAGCCAGAGTCATCAAGACAGTATGGTACTGGCACAAAGACAGAAATATAGATCAATGGAACAAAATAGAAAGCCCAGAGATAAATCCACACACATATGGACACCTTATCTTTGACAAAGGAGGCAAGAATATACAATGGAGTAAAGACAATCTCTTTAACAAGTGGTGCTGGGAAAACTGGTCAACCACTTGTAAAAGAATGAAACTAGATCACTTTCTAACACCATACACAAAAATAAGCTCAAAATGGATTAAAGATCTAAATGTAAGATCAGAAACAATAAAACTCCTAGAGGAGAACATAGGCAAAACACTCTCCGACATAAATCACAGCAGGATCCTCTATGATCCACCCCCCAGAATTCTGGAAATAAAAGCAAAAATAAACAAATGGGATCTAATTAAAATTAAAAGCTCCTGCACAACAAAGGAAACTACAAGCAAGGTGAAAAGACAGCCTTCAGAATGGGAGAAAATAATAGCAAATGAAGCAACTGACAAACAAATAATCTCAAAAATATACAAGCAACTTATGCAGCTCAATTCCAGAAAAATAAACGACCCAATCAAAAAATGGGCCAAAGAACTAAATAGACATTTCTCCAAAGAAGACATACATATGGCTAACAAACACATGAAAAGATGCTCAACATCACTCATTATCAGAGAAATGCAAATCAAAACCACAATGAGGTACCATTTCACACCAGTCAGAATGTCTGCGATCCAAAAGTCTGCAAGCAATAAATGCTGGAGAGGGTGTGGAGAAAAGGGAACCCTCTTACACTGTTGGTGGGAATGCAAACTAGTACAGCCACTATGGAGAACAGTGTGGAGATTCCTTCAAAAACTGGAAATAGAACTGCCTTATGACCTAGCAATCCCACTGCTGGGCATACACACTGAGGAAACCAGAATTGAAAGAGACCCCACCTATACCCCAAATGTTCATCGCAGCACTGTTTATAATAGCCAGGACATGGAAACAACCTAGATGTCCATCAGCAGATGAATGGATAAGAAAGCTGTGGTACATATACACAATGGAGTATTATCAGCCATTAAAAATAATACATTTGAATCAGTTCTGATGAGATGGATGAAACTGGAGCCGATTATACAGAGTGAAGTAAGCCAGAAAGAAAAACACCAATACAGTATACTAACACATATATATGGAATTTAGAACGATGGCAATGATGACCCTGTATGCAAGACAGCAAAAGAGATACAGATGTGTAGAGCAGACTTTTGGACAGAGGGAGAGGGAGAGGGAGAGGGTGGGATGATTTGGGAGAATGGGATTGAAACATGTATATTATCATGTAAGAAACGAATTGCCTGTCTATGTCTGATGCAGGATACAGGATGCTTGGGGCTAGTGCACGGGGATGACCCAGAGAGATGTTATGGGGAGGGAGGTGGGAGGGGGGTTCATGTTTGGGAACTCATGTACACCCATGGTGGATTCATGTCAATGTATGGCAAAACCAAAACAGTATTGTAAAGTAAAATAAAGTAAAAATAAAAATTAAAAAAATAATTAAAAATAAAAAAAACAAAAACAAATATCTCCTTGTTGGACATGAAAATGAGATTTCAAGGCAATTGTATGTCTGATATTGAATTAGGAACATGAAACTTGGAAGCTAAAGCATTTAGTAGATGGTCAGTTTCTAATATTTTAATTCTGGATTTAAGAAAATACAAACTAGCATAATTTGTGAACTGTGATTCTTTCTCAATGTTATTATTCTAAATTGATGAGTTCACAGCTAATAGAGTCTGAAAATGGAAATAATAATAGGATCTACCACAAACAGCTTTCAGGGGTTAGATTAATTAATATATTTATAGTGTTTAGATCAAAAACTGTAAACTGTTATTATGACTTATATACTCATTATTTTACATACTAAGGAACTCACATGATTGGTTTAATTTTATTTACTTATGAAGGTCTCTGGATATGAATGATGTTGAATAAAGAATAGAATAAAATCAACTGAGAAGAGGATATAAATAAACCAGTCTTTCTTGGATTTCTTACAGAAAAGTCTTCATGGATGGGGTAAAATTTGACAGGATTTTTGAAGAATAGATAGAAGCTTGCCTAGCAGACAGATGTTCAATGCAAGCTGAATAATATTACTGTATGTTTAGATGCATTCTAAGCTCTTCTCTCATATTTGCTAGATCAATGTTTACCAATTTTTCTGTGTATACACATCACCTCAGGACCTTGTTAAAAATGCAGATTCTGACTTAGTGGGTCTAGGTCAGGACCTGAGAGTTTGCATTTTGACCAGGTTCTCAAGTGACTTGACCCACACTTTGAGTAGGAAGGTGCTAGATTATTATAATCCCTGGAGTCTTGATATTGCCTTTAGATAACTGTGAAGTTATTTTTTAAATAATATAGATCTTTCAAGTTAAGGAATGAAAAGAATGCTTCTCAGAAACCATCACTACTCATGTAGGTCTTACTGAAAAACCTGAGTAACTCTCTCTTGTTAATTTTACATTAGCAGTTATTAACTTGTGCTTCTTTGAGGAGCACAGTCATAACTCAAGGGCCTCAGAGTATACCAGAGTATACCAGAGTATACCAATATGGCAGCTTCTTTGGGAAGCACCATAATCAGAGGATGAGTGGGACAATAGCAAGGGCCCTCTGCTGGCTCCAAGTCTCATTTTTGAAGACTGAAAGCTTACAGCACAAACTGCAAAGCTGAATGTCTCTGACATCCTTAACCTGAGCTGGGCGGCATACACATGGGCTCTGTGTGGGTGAGGGACAAGCAGCAGGCTGTGCCAGGATTGACAGCTGGTGGTGGCTTTGTGGCTTTTGTTTGCAGCTAGCAGCTGCAGGGAGAAGTGTGTCTTTCTCTTGGAGAGGGATGCTGGCAGGAACTGGATGGCATATCAGGGTTCTTCTAGTCAAGCCAAATGACCTAAGGGTTGATAGCTGCTTCAGTTCCAATTGAGGAAACTCAAGTATAAATCAGGACTCAGGATGAATATCTGGTCATACATATTTTATACATAGGCTAGAAGTCAGGGAGAAAGTCTGCAGTTTAGTTAGCATGCAAATGAATGTTGGTTTGTTCCAGATCTACTAGATGTCAGAATGAGGTAAGTAGGTAAATCTAGATCTCAAGTGCTAAGGGGCTAGGCCTGCTGATTATGACCAGACTTGTTTATGGCTGAGTTGAAGCTGAGGCATGGCTGCATATGATGGCTGAGGAGCTTTGGTGCATATATTTAGTTGGAGCAAGAACAAGGTAGTTGCTAAGAAGTATGTATTTCTAGAAATAGTCCCTCATGTGTATTCAGAATAAGAACATGAACACTACCCAAGTACATTCTCTGTCTTAGTTGTATTCTGTGGCAGTTGCAGAATTTCCAATGCCTAAAATCAATTTCTGATTCTATAATCATGTATTCACTTGACTGAGGTTTTAGATCAGTCACCTTGAGTAGGTGCTAGAATCAGAGGAGTTAAGTATCACCAGAGATGTCTGGGCTCATATGTCCTGAGTCTCTCAGAACAGTTGAGGATAAGTTGCTAGTTTTGATGAAAGCAGCACAGAGCCTGATGTGAAAGTGTTCAACAAGTCAGTGATGCTCATTTTTTTCATTTAGTGAGAATTTATTCAGTGCTCAGTATGTTGGTAACACTCTCCTAAATTTTGATAATAATAAAAAAGAAAAAAATTAACAAGATAGGCATGACCCTGGCTTCCATGGAGGTAGACAAGACCCACATTTCCAAACAGTAAACATCATGACTGTATGTTGTAATAAGTGTCATAAAGGAAACACATGCCCATACCCAATATTGGACCAGTGAGTCACGTTTGGAAGTCATCTTCTATAAACAGGGTGGTCAAAGAAGGCCTGCTGAGGAAAGCACAAGGTGGTTCCTCTCTTTGATTTGCAGTGTGATTTTGCATTCTATGACAGGACACTTGTGAATAGACCAGAGATAGTGGAATAAAAGACTCAGGTCTGGGCCAGAAGACTAGCAAATGACAAGAGCTCCAGTTCTACAAAGAAGTACTAAGAGGACAAAAACTGAGGATGGAAACTGAGATTGGACCTCTGGTCCATAACCCAGCCTTTTGGATGGGGCCTAAATGTGGGCGAGGATGGGAAAGTCTCCTTTGGGAATTGAGGGGTGCAGATTCCAGTTTCTCAGCCAGTGGCGACTGTGAGGATCGAGGGTTTAGGTGTGGAGGGACCAAGAAACTCAAGTCAGACGACTTGACTGTTTCCAGCATACATTTGGCTTCCCCTGATTGGACTGTACACCTGAAAAAATCTGATAGACAGGTAGATAATCAAACGTGATCTTCCACAAGTTGTTGGTACCAGCAAAACTGGCACAAATGCATCAATCTAAAAACGCACATAAATTATATTTCTGAATTCATCCAAAGGATCTTGGACAAAGTTATTTAAGACCATTCTGTAACTAATAAAATTCAACCCTATTAACAAACTTGAGAGAGAGAGAGAGAGAAAACAATGTAATTAAGTTTGTCCTTGATGGCTATAATTAATAGAATAAATCTACAGGGATAAGTGAAACTATTCTCAAATTATAGTTTTATTTTACAAATAATAATTTAAAAAAACCTCCTCAAAACTTCTGTCAGAACATCAAAACTCCAAAGTCTATGAGAAATGACAGGTATTTTAAGACTACAGTTTGATTAGAAATGTGATAAGAAAAAGGTGATTTCTGAAGAACAATGGGGGGAATTTGAATGCACTTCCTCGATTCCTGAAATAGAAATGCAAATCTGAAACTGTCTCTGAATGACTTAAAGAAGTTGAACAAACTTGAAGTGATCATATTTCAGATCAGGTAATTCTGAGGTGAAATAAAGGATGAAAATCATATATGAAAGAGGAAAAGGGCAGAGAAAGGAACAAGAGTAGGGAAATAAAAGGCAAAAGAAATGACAGTGAGAAAGAGGTTTAACAAATACCGTCTTGACCTTGCACGTGACTCAGATATTCCCTCTTGACCTATGTGCAAGGGTAGGAACGAGGAACTGATCTAGGAGGCAAATATCTCCTTTCTGTTTGTTTATACCATCCAATGGATTGATTCTCCGATGCTTCATTCAGTTTTCCTCTGCCTTCTAGTTTTTATTTTCCAATGTCCCTTATTGGCTATATGACTTTTCTCTTTCTTGAGTGTTTAATGTAGAAGATATGGCTTAGACTGCCAGAGCTGGATCATAAGAGTAAAATTCCATACTTCTGTGATAGTCTACATTTTTAAGTAAACCATGAGGTTTTTTTCAGTTTCACAGTTTTAATCAAATGACACCATTATATGAGAGAAACTTTGTGGAGAAACTATTGAGCTTTAAGCCCAGATGTCCTCAGCTTCATTAAACCGGGGTCTCCAACATACAACCCCTAGAAGCATCCCTCACTAAAATACCTTCTGGATTCTGACCGCAGCAGGGTCAGACAGGATACTCATCCTGAACTATAGAGAAAGCTAGAATAAATGGTCTGGGATCTGCTGTATCCTGGGAGAGCCCTGTGTGCCTGTCTCACTTGTCACCCTTTCTGGCACTATATTTGCCATGTCTTCTTGTCCGCAATTGGTTTCTGATGAGAACTTCACCTCTCCTTGATAAAGTTGACATATTCTGTGGAATGTCCGTGGTTTGCAGAACTCTGAGTCTCAGCATATCTCTTGTTTCTTAGTCTTTCTACTGGGGGAATGCATAAGACACTATTCTCTAATATACACTTGAAGTCTTGTAAAAAATGAACACTCTATCCAAAGCCCCATTTTTGCCTGTTGCTTGAAACTGAGAGTCATGAAGTGGAGAAATTCCAGCTCAATGACTTTCCACCTTGATTTCATTAAAAAACACTGAGAGAGCTTATAAAGTCACATAGATATTTCAGTCCCCACACTAGGCAACTTAATCTGAGTAACTTGGGTCTCAGTAGTTTCTAAAGCTCTTCAGATGATCCTACTGTAGTGCTATTGCTGAGAATGCTTTATAAGCTGCTGAAGGAAATGGCACCCCACTCCAGTATTCTTGCCTGGAAAATCCCATGGATGGAGGAGCCTGGTAGGCTACAGTCCATGGGGTCACAAAGAGTTGGACACAACTGAGTGACTTCATTCTCATCTAACAAAATTAGATTCCTTTAGGTATCACCGTATTAAGACCAGCTTCACCAATTGCATCATTTCTGTAGAAATTTAGATTCGAACATCCACTTTCAGGGACTCTATAATGAGGTAAGTTCATTCAACTGTTGCTTCCCCATTCAAGCCTCCCCTGCAGCTGTGTCATAGGGGAAGCCAAGTCGAGACAGGCATGATGCAAGGACAGCAAGTAAGAAGGGGAAATGAATTTGTGTGTGTTTGTGTTGTTGTTTTCTTGACAGTTTCTGGAAGGAAATGCATATTGAGAAAGGAAGTGTGTTATACTTCATTTGCAGATTTAAATGTATTTATTTGTTGAATGCAAAATAGGGCAACTAGCACTCCTAGAGATGGGTTTTCCTCATGTTGCCAAAAGTGTACAGCCACGATGGAAGGTACAGTTTCTGTCTTAGGATCAGACAACTCTCCTTTTGATTTCCTCTCCATGCTGACTTACCTTTCCCTTGATTTCTGCATTAGAAGTTCTGATGAGGTAAAATTTTAGAATACTCTGGAAATGGATACCTTCACAAAGTAAGTAAAATGGTGGGGAATCTTCATATCATTCACCTGGGGAAAAAAAAAAAAAGGAAAATATTTGAATGCAATACAGTTTCCAAAAAATAAGAGTTCCAGTGTCATCATTAACTCAGGAGAGACATTTACTTACTCTGTTCATTTCAATTCAGTCACTCAGTCGTGTCTGACTCTTTGCGACCCCATGAACCGCATCACACCAGGCCTCCCTGTCCATCACCAACTCCCAGAGTTTACCCAAACCCATGTCCACTGAGTTGGTGATGCCATCCAACCATCTCATCTTCTGTTGTTCACTTCTCCTACCACCTTCAGTCTTTCCCAGCAACAGGGTCTTTTCAAATGAGTCAGCTCTTTGCATCAGGTGGCCAAAGTACTGGAGTTTCAGCTTCCACATCAGTCCTTCCCAGGACTGATCTCCTTTAGAATGGACTGGTTGGATCTCCTTGCAGTGCAAGGGACTCTCAAGAATGTTCTCCAACACCACAGTTCAAAAGCATCAGTTCTTCAGTGCTCAGCTTTTTCTATAGTCCAACTCTCACACCCATACATGACCACTGGAAAAACCATAGCCTTGACTAGACTGACCTTTGTTGACAAAGTATTGTCTCTGCTTTTTAATATGCTATTTAGGTTGGTCATAACTTTCCTTCCAAGGATAAGTGTCTTTTCACCATCTGCAGTGATTTTGGAGCCCCCCAAAATAAAGTCAGCCACTGTTTCCCCATCTATTTCTCATGAAGTGATAGGACCAGATGCCATGATCTTAATGTTCTGAATGTTGAGCTTTAAGCCAACTTTTTCACTCTCCACTCTCACTCTCATCAAGAGGCTTTTTAGTTCCTCTTTCAGTTCAGTTCAGTTCAGTTGCTCAGTTGTGTCCGACCCTTTGTGACTCCATGAATTGCAGCACGCCAGGCCTCCGTGTCCATCACCATCTCCCGGAGTTCACTCAGACTTGGGTTCATTGAGTCAGTGATGCCATCCAGCCATCTCATCCTCGGTCGTCCCCTTCTCCTCCTGCCCCCAATCCCTCCCAGCATCAGAGTCTTTTCCAATGAGTCAACTCTTCTCATGAGGTGGCCAAAGTACTGGAGCTTCAGCTTTAGCATCATTCCTTCCAAAGAAATCCCAGGGTTGATCTCCTTCAGAACGGACTGGTTGGATCTCCTTGCAGTCCAAGGAGTCTTCTCAAGAGTCTTCTCCAACACCACAGTTCAAAAGCATCAATTCTTCGGCGCTCAGCCTTCTTCACAGTCCAACTCTCACATCCATACATGACCACAGGAAAAACCATAGCCTTGACTAGATGGACCTTAGTCGGCAAAGTAATGTCTCTGCTTTTGAATATGCTATCTAGGTTGGTCATAACTTTTCTTCCAAGGAGTAAGCGTCTTTTAATTTCATGGCTGCAATTACCATCTGCAGTGATTTTGGAGCCCCCCAAAATAAAGTCTGACACTGTTTCCCATGGAGTGATGGGACCAGATGCCATGATCTTCGTTTTCTGAAAGTTGAGCTTTAAGCCAACTTTTTCACTCTCCTCTTTTACTTTCATCAAGAGATTTTTTAGTTCCTCTTCACTTTCTGCCATAAGGGTGCTGTCATCTGCATATCTGAGGTTATTGATATTTCTCCTGGCAATCTTGATTCTAGCTTGTACTTCATCCAGACTTACTCTGTACAACTTATTAAATACAACCCCCAAATCCAAGAACTGATGGAAAATGGTTCCAATAATTTTAGTCAAGAAGTTATTCCAAATGGTATTCTTTATTGTCTTCTGGAACAACAAAAAAAGTAGGTATGAAACATTGCAACCTGAATTGTAATGGTGCTGGCAAAATGGGAAAATGTTTGGTGTTTTATATTGAATGGTATACATTTGAGTAAGTTAAGCACCATTGAGTTTCCTTTTATTCCATTTTAATGGAGTAGAACTTAGTGAAAGAACCTGTGATAGGTCTCTATAAATGACTTTTTTCAGTGTAAAGTGAAGTCACTTTTCCAGTGTGAAGTGAAATCAAGAAAACTACATCATTTTCAAAGAGTAAAACATCATGGTACCTAGAAAGACAGCCTTCCACCCTAATCCTGGAAGGATTTCTCATCATTATAACACTTCATTTTCTACTTCCCTGCTAGCTCAGACAGTAAAGAATCTGCCTACGTTGCAGGAACTTGGGTTGGGAAGATCCCCTGGAGAAGGGAATGACAACCCACTCCAGTATTCTTGCCTGGAGAATTCCATGGACAGACCATGGGATCACAAAGAGTCAAACATGACTGAGCAACTAACACACTTTCATAACAACAATAGCTTTAGGACCTCCTCAGCAAGAAGTAGACCTTATTCTATAAATGTTTGTAGAATTAATAAATTTGATAAGAGAATGAATAATGAACTGAAAAGGAATCATGAGGGCACTTTAACCCTGCAAAATTATCAATGTTAATCAAATGTCTTCAAGTAATTCTGACACTTTGATCTAGCAATTCCACTTCAGGAATGTCTTCTGAGGAAATAATCAGATACACACGCTCATAACAGCATACTAATAATGTTAAAAAATTAGAATATTAGATGAAATATAAATGTCCAATAAATTAGAGGATTATGTAAGTATATGATCATGCTTCTGAAGGCTATACAAGGTGATTATGAAAATCTTCATGGTTGACTAGGTGGAAAAAATAAATGGAAATGCACATTTTCAGATAATTAAATACAAGGATGTGGCTTTTCTATCTCTCTATCTGTAAAAGACTGGAAAGAAATATATTAACATACGTGGTCCACACAGTCAAAGGCTTTGGCATAGTCAATAAAGCAGAAATAGATGTTTTTCTGGAACTTTCTTGCTTTTTCCATGATCCAGCAGATGTTGGCAATTTGATCTCTGGTTCCTCTGCCTTTTCTAAAACCAGCTTGAAGTTCACAGTTCATGTATTGCTGAAGCCTGGCTTGGAGAATTTTGAGCATTACTTTACTAGCATTACTTTACTCATGTGAGATGAGTGCAATTGTGCAGTAGTTTGAGCATTCTTTGGCATTGCCTTTCTTTGAGGCTTTTGACTGTGTGGATCACAATAAACTGTGGAAAATTCTGAGAGAGATGGGAATATCAGACCACCTGACCTGCCTCTTGAGAAATCTGTATGCAGGTCAGAAAGCAACAGTTAGAATTGGACATGGAACAACAGACTGGTTCCAAATAGGAAAAGGAGTACGTCAAGGCTGTATATTGTCACCCTGCTTATTAACTTCTATGCAGAGTACATCATGAGAAACGCTGGACTGGAAGAAGGACAAGCTGCAATCAAGATTGCTGGGAGAAATATCAATAACCTCAGATATGCAGATGACACCACCCTTATGGCAGAAAGTGAAGAGGAACTCAAAAGCCTCTTGATGAAAGTGAAAGAGGAGAGTGAAAAAGTTGGCTTAAAGCTCAACATTAGGAAAACTAAGATCATGGCATCCGGTCCCATCACTTCATGGGAAATAGATGGGGAAACAGTGGAAACAGTGTCAGACTTTATTTTGGGGGCTCCAAAATCACTGCAGATGGTGACTGCAGCCATGACACTTACTTCTTGGAAGGAAAGTTATGACCAACCTAGATAGCATATTCAAAAGCAGACACATTACTTTGCCAACTAAGGTCCATCTAGTCAAGACTATGGTTTTTCCAGTAGTCATATATGGATGTGAGAGTTGGACTGTGAAGAAGGCTGAGTGCTGAAGAATTGATGCTTTTGAACTGTGGTGTTGGAGAAGACTCTTGAGAGTCCCTTGGACTACAAGGAGATCCAACCAGTCCATTCTGAAGGAGATCAACCCTGGGATTTCTTTGGAAGGAATGATGCTAAAGCTGAAACTCCAGTACTTTGGCCACTTCATGCAAAGAGTTGACTCATTGGAAAAGACTCTGATGCAGGGAGGGATTGAGGATAGGAGAAGAAGGGGACGACCGAGGATGAGATGGCTGGATGGCATCACTGACTTGATGGACGTGAATTTGAGTGAACTCCAGGAGTTGGTGATGGACAGGGAGGCCTGGCATGCTGAGATTCATGGGGTTGCAAAGAGTCAGACATGACTGAGCGACTGAACTGAACTGAATAGCTATTCTCTGAGTACTTGGAAAATGGAGATTATTATTATAGTCTCTATTTTGCATATATTTTATGCTAGTTTTTAACTGGGGAAAACGTGGAGATGTTAATTTTGAAAAACAGTTTTATATCTTAAGATTGTAGAAGATAAAATGTAATACAAAGTGAAAGTGAAAACGTGAGTTGCTTAGTCATGTCTGACTCTTTGTGACCCCGTGGACTTTAGCTTACTAGGCTCCTCTTTCCATGGAATTCTCCAGGCAAGAATAATGGAGCAGGCTGCCACTTACAAAGTGCCCTGTTAATAAAGTTCAATCAAAATCTTCATGGCGTGGGGACATAGATTGCATTAAGGCACCTTCAGGGAGAATGTTGCACAGAGAGCTTGCTGTTTTGTTGGAACAGTACAAGACTGTATTTAATGTCTATTAGACTGTAAGACCTGATTGAAGTGCTGAGAAGGCACAAAGGAGAGTAACGACAGGGGCTACTGTAGACAGAATGGCTTCAAGGACATGCAGGCAGAAAAAGGTACCAGTTATCCATGGAAAGGACAAAGTGGTTCAGGCAAGCAGTAGAGATAGAAATGAGCATTGGGTGTTCAGGGAAAAACGAAGAGGCAACCTGAATGAAGTGGAGGTGGCTTGGTGAGGAATAACGGAAATCAAATATATTCGATTTGGGCCTGTCAGATTTTGAGCAAGGTTATGAACTGACCAGAGAACTAATAGGGCCACATACATTGGATATGGGAATGAAATATGGAAGGCAACTAAGTCACTGCAGTTACTTAAAGAACTATTCTTCATTAATTAAGGATTGGGGGAAATAAATGATAAAAATGGGATCTACTCAACTGAAGATACAGAAATTACAAATAGCACCTTCAAATGGACTATTTGATGGTTAACATTGCCACATCAGAGGAAAACACAACCTTCTAGGTAAAAAGTGGGGAATAGAAAGGGAAAGAATGTGCCTCTCAAGGTTTGAGTCAGAGGCAAAGAAGTAAACGAAGGCATAAATATGCAAGGCAAGCACAGGCAGAAGTGTGCTCTTGGCAAGAAGCACAGAAATTCAAAATAGCAGAGAGGCTCAATCTATTCATCTGGGTGCTTACCAGGAACAATAGGGCTGCTTTAAATATGGACGCTGTCTATGGCCAAACGCAAAAGCACTGCATCGTGTTGCCATCTGCTGTGAAGCCAAGGCCCTGAAGGTTTCACCTACAGAGAAATATTTGACATCAGATGTTTGGGGAATTTTTCTCAAAAATAAAAGAATAAATTATAAAATCTCAAGAGTTCCAAAGAATGGATAGTGACAAGTAAACAAGGCAAGATTTAAAAAGAAAAACAGAAAAACTTTCAGAGTTACAGGGATATGTTATTGCAATTATTGAGAAAGGAGAGGGCATATTTGTCATGGCCTGAGTGAACTGAACGGAAATATGATTTGCTTGATTCATGGTGTCCCAGAGAAAATAGGACTTGTTAATAACATGCATGATTTTTGTGGAAAATGCAGTAAACTCAGTACCTTGAGTTGGGAGAGAAGATAAGTGATGCCACAGGGATCAGGCACCTGCCTCCTTTGTGACTGTTCATCACACTCTTCCACCAGATATTTCCAGGGGTCTGGGGAAATTGCAGTCTGGATCAATATTGCCATCTGCCCAGGCTTAGTTTTGGCAAGCTGTTAACTTGTTGCCTCAGGTCATACATTGATTACTAGATTAAAGGATTACAATGTGAATGTAAACATTCTGATCCAGCTACCAGCACCACCAGGTAAAGAAAACTGGCCTCCAATGTTCAATTATGTTGTCTGTTATGGACGTTTATCTATAGGGTTCTTGTGTCACATGTAGTAAGCATCTCTATAAAGAATCTGATGAGATCAAGTCAGGTGAAGGGATCTGTGTTTATAAAGAAAGAAAAACTACTGAGTGTGTGTGTATGTTTAAATTCTACTGGGACCAAGTGAGACACAGTTACTAAAGCCTAGAAATATGATTCTGGAAGAGAAATAACAAAACATTGAGTAAAAAATATACAAATTACATAATAAAAGTTCGTTAAATTTAACCATCAAAAATAAGTGGAAAGATAAAGTACTCTACTTGCTAAAGGAAAATAAGAGGAAAACGTAGGAATTATGTAGAGAACTATTTTATTTCTCTTGGTTTTCTTAGACAATGGTGCATAATTTCCGGATGTCCCAATAAAGCATGTGAGTCTGTTGTGATCACTAATCAGAGTAATTGTTGAGGATAATGATGGTCATTGATATCAGGATTGACCTATATGATATCTTTAAAGATAGGAGTGTCCCAAAGAAATAGTTATTGAACTCCTGAGAATAACTTGTTAATACGTGTGTGGGTTAACTACAAGTTTATTACTAGATACATTTTAAGGGAGAACATTCCTTCTGATAGTTAGCACTCACTCAAACTGATCAGAAGAACATCAATAGAGAATTGTAGCACCTCTGCAAAATGATTCATTGATAGACTTTGAACATGCGTGACCTTATTAGCTAAGACAGAAAGATGTTGCCTGGAGTGACAGGAACTAACCATAGTCCTTGTAGAAATGGAAGGAGCTTTAGAAGGAAATCGTTGCCAATCCCTTTGTTGTACAAATGAGGAGCGAAGCCTAGACAGGTTGTCACTTGCCCAAGGTTATATCATTAACTGCTGTGGTAGTTGAGTCCAGACTGGAACCCAGGTCTCCAGAGAAAAGTTATCAGAAACCTGGATTGACTTTGGTCAGCCTTCCTGATAGCTCCCTGCCTCTATTCTACCCACCAAGCCGGGATTGTATAGGCTCTTACCACAGAAATAACAGAACCAAGAGGCTGTGGATGGGAGGTAAACAGGTGTGAGAGAATAATAGTTTAGAGTGCCTGAAGGATAGCATGTGGCCGTAAGTTATTTTCTGCCAAATTTAACAGTTTAAAATTAAAGACTGAGGGCTGTATTTATGGCTTATGTGGTTTATAACAAAACTACAAGTTATTCAGGATATGAAGGTGACAACTAAATGCTCTTTATCATCACCAGCATTTCCATTATCACCTCATCACCATTTACTGAGCCCTAGTAATGTGCATGACGCTGCATTAGACACTTTACAAATATTATATCTTTGGCTTTTAAAAAGACAATACTGTGTTATTTAATACATCATGAAAGCTGGTATAAAAAGTGCATAAGGCTGCTTATAGTATGTGTAATTACTAAGCTCTGGAGCTGTATTCTGATCACTGGTTTATATCAACCCCCAGTGAGTCTCTCCACTGTCAAATTAAAAATATTCACAGATGGCATAATTTGCCATTCTAGCTTTCACACTTCCAGGTAAATATTTTAATATTAGGCAGCATTCTGGGACACCTCTCATCTTTTCCACTGCCTCTTGCAGTATGTCACTTGAAATGTGTAGCTTGTGTTAGAAACATGCAAAATGGCAAAATTGATAAAGGAGCACCTGAAGGCAGTCACAGGTGAACTGGTCAGAGGAGGATGGTCCCAGGATGGAATATGGACTTGGTTGGCCCTAGCTGCTCTGCCTGGCTCTAGGCCTAGAGAGTTCATAAATAAATACATGGTGGTTTATTTTTAGAAGGTAGGTTTTCTGGATTTTTAGGAAAAAAATTTCAAAAATTATAAACACTGCTGCTAAAATGGTGTGCTTGTAAAGAGTTATCAAGATGTGACAGATGCTCTATAAATGCTATACTCCTAAGTGGTAGCCATTTCAGCTATACATTTTCAAGTATTTTAAAGAACTGATGGCAACATGTGGGTGTGATGCTGGTGACAGGTTTGGTGTTCATCCTCTCCTGGTAAAGGAAGCTAGAAAACCTTGTCAGAATTTCAGGCCTGGGCTCTGCTTTGGACTCCTGGCCCTTGATGAACTCAGTCATGGTCTGACTTCTTTGAGATTACCATTTTGCAGTCAAGAGGTGTTTGTCCAATGGCTGCCATGTGCCATGATACAGAGGTTGATAAAAAAGATGTGGCCTATAATTGCAATTTTCAGTCTAATGGAAGGGGCAAACATTGAACAAATAAACACAGGAATAGACACATAATTGTAGATTGTACTAAGTATTATAAAGAAGTGAAGTTGCTCAGTCGTGTCTGACTCTTTGCGATCCCATGGACTGTAGCCTACCAGGCTCCTCCCTCCATGTGATTCTTCAGGAAAGAGTACTGGAGTGGGTTGCCATTTCCTTCTCCTGGGGATCTTCCCGCCCCAGGGATTGAACCTGGGTCTTCTGCATTCCAGGCAGACACTTTAACCTCTGAGCCACCAGGGAAGGAGAGAAGTATTATAAAGGAAACATCAATATGGGGAGTGGAAAGGAAGCCCCTGGAGGCAAAGTTACAGGTGAGGTGAGTAGAAGAGAAGTGTCCCTTGGCTGGCCCCCTGCTGGGTCTACTTCTGTTAAAGAGCCTGTCCTCCTGGGAAGGAGGGCGGTGGAAATGCACATATCCTACAGAGAGAAATTAAGCTAAAATAAAAGTGAGGTTGATTCAACCTGAATGAAAGAATATGACTTGGCAAACAGACAATTACAAACACTGTACATATTGGCTGGCTATATGAAACAGTAAAAACAGAAGGAATTAAAGCTAGTATGAGAGGATAGTAAAAAGAAATGCCAAGGTGTTGGCTGCTAATGATGTAGAAAAACTGCTTTACCAAGGTATATCATAATAGGAAATCTGGTGATCTGTCTTTCATTAATAAAGAGATTCAATTACATCACAATTTCAGAAGACAGTTTTTAAAAGAAAGGGCTGAAGAAGGCATTACTATTTATCCAATTTATGTTTTTTCCAAACTATATGCCTGTACCTTAAACTGATAGCAGAACATCTTCCTGATTTTTTGGTATCTGAGAAAAGGTGAATGTCGGTGGGTGAAATCGAACTCTCTCATTGAAGCAAAGCTTTATGCAGCTGCTGTATTCCAGCAAAACATTCATTTAACTTATTATTCTTGAAGCACAGGCCTGACAGTGTTATTTTATCTAGTGATCGTAAGGGAAAATGGAGGATGGATTTAAATTAAAAGGATGAGATCACCCCCTTAGCATTATCTGGATCTCATTAGAGTTCCTTTTATTTAGCAGTCACTTGTTGATTTTCTGTCTTTACATACTAGGAAGCATCTGCTATGGGTCAACACTTCCAAATGTTATTTTTAAAAGTTAAGAGAGCTATATTTGTAATGGAAGCAGGGACTCTGGACCACAGACTTCCTTCCAGTAGCCCATTCATTCAGTCATTTATTTATTTATTCAAACATATTCCATGTATTCAATAAACATTTATTAAATACTTCATATATTTAGGTACTTTTGTTGTGTTAGGAATTAAAAACAGGATTGAAATCCAGTTTATGTGCATGCATGCAGCTTTTAAGAACTTCAAAGAGCAGAGAGGCAGACTACCAAATAAATTGAAACATTTTAATACTGAGAAATACTGTACCTGACAGAGTTAAATAGAGAAGGACTACTTTATTCAAGACCACTGTAACACAGGAGAGCAGTTGAATTCTACTCAGACAATAGATGGAAGAGCTTTCAAGCCCTGGGGTCAGCCAGTGAAAGATACAGGACAATATTAAAGAGGAAGTGAAAGCTGGTCAGTGTAACTGGGCCTTCGGTGTTTGCTAATTGGTGCTTATCTTTGGAAAGTTGGGCTGGTATCTTCACATGGACCCTGGAAAATAAAGGTGCTATCTTTCTTGATGATTACTTTTCAAAGGTTTGTCTCCTAGGTCCTTGAGGAGGACCTTCCTGATTTGTAAAACTGGCAAGAGGCTGGGAGAATGCTTACATCTCAAAGACAAAGACAGCATTTACCGCTGTTCTCTAAAGTAAATTCTCTAAGAAAAGGGACGTCTGGGGCCTTTGGGCAGGAAGAAATCTGACTCAAGTTTAGTTAAGCAGAGGCAACATTAAGGGTGTCTTGGTCAATTCAGTGTGATGAATGAAGCGATGGAGTTTATCTCAAGGAAAACATAGGAAGATAAGTGTTAAATTACATTGGAGAGATAAATTGATGTGACCCATGGGGCCTTTAAAAGTTAGAATAAGTGGCAAGATAGTGTGCTCAAAAGAAAACTGGACTCTAAATTATTTGGGATTTTAACCTTGACTGCTGCTTGTTATACCCGTGTGATGTTGGACAAGTCAAGCCTGTTTGAGCTACTATTTTTATCTTTAATGGGGAAATGACTATATATGCCTGATTCATAGTGTTGTAGTGAATATCAAATACAATAAGATTTACCTAGAGCCCTATTAAATAGCACAGCAGCAAATAAATGCAATGTAAAATTGTTAGAAATTATTGACTAAGCCCATGAAAACCTGGAAATAAAAAGTCAAAAAATTACTTCCTAAAGACTCTAAACCCAGTCAGTTTAATGAATATATTCTTTTCAGGTTTCAAATAACTGGTAATTCTCTTTCTGTATAAACCATTCTGTTCTCCCTCCCCTACCCCCTGCAATCCTATTTGAAAATATATCACTTTATTTTATTAAGCCATGATAATCTACAGTCTGAAATCTTTAGAAGAAAGCACAAAAGACAAAACTAGAGACTATATTTCAGATCTTTTCATCAAACATATCCATGTGGGGCTTGTTATAGCAAAAAAAAAAAAAGGTTTATGTTACAAAACCTACTAATAATCAACAGATCAGAGAGAAAAAACACTATTTTCAAAAGAATCAGAAAGGAAATTTTACAGTTTATAGCAAATTTTTATTTTAAGTCTATAGAAAGTAATATAAAAATCGTTATCATTTATAATAAAGGCTATTTACTGAAGTCAAAAGACAACATTATACTTAACCTTGAAACTGTACTGGCATTCCCATTAAATTGAAAACAAGACCAGAAGGCACTGACATTACTATTAGCATTGTTCTGGGAGCAGGAATGAATCAATTGCAACCATCAGAAACTATAGAAGTACTGTCAAAAAAAAAAAAAAAAAAAAAGAGAAAGAAACACAATCATTGCATTCTCAGAAAAAATAAGTATAAATCAAGAGATTCTACTAAAAATAAATTAGAAATACTGTTTTTAAAACAAAATTGTTACAAGTATATATACAAAACAATAGAGTTCAATATAGTAGCCAAAAGAGTTGTAAGATTAATTTTAAAATATTGCATTTCTAATAACCTAACACTTGAATTATAAAACACACAGAAGGCTTTTTGTGAACACTATTACAAACAATAATGAACATGAAATTAAATGGCTAAACAAATAGACATGCATAGTATGTTCTCAAATGGGAAACTGAATATTATGAAAGTAGATACATTAATCATTTTCATATTAATATATGATTCTAAATGGAATAATGGTAGGAATATTAAACTTCATGAAGTAGTTAAAAAGTGATAAAGCCATAAAAAAGTAAAGTTATAAAAGTAATCTGTTATTAAAATTAAAACCATACATAATTGAATGAAGAAATTTAAAAGATTACTGTCCTCCTCCACACATTCTCCCAAAGTTTCCAAACAAACAGAATAGCTAGAGACATCTGAAGAGGATCTGCCTCTTTAAATATTACAGTGAGTTATAAATAGGCAATACTAACATGTTCCAGGCACAAGAAGTGGTATTAGTCAGTTCAGTTCAGTTCAGTCCAGTTGCTCAGTTGTGTCCGACTCCTTGCGACCCCATGAATCGCAGCATGCCAGGCCTCCCTGTCCATCACCAACCCCTGGAGTTTACCCAAACTCATGTCCATCAAGTCAGTGATGCCATCTAGCCATCTCATCCTCTGTCGTCCCCTTCTCCTCCTGACCCCAATCCCTCCCAGCATCAGGGTCTTTTCCAATGAGTCAACTCTTTGCATGAGGTGGCCAAAGTACTGGAGTTTTAGCTTCAGCGTCGGTACCTCCAATGAACACCCAGGACTGATCTCCTTTAGGATGGACTGGTTGGATCTCCTTGCAGTCCAAGGGACTCTCAAGAATGTTCTCCAACAACGCAGTTCAAAAGCATCAATTCTTCTGCACTCAGCTTTATTCACAGTCCAACTCTCACATCCATACATGACCACTGGAAAAACCATAGCCTTGACTAGACAGACCTGCGTTGACAAAGTAATGTCTCTGCTTTTAATATGCTATCTAGGTTGGTAATAACTTTCCTTCCAAGGAGTAAGCGTCTTTTATTTCATGGCTGCAGTCACCATCTGCAGTGATTTTGGAGCCCCCCAGAAATAAAGTCCAGTGGTATTTGCAGTGTCCCTTCCTCCTCACAACACAACTGAACAAGTGAGCCTAAATAAGTGACCACCTTCTCCCTCTTGTGTCAGGGCAGAAATTAGACGCTGAAGAGACTTGCAAAAAAAGGAAGCCAAAATAAAGAAGTGGGAACTGCTATGGAAGTGACAGGTGCAACAGGTTAAAACCTCGTAGTTAACATTGACTATGCATTGGAGGGGGCCAATTGACCTTGAGAACAAGTATAAACTGGAACAAGGAACTATCAGAAACTGAACTGACCCCACACTGTCCACAACAGCTCCAGAGAAATTCCTAGATATAGTTTACTATTATCACTTTAAAAAAATCAAGTTCTTTATTACTCCTTTAATTTTCATTTTTATAACCTACTCTCACCTTCCAAAAAAAAAAAAAGCCCATTTTTAAAGCAAATTTCATATGTATAGACTTTACAATTTTTGTGATTGATTTTGATTTGTATTTTCAATATTGTGTTTTTGAGAGTCTAACCTCTACTCTAGATTTTTAATCTTTGCTTTTTGGTATTTGTTATCAGTTTTGTACCTTTAAGAATCTAATCTTCAGTATCCATTTTCAATTAGGGGTGTGATTACTGGCTTGATTGCTCTCTCCCCTTTTGACTCTCCCTTTACTCCCCCAGGTCACCTCTATTTCCTTCCTACCTCTTCTCTTCTCTACTTAACTCTGTGAATCTCTCTGGGTGTTCCAGACTGTGAAGAGTACTTAGGGAATTGGTTACTGGCTAGATTGCTCTCTCCCCTTACAATTTCCCCTCTTCTCCTCCTGGTATATCTCCCTCCTCCCTCTCCTCTTCTCCCTGTAACTCTATGAACCTCTCTGGGTATCCCTCAGTGTGGAGGATTGTTTCACCATTAACCTAGATGTTTTATCATCTGTGCTGTATGGATAGAGAAGTTTTGAGACTACTGTAAGAATAAGACTGAAAGCCAGAGGCAGGAGGCTTAACTCCAAAACTTGAGAACATCAGAGAACTCTTGATTACAGGGAACGTTAATAGATAAGATCTCATCCAAAAGCTTACATACCTACAATAAAACCAAGTTTCACCCAAGAGCCAACAAGGTCCAGAGCAAGACATACCAAGCTTATTCTCCAGCACAGCAGGAAAACAGCCCTGAGGATTAAAAGACTGGCTTCCGAAAGCCATGCCAAACCCAAGACACCCCAAAACTCACTACTGGGCACTTCATTGCACTCCAGAGAGAAGAGATCCAGCTCCACCCAGGAGTCACGGATGTAAGCTTCCCTAACCAGGAAACCGTGACAACCACTAGCCCAACCCCACCCACAGGGAGCAGATTCCACAATAAAGAGGAACCATGAACTTCCAGCCTACAGAAAGGGTACCCCAAACACAGCAATCTAAACAAAATGAAAAGGCAGATAAATATTCATCAGTTAAACGACCAGGATTAATGCCCACCAAACCAAAAAAAGAGGAGATAGGGAGTCTACCTGAATAGTAACTGGGAATAATGATAGTAAAGATGATCCTAAATTTTGAAAATAAAATGGAGTTTCAAATAAATACAATAGAGATGAAGATTTAGAAGTTGCAAGAAATATTTGACAAGAGTTTCAAATAAATACAATAGAGATGAAGATTTAGAAGTTGCAAGAAATATTTGACAAGGACCTAGAAGAAATAAAGAAGAGTCAATCAATAATGAATAATGCAATCAGTTCAGTTCAATCACTCAGTGTGTCCTACTCTTTGCAACCCCATGACTGCGGCACACCAAGCCTCCCTGTCCATCACCAACTCCCAAGTTTACTCAAACTCACGTTCATTGAGTCGATGATGCCATCCAATCATCTCATCCTCTGTCATCCCCTCCTTCCACCTTCAATCTTTCCCAGTATCAGGGTCTTTTCCAGTGAGTCAGTTCTTAGCATCATGTGGCCAAAGTATTGGAGTTTCTGCTTCAGCATCAGTCCTTCCAATGAATATTCAGGACTGATGTCCTTTAGGATGAACTGGTTGGATATCCTTGCAGTCCAAGGGACTCTTGAGAGTCTTCTACAACACTGCAGTTAAAGAGCATCAATTCTTCACTGCTCAGTTTTCTTTATAGTCCAACTCTCACATCCATACATGACTACTGGAAAAACCATAGCTTTGACCAGACGGACCTTTGTTGGCAAAGTAATGTCTTGGTCACAATTTTTCTTCCAAGGAGAAAATATCTTTTAATTTCATGGCTACAGTCACCATCTACAGTGTTTTGGAGCCCCCCAAAATAAAGTCTGTCACTATTTCTATTGCTTCCCTATCTATTTGCCATGAAGTGATGGGACCAGATGCCAAGGTCTTAGTTTTCTGAATGTTGAGTTTTAAGCCAACTTTTTCACTCTCCTCTTTCACTTTTATCAAGAGGCTTTTTAGTTCTTCACTTCCGCCATAAGGGTGTTGTCATCTGCATATCTGAGGTGACTGATATTTCTCCTGGCAATCTTGATTCCAACTTGTGCTTCATCCAGCCCAGCGTTTCTCATGATGTACTTTGTATATAGTTAAATAAGCAGGCTGACAATATACAGCCTTGATGTACTCCTTTCCCGATTTGGAACAAGTCTGTTGTTACAAGTCCAGTTCTAATTGTTGCTTTCTGACCTGCATACAGATTTCTCAAGAGGCAGGTCAGGTAGTCTGGTATTCCCATCTCTTGAAGAATTTTCCATTTTCTTGTGATCCACACAGTCAAGGATTTGGTGTAGTCAATAAAGCAGAAATAGATGTTTTCCTGGAACTCTCTTGCTTTTTCCATGATCCAGCGGATGTTGGCAATTTGATTTCTGGTTCCTCTGCCTTCTCTACATCCAACTTGTACATTTAGAAGATTACAGTTTATGTACTGTTGAAGCCTGGCTTGGAGAATTTTGAGCATTACTTTACTAGTGTGTGAGATGAGTGCAATTGTGTGGTAGTTTGAGCATCCTTTGGCATTGCCTTTCTTTGGGATTGGAATGAAAACTGACTTTTCCAGTCCTGTGACCAATGCTGAGTATTCTAAATTTGCTGGCATATTGAATGCAACACCTTCACCGCCTCATCTTTTAGGATTTGAAATAGCTTAACTGGAATTCCATCACCTGCCCTAGCTTTGTTCTTAGTGATGGTTCCTAAGGCCCATTTGACTTTACATTCCTGGATGTCTGGCTCTACATGAATGATCTCACCATCGTGATTATCTGGGTCATGAAGATTTTTTTGTATAGTTCTGGGTATTCTTGCCACCTCTTCTTATTATCTTCTGCTCTTAGGTCCATACCATTTCTGTGCTTTATTGTGCCCATCTTTGCATGTAATTTTCTCTTGGTATCTCTAATTTTCTTGAAGAGATTTCTAGTCTTTCCCATTTTGTTGTTTTCCTCTATTTCTTTGCATTCATTACTGAGGAAGGCTTTTAAGCTCTCCTTGCTATTCTTTGAAACTCTGCATTCAGATGGGTATATCTTTTCTTTTCTCACTTGCCTTTGCTTCTCTTCTTTTCTCAGCTATTTGTAAGACCTCCTCAGACAACCATTTTGCCTTTTTGCTTTTCTTTTTCTTGGGGATGGTCTTCATGCCTGCCTCCTGTACTGTGTCATAAACCTCTGTCCATAATTCTTCAGGCACTCTGTCTATCAGCTCTAATCCCTTGAATCAATCTATTTCTCACTTATACTGTATAATCATAAGGGATTTGATTTAGGTCATACCTGAATGGTCTAGTGGTTTTCCCTACTTTCTTCAATTTAAGTCTGAATTTTGCAATAAGGAGTTCATGATCTGAGCCACAGTCAGCTTCCAGTCTTGTTTTTGTTGACTGTTTGGAGCTTCTCCATCTTTGGCTACAAAGAATATAATCAATCTGATTTCAGAATTGACCATCTGGTGATGTCCACTGTAGAGTCTTCTCTTGTGTTGTTGGAAAAGGGTGTTTGCTATGACCAGTGTGTTCTCGTGACAAAACTCTACTAGCCTTTGCTCTGCTTCATTCTGTACTCCAAGGCCAAATTTGCCTGTTACTCCAGGTATTTCTTGACTTCCTACTTTTTCATTCTAGTCCCTTGTAATGAAAAGGACATCTTTTTTGCATGTTAATTCTAGAAGGTGTACATCTTCATAGAACCATTCAACTTTAGCTTCTTTAGCATTACTGGTTGGGACATAGACTTGGACATAAACATACTGTGATATTGAATGCTTTGACTTGGAAATTAACAGAGTTCATCTGTTGTTTTTGAGATTGCATCCAAGGACTGCATTTCAGACTGTTCTGTTGGCTATGATGGCTACTCCATTTCTTCTAAGGGATTCTTGCCCACAGTAGTAGATATAATGCCGGAGATTCCTGGACACTCACTGGCAAGTCTGGGTCAGTCTCTTGTGTGTCACACCTCCTTTCTCCTTGTTCCTGGTGCACACAAGTATCTGTCTGTTCCTTCCAAGAGTCTGTTTCCCCAGTCCTGTGTAAGTTCTGGTGACTCTATGGTGTAGTTAATGGTGACCTCCTCCAAGAGGGCTTATGCCATACCCAGGTCTGCTGCACCCAAAGCCCCTGCCCCTGTGGCAGTCCACTGCTGACCTGTACCTCCATAGGAGACACTCAAACACAGTTCTGTCTCAGTCTCTGTGGGGCCTCTGGGTCCTGATGTGCACAAGGTTTTTTTTTTTTTTTTAGCCCTCTGAGCATCTCTGGTGAGTATGGAGTTTGATTCTAAATGCAATTTTGCCCCTCTTACCATCTTGCTAGGGCTTCTCTGTCCTTAGATGTGGGGTATCTCCTCATAGCTGCTCCAGCGCCATGCAGCTGCTGCTACAGCACCGCACAGCTGCCGCTACAGCACCGCACAGCTGCCAGTGCTGTGCAGCCAAATAATGTAATAAATGAGATCTAAAGCTCTCTGGAGGGAACCAACAGTAGAATAACTGAGGCAGAAGATAGAACAAGTGAGGTAGAACATAGAAATGTGGAAATAAATGAAGCAGAGAAGAAAAAAGAATGAAAAGAAATCAGGGCAACCTCAGAGACCTCTGGGAAAATGTTAAATGCCCAAATATTCAAATCATAGGAGTCCCAGAAGAAGACAGAAAGAAAGGGCATAAGAAAATACATGAGGAGATAATAGATGAAAATTTCCCTAAAATGGGAAGGGAAATAGCCACTCAAGTCCAAGAAACCCAGATAGTCCCAAACAGGATATCCAAAGCAAAACACACATATTAATCAAACTAATGATGGTCAAACACAAAGAGCAAATATTAAAAACAACAAGGGAAAAGCAACAAATAACACACAAGGGGATCCCCATAAAGATAAGAGCTGATCTTTAAATAGAAAGTCTTCAGATCAGAAGGGAATTGCAGAACATTCTTAAAGTGATGAAAAAGAAAAAACCTACAAACCAGATTACTATACCCAGCAAGGGTATCATTCAAATATGAAGGAGAAATCAAAAGCATTATAGACAAGCAACAGCTGAGAGAATTCCACACCACCAAACCAGCTCTTAAACGAATGCAAAGCACCTCAATACATAAGACAAATGCTAACAAGTAAGAAAGGGGAAATTAACAGTAACACATTAAGAGTGGGTTGGAGAAGGCAATGGTAACCCACTCCAATACTCTTGCCTGGAAAATTCCATGGACAGGGGAAGCTGGTAGGCTGCAGTCCATGGGGTCGCTAAGAGTCGGACACGAGCGACTTCACTTTCACTCTTCACTTTTGTGCATTGAAGAAGGAAATGACAACCCACTCCAGTGTTCTTGCCTGGAGAATCCCAGAGATGGTGGAGCCTGGTGGGCTGCCGTCTCTGGGGTAGCACAGAGTTGGACACAACTGAAGTGATGTAGCACCAGTAAAAAGAGTGGGAAATTTTAATACCCCTCTCACACCTATGGAGAGATCAAACAAAATTAGCAAGGAAATATAAACTTTAAGGGATACAATGGACTAGTTAGACCTATTTGATACCTATTTGATAGGACATTTCACCCCCAAACAATAAATTTCACCTTTTTCTCAAGTGCAGATGGAACATTGTCCAGGATAGAACACATCCTGGGCCATAAAGCTAGCCTTGGTAAATTAAAAAAAAATTTAAGTATTTCAAGCATCTTTTCTGATCACAATACAGTAAAATTAGATGTCTACTACAAGAAAAAAAAATATTAAAAGTACAAATATATGGATGCTAAACAACATGCTTCTGAAAAACCAACAAATCATGAAAGAAGAAAAAGGAAATAAAAATATGGACAAAAACAAAATGAAAACACAACAAGCCAAAACCTATGAGATTCAGTAAAAGCAGTGCTAAGGGGAAGGTTCATAGCAATATAAGTTTATCTCAAGAAACAAGAGAAAAATCAAGTAAATAACCTAACTTTAGACCTAAAGCAACTAGAAAAAGAAGAAGAAACCCCAGGGTTAGTAGAAGGAAAGAAATCATAAAATTAGGGCAGAAGTAAATGAAAAATAAAGGAGACTTTAGCAAAAAGCAAAAAATCTAAAAGCTGGATCCTTGAGAAGATAAATAAAATAGACAAACCAGTAACTAGACTCATCAAGGAAAAAAGGGAAAACCAAATCAACAAAATTAGAACTGAAAATGAAGAAATCACAACAGAAAACACAGAAATACAGAGTATCATAAGAGACTACCATCATCAACTATATGCCAATAAAATGGACAACTTGAAAGAAATAGATGAATTCTTGGAAAAGTATAATCTTCCAAAACTGCACCAGGAAGAAATAGAAAATCTTAACAGACTCATCACAAGCACAGAAATAAAAACTGTAATAAAAAAATCTTCCAACAAAGAAAAGCTCAGGACCAGACGGCTTCACAGGTGAGTTCTACCAAAAATTTAGAGAAGAGCTAACACCTATCCTACTCAAACTCTTCCAGAAAATTGCAGAGGAAGGTAAACTGCCAATCTCATTCTATGAGGCCACCATCACCCTAATACCAAAACCAGACAAAGATGCCACAAAAGAAGAGAACTACAGGCCAACATCATTGATGAACATAGATGCAAAAATCTTCAATTAAATTCTAGCAAACAGAATCCAACAAGATATTAAAAAGATCATACATCATGACCAAGTGGGCTTTATTCCAGGGATACAAGGATTCTTCAATATTTGCAAATCAATCAATGTGACACCACATTAACAAATTGAAAGATAAAAACCATGTGATTATCTCAATAGATGCATAGAAATCCTTTGACAAAATTCAACATCCATTTATGATAAAAAGCCAGAAAGCAGGCATAGAAGGAACATACCTCAACAAAATAAAAGCCACATATGATAAACCCACAGCAAACATTATCCTCAATGGTAAAAAATTGAAAGCATTTCCCCTGAAGTCAGGAACAAGACAAGGGTGCCCACTCTCACCACTATTATTCAGCATAGTTTTGGAAGTTTTAGCCACAGCAATCAGACAAGAAAAGGAAATAAAAGGAATCCAGATTGAAAATGAAGAAGTAAAACTCTCACTGTTTGCAGATGACATGATCCTCTACATAGAAAACCCTAAAGACGCCACCAGAAAATTAGTAGAGTTAATCAATGAATATAGTAAATATGCAGGATATAAAATTAACATGCAAAAATCCCTTGCATTCCTGTACACAAACAATGAGAAAATAGAAAGAGAAGTTAAGGAAACAATTCCGTTCACCATTGTGATGAAAAGAGTAAATTACTTAGGGGTAAATCTACCTAAAAAAACAAAAGACCTATATACAGAAAACTATAAAAACACTGATGAAAGAAATCAAAGATGACATAAATAGATGGAAAATATACCATGTTCATGGAATGGAACAATCAAATGGTGAAAATGAGTATACTACCCAAAGCAATCTATAGATTCAGTGCAACCCCTATCAACCTACCAATGGTATTTTTCACAAAACGAGAACAAATAATTTCACAATTAGTATGGAAATACAAAAAACCTCCAATAGCCAAAGCAATCTTGAGAAAGAAGAATGGAACTGGAGGAATCAATCTGCCTGACTTCAGACTATATTACAAAGCTACTGTCATCAAGACAGTATGTCCCTGGCACAGAGACAGAAATATAGATCAGTAGAGCAAAATAGAAAGCCCAGAGATAAATCCATGTACCTATGGGCACCTTATCTTTGACAAAGGAGGCAAGAATATACAATGGAGAAAAGACAATCTCTTCAACAAGTGGTGCTGGAAAATTGGTCAACCATCTGTAAAAGAATGAAACTAGAACACTTTCTAACACCATACACAAAATAAACTCAAAATGGATTAAAGATCTAGATATAAGACTGGACACTACAAAACTCCTATGGGAAAACATAGGCAAACATTCTCTGATATAAATCACAGCAAGATCCTCTGTGACCCACCTCCCAGAGTAATGGAAAGAAAATCAAAATTAAACAAATGGGACCTAATTAAACTTAAAAGCTTGTGCACAATGAAGGAAACTATAAGCAAAGTGAAAAGACAGCCTTCAGAATGGGAGAAAATAATAGCAAATGAAGCAACTGACAAAGAATTAACCTCAAAAATATACAGGCAGCTCATGTGGCTCAATACCAGAAAAATAAGTGATGCAATCAAAAATGGGCCAAAGAACTAAACAGACATTTCTCCAAAGAAGACATACAGATGGCTAACAGGCACATGAAAAGATGCTCAACATCACTCATTATCAAGAAATGCAAATAAAAACCTCAATGAGGTACCATCTCACGGCACTCAGAATGGCTGCTATCCAAAAGTCTATAAACAATAAATGCTGGAGAGGGTATGGAGAAAAGGGAACCCTCTTACACTGTTGGTGTGAATGCAAAGTAGTACAGCCACTGTGGAGATTCCTTTAAAAACTGGAAATAAAACTGCCTTATGACCCAGCAATCCCACTGCTAGGCATACACACTGAGGAAACCAGAATTGAAAGAGACACGTGTACCCCAGTGTTCATCACAGCACTGTTTACAATAGCTAGGACATGGAAGCAACCTAGATGTCCATAGGCAGATGAATGGATAAAAAAGCTGTGGTACATATACACAATGGAATATTACTCAGCCATTAAAAAGAATACCTTTGAATCAGTTCTAATGAGGTCGATGAAACTGGAGCCTATTAAATAGAGTGAAGTAAGTCAGAAAGAGAAACACCAATACAGTATATTAATGCATACATGGAATTTAGAAAGATGGTAATGATGACCCTATATGTGAAATAGAAAAAGAGACACAGATGTAAATAACAGACTTTTGGACTCTGTTTGAGAAGGTGAGGGTGGGATAATTTGAGGGAATAGCATTGAAAGATGTTGTTATCATATGTGAAATAGATGCTCAGTTCAAGTTTGATGCATGAAATAGGGCACTGAAAGCTGGTGCACTAGGACAGCCAGGACAGATGGGATGGGGAGGGAGGTGGGAGGGGGATCCGGGATGGGGGACACATGTATACCCGTACCTGCTTCATGTTAATGTATGGCAAAACCACCACACTATTGTAAAGTAATTAGCCTCCAATTAAATAAATTAATTTAAAAAATCAATAAATAAAAAATTGAGTTTCAAAACATCAGAAAAAAAATAAGAGGATATTCAAAATCCACATAGTAAATATAGCATTGTCATCCTTAATATGTAAAGGCATATGTTCTTAAAATCAGTTAGAAAACAATGACAGCAGTAGAAACTAAAGAACATACAGTATAAACTTAGTAGCTATCTATAAATACAAACATATAAAAGCATATTAGTAGTTTATAAGGAAAATAAAAGTAATATATACTACTCTTTCGTCTCTCATGAAGTAACAGTAGCATTATATTTAGTGTGTTTAAGACTATTTATAGTAAAAAGAGTTTTTCTTATGCAATACCCGCTGGGACATAAAAACATTTCTGTAAGCACAGTTGGAAAATTGTATTAAGAGACTGAAATAACTTTAGGACAAGAAATTCTATGTATAGGAATTTTTCAAAATATGTGGATTTTTCTCAGGTATAGTATAAATATCCACAAATTTGAGAAAGACTTTATAAATTACTAAGCTATATAATGGAATATTATAAAAAATATTCAAGCCATGGTTTTAGGAAGTATTTAATGAATGGAGAAATATTATAACAGGGAGATTAAGAGATAAAAGGTAGTATGCAACTCCATATTGTATGTAATGAAACAATATAATATCTTGTGACAAATGTGTATGTCTAAGAGAAGACATGCTTGAAACCTACCAAAATATTAATCATGATTATGGGTAAACTTATTCTTTATAATCTGTTGCTGCTGCTGCTAAGTCGCTTCAGTCGTGTCTGACTCTGTGCGACCCCATAGACGGCAGCCCACCAGGCTCCCCTGTCCCTGGGATTCTCCAGGCAAGAACACTAGAGTGGGTTGCCGTTTCCTTCTCCAATGCATCAAAGTGAAAAGTGAAAGTGACGTTGCTCAGTCGTATCCGACTCTTAGCGACCCCATGGACTACAGCCCACCAGGCTCCTTCGCCCATGGGATTTTCCAGGCAAGGGTACTGGAGTGGGGTGCCATTGCCTTTAATATTCTAATTTTCAAAAATTAAGTTAATTCTTTAATCAGAAAAACCATTAGTAAAGCATAAATGATTTAAGGCCTGCTTGGGGGCTGTTTGCTTCCCTGGTGGCTCAGAGGTTAAGGTGTCTGCCTGGAATGCAGGAGACGCGGTTTCGATCCCTGGGTCAGGAAGATCCCCCTGGAGAAGGAAATGGCAACCCACTCCAGTACTCTTGCATGGAGAATCCCATGGAGGGAGGAGCCTGGTAGGCTACAGTCCATGGGGTTGCACAGAGTCAGACACGACTGAGCAACTTCACTTTCACGTTGGGGGCTGTTTGCAAAATGTTTGCTATCACATTAATCCAACAATAATCACAAACAACTCCAAAACATTGAGCATATATTACATAGATTTTAAGGATTATTTCTCTAAACCCATACTTAACCGTAACCCTTCCCAGGTGACACTCGCAGTAAAGACCCTGCCTGCCAATGTAGGAGACACAAGAGATGCTGGTTGGATTTCTGGATTGTGAAGATACCCTGGAGGAGGGCATGGCAACCCACTCCAGTATTCTTGCCTGGAGAATCCCATGGACAGAGGAGCCTGGTGGGCTACAGTCCATAGGGTCACAAAAAGTCAAACATGACTGAAGCAACTTAGCACTCACACACAACCTTAACCCTAATATTAACCATGTTACTCCATAAGTAATAACACCAATTGTATGAAAAATGAAGTCGCTCAGTCGTGTCCGACTCTTTGCAACCCCGTGGACTGTAGCCCACCAGGTTCCTCTGTCCATGGGATTTTCCAGGCAAGAGTACTGGAGTGGGCTGCCATTTCCTTCTCCAGAAGATCTTCCCGAACCAGGGATTGAACCCGGGTTTCCTGCATTGCAGGCAGACGCTTTACCGTCTGAGCCACCAGGGAAGCCAACTTAGCACTCACACACAACCTTAACCTTAATATTAACCATGTTACTCCATAAGTAATAACACCAATTGTATAGTTTAATGTTTTAAAACAATTTTTTCTCATAGTCTGAGAGACTGTGTAGAATTATGTTAGTATAATCTTAATATTTTGTAAGTAGCAAAAGAGGTAAAGTAAGTTTATATTAGGCACTGCAAAACAAAAATTGTGTACCAGATACCCATTTTTTCTCATTTATTCATATTATTTAATAAAAATGTGTTGAACATTATGTAGAAGTTGCCATATATTCTAAAAAATTTGACAATCCAAGAGTCACAAATTAGAATTTTAGAAAAGTAAGCAAGATGATAGATTTTCTGTGACAAGCTGAGTTCTGAACTCCAGAGTTTTATTTACTGAGTAAAGGAATATTTGTTTATTCCCTCTAATCTTCTCAGTGCACCTCCCTATTTCCTTTATTTCTGTACATTTATCTTCCCTCATCTTTGTATTTAGTGCTTATCCTTATCATATACTTCTGTTTTTAATCAACTTCATGATTTATAACAGCATCCTCTAGCCTGTTCTAAACATAGTGGCAACTTATTAAATAAATGAAATTAATTCCATGTTTCACTCTTGCAATTACTGCTGAACTGGCAGGTGTTCAATTTTAGATTATTTTGCTCTATTCATAGATAATGCCTTTACAGGTACTGTCTATTCAATACTCTGCATGTCTAAGATTCAGTGACTTTTTCTAAATATCTAACGATGAAATTAAACTATTGAATATTTAATAATGTTTAAATATTAATGTTCTTAGAGGGCAGGAATATATAAAAATGGGATCATATTTTATTCCTTTAGATAATGGTAGTGAAACAACAATCATTGCATCTCTTGAGCATATAGATAGATAGTTTGCTATCAAAGGTGAAACCAAGTGGGTGTTCATCAAATAAGAGTAGCTGGAGGCCTGTGTTGTTGGCTGTCAATACTTCTTGTATATTAGTGTTTGATTTCAAGATATCCTAAATTAAACTTATCTTGATTTATTAATACTGAATATAGTAATTAAACAGTCATAGCGAAAGGTAAAAATTAAAAATTGTCTTTTTTTACATAAAAAAGTTGTGGATTTTTTAAGATCTTATGAGGTGTATGTAGTTAGATATATAGACTAAGAAAAGGAAGAGATATAATGTTTTACTTAATTGTGTTTTAAATAAATACATATTATTGGTGGGAAGAGATCTTACCTGCAGTGTTAAAATATCAAGAAGATAGGATGAGCAATAATTATTGTTTGAGCACTCATGTGTAAATCAACTGTTCTTTAAATTGGGATGAGTGCACTATTAATTCATGGATAGTCTATTGAAGAGTTGAGAAGAAACTATTAGCAATGACATTTATATTTTTCCTGAAGTTGAAATAAAAATTGTCTTGATGTTTAAAATATGAATATGTACTAGAGTCTTCACTGGGTCCTTATGTCATATTTCCTATTTCTTTGAAGAATCTGTAAGGTATTTGGGGGAAGAGTGTAATTTGCACAAAACCAAGTGGATGTTTGCATTCAGCATTTTGTAAGGCTGTATAGATTTCATGTGTCTCATTAATTTATTATATGGTTTATATTATGTAGTTTTTACTACATTAAACTTGTGAAAATTAATACTTGGCTTAAAATGAACCCTGCAGAATAATCCTGGGATGAGGATAATATTAATATATTTTTTAAATAAATCTAAAGCATCAGATAAGAGATAGGGAATGTCTGACTATGATCCTGAATTATTGACTAATAGCACTCCAGTATTGACTTTTCCTCACCCCCAAAACGTTTTCATAATAACACTGAAGTCAATTTGGAAAGCTTAGCCTATTATATCCAAATTCTAGGGAAAAATTCCCAGGGACAGTTCCAATTAAAACCTGACAGCTAAATCTGATACCCTATTTCTAAACATTAGTTTTTACTGCTGAAATGGCTCACCATAGGTAATGAGCAGAAGTATATGTATGGACTATTCTTCTAAGTGTGGACTGATAACAACTCCATCCCTTTAGTCTTGACCTGTGTTAACTGGATACTACAGAGCATTTGAGAGTGGCAGCTCTCAGAGACTATGTTCCAGGCTTTATTTTAGGTCATGTATGCATGCTAAGTTGCTTTAGTCGTGTCCGACTCTTTATGAGCTTATGGGCTGTAGTCCACCAGGCTCCTCTGTCCATGGGATTCTCCAGGCAAGAATACTGGAGTGGGTTGCCATTTCCTCCTCCAGGGGATCTTCTTGACCCATGTCTCTTATGTCTCCCTGCACTGGCAGGCAGGTCGTTTACTACCAGCACCACCTGGGAAGCCCCCTTATTTTATGGCAAGGGCTGATTGGCTGCAGGAATTTCCTAGTAGTTACTAATTGGCTAATCTTTATTGGCTGCAGGGGTTTCCTGGTATTTACTAATTGGCTATTGGCTGCAGGGGGATGTCTTTTACGTCCTGATAAACTCAAACCAGGTTACGGGGAGTATGCTGATTAGACAAGTCCTGGCATCCTCGGGGATGACCTGACTGGGCAATAACTCACCTTTTCCCGTGAGTCCTACCTTAGTCCCTGAAGCCTATCATGGCATTTGTTAGGTCCCAACAGAGGAGTGGGTTGTCCCATGGACAGAGGAGCCAGGTGGGCTATAGTCCATGGGGTCACAAAGAATCACACACAATTTAGCAACTGAGCATGCACTCTATAGAATATTGTAATATTCTGGAAATAAATTATGGTAATGTTGGAGGCCCAGAGAGAAACTAGAGCTAGCTAACTCAATCTTTGTTCCTCTTATACAAGATAGGAGAGAGTTTTCAGACAAAAGATGAGATCTATACCTGAGGCATGAGAAAAAACATTACCCATTGAGCAGGCTTCATACCAGACTCATATCTGAAAAATCATAACTAGATTCATATCTGAAAAGTAACTCAAGTTAATTTCATTGAATTTTGCCTTTAGGAACATATTATCCACATCTGAACAATTAATAGCTAGCTATATATGATTGAACTCCCATGGCAGATGTGTATGTCTCACTGTAGATCAGAAAATATCCACCATAGCAAGAGTGTTATGGGAACAAGTCTTCTCTTTTTATCAAATTCTGCCAAGATTCATTCAAACTAAGGGACATATTTTTAATTAGATTTATTTACAGTAAATTTCACACATTTCAAGTATATAATTAGATAAGCTTTGCTTTGTTTTCCCATCTATGAAAACATTACCACAATCACTACTCACATTGAGGTGAGTGTATGAACTGAATGGAATCTTTTGGAGAAATACCTTTTAAAATGAGAAGAAAATTGCACTAAATATAAAGAATATAAAACTAAATAATGTATTAAAATTAAAGAATATTAATTTTATGGAAAGGTAGGAAAAATGAGCTACCCTGGTGGCTCAGATGGTAAAGCATCTGCCTGCAATGCAGGAGACCTGGGTTCAATTCCTGGGTCAGGAAGATCGCCTGGAGAAGGAAATGACAACCCACTCCAGTACTCTTGCCTGGAAAATTCCATGGACTGAGGAGCCTGGTAGGCTACAGTCCATGGAGTTGCAAAGAGTCGGACACGACTGAGTCACTTCACAGGAAAAATTTAAGAGGCAGTATCCAAAAAGTGATAAAAGATTCTTAAAGTCAGATAAATGAAGAAGTAGTCACTCATTTGGGCCATGGAGGTAATTGGTGGGAGATTTTAATAAAAGTGATGATGGAAATCATAGTACCAGTGATTTCATGACAGAGGGAAACAAAGAAAGGGTGATCTTGACTGTAGAATATCACTTTTGGAAACTTGTCTCTAAAAGTTCCAGGAACTCTGGTAGTGAGGAAAGGATATGGGATTCATGGAATGTTGGGAGTTTGCTTAATCAGTATTTATTTTTTAAGATTGTTGATAGTTGTTCACATCTATAGATTTTTCAGAAAGTAAATAAGATGCTAAAGATTACATTTAAGTGGGGATAACTGAGAGTGACACCCCTGTCCGAGGTCAGGGGCATTGGCTGAGAGGAGCTACCCTGCGTCTGAGGTCAGGGGCAGCCAGGAGAAGCCACCTCACGCCTGAGGCCAGGGGTGGTGGCCGGGAGGAGCAACCTGAGGTGCTGTGGCTGCAGGGGCATAGGAGGGCCTAGAGGAACTATCCCATGTTGAAGGTCAGGAAGGGTGGCAGTAAGGAGATAGCCCTCCTCCAAGGTAAGCAGCAGTGGCTGTACTTTGCAGGAACAGCCATGAAGAGATACCCCATGCCCAAGATAAGAGAAACCCAAGTAAGATGGTAGGTGTTGTAAGAGGGCATCAGAGGGCAGACACACTGAAACCATACTCACAGAAAACTAGTCCATCTAATCACACTAGGACCACAGCCTTGTCTAACTCAATGAAACCAAGCCATGCCCGCGGGGCAACCCAAGACGGGCAGGTCATGGTGGAGAGGTCTGACAGAATGTGGTCCACTGGAGAAGGGAATGGCAAACCACTTCAGTATTCTTGCCTTGAGAACCCCATGAACAGTATGAAAAGGCAAAATGATAGGATACCAAAAGAGGAACTCCCCAGGTCAGTAGGTGTCCAATATGCTACTGGAGATCAGTGGAGAAATAACTCCAGAAAGAATGAAGGGATGGAGCCAAAGCAAAAACAATACCCAGCTGTGGATATGACTGGTGATAGAAGCAAGGTCTGATGCTGTAAAGAGCAATATTGCATAGGAACCTGGAATGTCAGGTCCGTGAATCAAGGCAAATTGGAAGTGGTCAAACAAGAGATGGCAAGAGTGAACATTGGACATACTAGGAATCAGCAAACTAAAATGGACTGGAATGGGTGAATTTAACTCAGATGACCATTACATCTACTATTGCGGGCAGGAATCCCTCAGAAGAAATGGAGTAGCCACCATGGTCAACAAAAGAGTCCGGAATGCAGTACTTGGATGCAGTCTCAAAAACGACAGAATGATCTCTGTTCAGCTCCAAGGCAAACCATTCAGTATCACAGTTATCCAAGTCTATGCCCCAACCAGTAACGCTGAAGAAGCTGAAGTTGAATGGTTTTATGAAGACCTACAAGACCTTTTAGAACTAACACCCAAAAAAGATGTCCTTTTCATTATAGGGGACTGGAATGAAAAGTAGGAAGTCAAGAAACACCTGGAGTAACAGGCAAATTTGGCCTTGGAATGCGGAATGAAGCAGGGCAAAGACTAATAGAGTTTTGCCAAGAAAATGCACTGGTCATAGCAAACACCTTCTTCCAACAACACAAGAGAAGACTCTACACATGGACATCACCAGATGGTCAACACCAAAATCAGATTGATTATATTCTTTGCAGCCAAAGATGGAGAAGCTCTATACAGTCAACAAAAACAAGACCAGGAGCTGACTGTGGCTCAGATCATGAACTCCTTATTACCAAATTCAGACTCAAATTAAAGAAAGTAGGGAAACCCGCTAGACCATTCAGGTATGACCTAAATCAAATCCCTTATGATTATATAGTAGAAGTGAGAAATAGATTTAAAGGCCTAGATCTGATAGATAGAGTGCCTGATGAACTATGGAATGAAGTTCATGACATTGTACAGGAGACAGGGATCAAGACCATCCCCATGGAAAAGAAATGCAAAATAGCAAAATGGCTGTCTGGGGAGGCCTTACGAATATCTGTGAAAAGGAGAGAAGCAAAAAGCAAAGGAGAAAAGGAAAGATATAAGCATCTGAATGCAGAGTTCCAGAGAATAGCAAGAAGAGATAAGAAAGCCTTCTTCAGTGATCAATGCAAAGAAATAGAGGAAAAGAACAGAATGGGAAAGACTAGAGATCTCTTCAAGAAAATTAGAGATACCAAGGGAATATTTCATGCAAAGATGGGCTCGATAAAGGACAGAAATGGTCTGGACCTAACAGAAGCAGAAGATATTAAGAAGAGGTGGCAAGAATACACAGAAGAACTGTACAAAAAAGATCTTCATGATTCAGATAATCATGATGGTGTGATCACTAACCTAGAGCCAGACATCCTGGAATGTGAAGTCAAGTGGGCCTTGGAAAGCATTGCTACGAACAAAGCTAGTGGAGGTGATGGAATTCCAGTTGAGCTATTTCAAATCCTGAAAGATGATGCTGTGAAAGTGCTGCACTCAATATGCCAGCAAGTTTGGAAAACTCAGCAGTGGCCACAGGACTGGAAAAGGTCAGTTTTCATTCCAATTCCAAAGAAAGGCAATGCCAAAGAATGCTCGAACTACTGCACAATTGCACTCATCTCACATGCTAGTAAAGTAATGCTCAAAATTCTCCAAGCCAGGCTTCAGCAATACATGAACTGCAAACGTCCTGATGTTCAAGTTGGTTTTAGAAAAGGCAGAGGAACCAGAGATCAAATTGCCAACATCTGCTGGATCATGGAAAAAGCAAGAGAGTTCCAGAAAAATATCTATTTCTGCTTTATTGACTATGCCAAAGCCTTTGACTGTGTGGATCACAATAAACTGTGGAAAATTCTGAGAGAGATAGGAATACCAGACCACCTGACCTGCCTCTTGAGAAATCTGGATGCAGGTCAGGAAGCACCAGTTAGAACTGGACATGGAACAACAGACTGGTTCCAAATAGGAAAAGGAGTACGTCAAGGCTTTATATTGTCACCCTTCTTTAACTTCTATGCAGAGTACAGTATGAGAAACGCTGGACTGGAAGAAACACAAGCTGCAATCAAGATTGCTGGGAGAAATATCAATAACCTCAGATATGTAGATGACACCACCCTTATGGCAGAATGTGAAGCAGAAGTAAAAACCTCTTGATGAAAATGAAAGAGAAGGGCGAAAAAGTTGGCTTAAAGCTCAACATTCATAAAATGAAGATCATGACACCCGGTCCCATCACTTCATGGGAAATAGATGGGGAAACAGTGGAAACAGTGTCAGACTTTATTTTTTGGGGGCTCCAAAATCACTGCAGATGGTGACTGCAGCCATGAAATTAAAAGACGCTTACTCCTTGGAATAAAAGTTATGACCAACCTAGATAGTATATTCAAAAGCAGAGACATTACTTTGCCAACTAAGGTCCGTCTAGTCAAGGCTATGGTTTTTCCTGTGGTCATGTATGGATGTGAGAGTTGGACTGTGAAGAAGGCTGAGTGCTGAAGAATTGATGCTTTTGAACTGTGGTGTTGGAGAAGACTCTTGAGAGTCCCTTGGACTGCAAGGAGATCCAACCAGTCCATTCTGAAGGAGATCAACCCTGGGATTCCTTTGGAAGGAATGATGCTAAAGCTGAAACTCCAGTACTTTGGCCACCTCATGCGAGAGTTGACTCATTGGTAAAGACTCTGATGCTGGGAGGGATTGGGGGCAGGAGGAGAAGGGAACGACAGAGAATGAGATGGCTGGATGGCATCACTGACTCGATGGATGTGAATCTGAGTGAACTCTGGGAGTTAGTGATGGACAGGAAGGCCTGGCATGCTGCAATTCATGGGGTCGCAAAGAGTTGGACAGGACTGAACTGAACTGAACTGAACTGAGAGTGTGAGGCAAATTAAGAAGAAAAGAGAATAAGGACCTAGTGTATATATAGCACATGGAACTCTGCTCAATGGTATGTGGCAGCCTGGATGGAAGAGAAGTTTGGAGGAGAATGGATACATGTATATTATGGTTGAGTCTCTTCAACCTGAAACTATTCCAATATTGTTTGTTAATTGGCTATTCCCCAATGCAAAATGAAAAGTTTTTTTTTTTTTTAATGAGAAAGATTTAGAGAATAAGTGGAAGGATTATACTTCAGGTTAAAGACAGTTCTACTAACAGAGGAAGAAAATAAGTAAATATCTATTTTGGCAATTTTACGTTCAGTTTTTTTCTTCCATCTCTCCTATTCTTATTCCTCAGTCAGTTGAGTAGATTTGTCTTTCTTTACCAAGAGCCTATTTTTTACTTCAGATGTCCCTATCTAAGAAATGGTACCCCCACTAATTTCGGACAAATATCTAGAAATTACCCTTGATCTGTGCCTTTCTCTTGCCTCCCATGTGCAATCCATAAATACATCCTTTAATGCTACCTTCAAAATAGGTCTTGAATTGAATCACTCCTTACTTTCCCAATTTAGGCCAACAGTATGTATCTTCTATGTTATTGTTTAGTTGCTAAGGAATGTCCGACTCTGTGTGACACCATGGACTGTAGCCCGCCAGGTTCCTCTGTCCCTGGGATTTTCCAGGCAAGACTACTGGAGAGGGTTGCCGTTTTCTCCTGCAGGAGATCTTCTTCAGCCAGGGTTTGAACCCACATCCCCTACATCGACAGGCAGGTTCTTTATAACCAAGCCACCAGAGAAGCCCCTTTGTCTTTTATATTCCTGCTCATTATGTTATATATACTTATTTTATACATGAGTAGTTCCTTAATGGTTAGAGTGACCGTATGCTTAGCTTCCTAACTTAAACAAAGCATTTTTGATATTGATAAAAGATGCTATTCATACCTCATTGTTGCTCAGTCACTCAGTCATGTCTGACTCTTTGTGACCCTATAGACTGTAGCTTGCCAGGCTATTCAGTCCATGGGACTTTCCAGGCAAGAATACCAGAGCTGGCTGACATTTCCTCCTGCAGGCCCTCTTCTTCACCTAGGGATAGCACCTGTCTCTCCTCCATTGGCAAGCAGATTCTTTGGCCCTGAGCCACCTGGGAAGCCCATGCTTAAGTGAAGTATTAGACAAAAAAATTTGACTCCATTAAAGACACAAAATCACCTTATTAATGGATGTTCCAGTTCCCACTCTTGTCAGTAAAAAGTTTATTCTTCCCTGTGGCTGCCAGAATGAAGAGTTATCAGGTTGTGTCATTTCTCCCCACTCCACTTGCCACCTCCCCCCAGCCCCCAAACACAGACTCACTGCCAGCTCCAAACTGCCTGGAGAGTTCCACTGAATGTAGAGTTGAAGGCAAACTCCAGCCAGTGGCCTAGAAGACCTTCCATGCGTTGATTTTGCTCATCTTTCCTAACTCACCTAAGAATGTATGTTCCCCCTTTCTTTTTCTTCTTCTTTTATTATCTCTCAGCCAAATGAGTCTCTTGTCTTTTCTGTGTACCATGAACATACACAACTTTCTTGTCTGAGGGCTTTTATATTTTCTTTTCTTTTTGCCTAGCATATGCTTTTCCTGGCTGTCCCTATGGTCCTAGGAACCTATGGTTCTTCCTGATAAGTCTAAGCTCAAATGTCATTGCATCAGAATGTTCTTTCCTAATCACACAGGTAGCTTACTTTTAATCTTCCAAGCACTATAAATCTCACTACTTGTTTATGTCCTTCAGAGCACTTACCACAACTGGTAATTATTTCATTTATTTCTTTACTTTTTTGTAATTTGTGTTCTCTTCAGTTCAGTTCAGTTGCTCAGTCATGTCCGACTCTTTGCGACCCCATGGACTGCAGCACGCCAGGCTTCCCTGTCCATCACCAACAATTGGAGCTTACTCAAACTCCTTTCCATTGAGTCAGTGTTGCCATCCAAGCATCTCATCCTCTGTCATCCCTTATCCTCCCGCCTTCAGTCTTTCCCAGAACCTGGGTCTTTTCAAATGAGTCAGTTCTTTGCATCAGGTGGCCAAAGTATTGGAGTTTCAGCTTTAGCATCAGTCCTTCCAATGAATATTCAGGACTGATTTCCTTTAGGATTGACTGATTGAATCTCCTTGCAGTCCAAGGAACTCTCAAAAGTCTTCTCCAGCACTGCAGATCAAAAACATCAATTTTTTGGCCCTCAGCATTCTTTATAGTCCAGCTCTCACATCCATACATGACTACAGGAAAAACCATAGATTTGACTGGATGGACTTTGTAATGTCTTGCTTTTTAATATGCTGTCTAGGTTGGTCATTGCTTTTCTTCCAAGGAGTAAGTGTCTTTCAGTTTGATGGCTGCAGTCACCATCTGCAGTGATTTTTCTTTTCTTTTTGCCTAGCACATGCTTTTCCTTGTGTTCTCTTACTAAAATATAGTTCATGAGGTCAAGGTCTCCATACAGGTATAGAATGGTGCACTCAATTTGAAAAGTTGTTGGCACTTTCAATAGAGCTGAAAATAGGCCATATAATCTAATAATTCTACCCCTCTGTATCTATCCATCAGAAGTTCACAAGTGTTCACCCCCAAAATGTACTAGAATGTTTATAACAACATTATTTTTAATATCTCCAAACTAGAATCATACCAAATGTCTGTCTGTACTATAATAGATAAACATACTATGGTATATTCAGTTAAAAAAGAAGACAACAATGGAACAAGGGTAAAGGGAAAATTTTTTAAAGCAAAATAAACTGTATTGTTTGAAGTCAGGCAACTGGAGCACTAAAGAGCCGAGCAAGGCTTCCAGGTTACTGATGATATTTGGTTTCCTGGTTAGGCTGCCAGCTTACACAGGTGTATGAAATTTTTGAAAATCCATCAAGATGTAAACTTATGTGCATTTTTTGTTATATCATTTTATGTTTTCATAAAAAATTAATTTAAAAATGCATGGGGATGTGTCAGGATACAAGGATTGAGAATTCTTATAATAGCTGGTGCTTGTAAAGTGGTACTAATTGGAAAGACTGCCAGGCAATGTAAGGTACCCAGCTGAGGTTGGAGACTTGGACTTTGTTGTGGCCTGATGTGCACAGCTCTGTGATAGTCTCTGATCTGATTTTAGCAGCTTGGGTGTGAGAGTAGAGGAAATGTTCCAGATCCAGGTTGGACGTTTTTTTCAGAGCGGGGCTGGCAGGAGGTTAAAGAGAAAGAAAGCTGATGTCAACAAGAGATGCATTCAAGTTGGTGTCTCTAGATTGGATAGGAAGGAATATGGAGTTTGTCCACTGACTGAGGAAAGGTAGGGAGACAAGCAACTAGAGGTCTATGGGCTTCAGTTATAGTTGTTGTAGGAAGAAATATGCGAGAACATGGAAGGATAGGTATTAGAACAAATGAGAATTTACAGCTGAAAACTTCAGAGATGGAATAGTTCCCAGGTGTAGTTTTGGGCTTCCCTGGTAGCTCAGCTGGTAAAGAATATACCTGCAATGCAGGAGACCCGGGTTTGATTCCTGGGTCAGGAATTTGCCTCAGGAAGGGATAGGCTACCCAGTCCAGGATTCTTGGGGTTCCCTGGTGGCTCAGTCAGTAGAGAATCCGTCTGCAAGGTGGGAGACCTGAGTTTGATCTCTGAGTTGGAAAGATCCCCTGGAAGAGGGCATGGCAACTCACTCCAGTATTCTTGCCTGGAGAATCCCCATGGACAGAGGAGCCTGGTAGGCTGCAGTATGTGGGGTCAGAAGGAATCAGACATGACTGAGTGACTAAGCACACAGCACATGTGTAGTTTTGGGTTTGAGGGCCTGAGACAAGGTGAATGTAAAGTTCATCAGAGTCAAAAAACTCTAGAAACTTTGAAGCAAGCACTTGAACTAGTCACCTGCATGGGAGAGTTTTGACAAGAATTTGAGTGAAGGGAAAGTCCATAAGCATGGTGCTGAATCTTTTGATAAACGTGGAAAAGTGACCCAGAGGCTGGTGCATGATTCTGGATCACAGAATTGAGTGGCATGATATCAAAGCAGGCAGGCTCTCTCCATGAGGGTGAAAGAGAAACAGTTCCGGTGTCAGGCTTTGGATGGGGCGGAGCTGGGGACTAGCAGAATGCTGACATCTTTTCTGATTCATGAATTCCCTGACCCTGTGACTTCATTGTCTCCATTTCAGAGACCTAGGCTTAGTGGGTAGGAGAATGCAATGGCAACCCACTCCAGTACTCTTGCTTGGAAAATCCCATGGGCGGAGGAGCCTGTGGGCTGCAGTCCGTGGGGTCGCGAAGAGTCGACATGACTGAACGACCTCACTTTCCCTTTTCACTTTCATGCATTGGAGAAGGAAATGGCAACCTACTTCAGTGTTCTTTCCTGGAGAATCCCAGGGATGGGGGAGCCTGATGGGCTGCCGTCTATGAGGTCGCATAGAGTCGGACACGACTGAAGTGACTTAGCAGCAGCAGCAGCAGCAGCAGACTTAGGAGAAAGGAGGAAGACTATTTTCAGGAAAAGGGAGGAACTTAGGGGACAGTTTGATGAAGGGCTTTTTTTTTTTTTTGCTTTGCTTTGCTTTGTTTTGCTTACCTTGGAACAGGGATTTTTACAGTTTTAGGAGGAGAAGATCAGTGATGTCTAAGTAGGACAGTAAAGCATGAAACTGTATGGAAACAAGAGTAAACAGAACACTCTGGGTTCTGATCAAGGGTGACCAGATGCTAAGTATGGTGTTTTGCTGTATCTTAAAGTGCCATGTATCTGTTGTTAAGTTATTTCAGCATTTCTATAGGGCCAGGTTCCAGGTGAAAGCGTGAAAGTGACTCAGCTGTGTCAGATTCTTTGCAATCCCATGGACTGTACCCCGCCAAGCTCCTTTGTCTATGAAATTCTCCAAGCAGGAATAGTGGAATGGATAGTCATTCCCTTCTCCAGGGGATCTTCCCAACCCAGGAATTGAATCTGGGTCTCTTGCATTGCAGGCAGACTCTTTACTATCAGAACCATCAGGGTAGAGTCATATAATCCATGATATAGGCAAAAATGGACTGTTCTTCAGAGTTCCAGCAGATTGGTAGGGAGAATTCAATACAATGCTCCTGGAAAATTCTAGACTAAGGTTAGAAAGGAAAGACAATTTAGTTCCTGGGACATATCCCTTCTTTGTAATTGTGTCAGTGTTTGGTGGATGGATAAACGTGTACTCATTCAGAAGAAGCCAGGGAACTAACCTAGTTTTTAGGTAATAATCTGTGGTATCAATTCCTGATTCCCTATTGAAATGGTAGCTGGTAACCATGGAAAATAGACTTCCATAAGGCTGGAGCAAGATGTAAATAGGGAATCTTCCCTGGGGTGGACTGAAACAGTCTTTGAAAGAGCAACAGACTGTTTCTGAGAACAGGATATGCAGTCCAAAAGGAGAGAAAGTAAATGAGGGGAAGCCAGACTGGCTCAGTGGCCACAGTCTCTGGTTATCCCAAAGGGGTGGCTTGCTTGTTTCCAGGGCTGGTAGAATATGCCCTGGTAACACTCTGTGTTGCTGCCCATCAGTGTCTTTAAAGGACTTGACTAGCAGCTGGGGAGTACAAGGGTGTGATCTAGCTCCATGGGCACAATCATTGCCTTTCTGCAGTTTAAGAGTGCTCTGAACTGGTCCTTTGAGTTCCTGTTATGTCCTCAGAGTGGATGAAAGGGCTGAATTTCCTAAATAACCAAAGTCTATTAGCTTCCCATGCAGAGACACCACAGCTGGCCAGATCTGATGCCCCATAGCAGAAGAACCACATGATTCTGGAACCACATGATTAAAATTATGAGGAGGAAAAAAGAGTGAATTAAAGATTCAAAGAAATGATTTAAGTCTTAGAAAGAGAGAGAGCCAATAACCACATACTTGAGAGTAAAGACTCTTGGGATGCTTATAAATGTTTATAAGGCTTGGGAGAAATCTCCAGAAAGTAAAAGATTTTTAAAAAGTGTGAGTGCGTGTATGTGTGAACAAAATAACAAAAACACTAAAGAATGACTAACGCACTGAGAATATAAAGAAAATGATAAAGCAATTATCTTTGAAAAATTCACATGTTATTTTTTATTAGCAAAAAAGGAACACAGATTGTATTAGCTTGGGACTTTAATATCTTGTTATATCCAAATTGTAGAATAAAGGTAAGAGAAATTAGGTATTTGGTTCTTAAAAAGGCATAAGAAATGAAGGGATAAATGTCTAAATGAGAGAAAAATTTAGAGTCTTCATTTTCTTTTGATAAAAGCCGTGTCCCGGAAGCCTGCTGAAATGACTTGCATAAGAAACAGATATATTCTAAAGACTGGTAAAATGTCTCCTCCCTTCAAGTTCTCTTTTAGGCCCTGAGCTGTACTCTGTCTCATTTTCTGTTTTGTAGGACTGAATTTAAATCAGTAAATAAAAACATAAGGATGTTAAAGCACTTCATCAATTTGGAGTATTTAATGAGATGTTCCAGGCTGCTATATCATGCTGTGGATGCTGGTTCAACTCCCACACTCAGTTTCTAAAGGCGTAATCTATATTATGGCAATAGTTTAAGATTCAAGGTAGCTAAAATGACCTTTTCTAGCCCCATGATAATTCTATGCCCCCAATTTTCCATTTGGTGTCTTGTAAGTTTTTAAAATAATTATTGTATTTGATCTATGGTATCTCAGAATATTTTATTTCTCCTGCCACAAATATTATATAATTGCTTCTTTATCTTTGCTGCTTTTTAAGATCTACATGGTATCTATCTCTCTAATGGCTAAAAAGTAAATATGGCACTGGGTTTTGTATGTGCAAGGAGTTCAACTATGATTAAGTGGCAAGCACTAGAAAGTGCTTCCTTAGAAAAACCAATAACAAGCATTATTTGGCTTTTCAGTGTGGAAAATGAATGTTGCATTTTATTCCTTTCCATCATCGCCCTTAGAATTGCATCTTCTTGCCATAGCACCAAGAATAATGCAAGGTCATTTCTAAAGTGTTTGCTTTTCTTAGCTTTGTTCACCTTTCCTCTGAGAGAAGGAGGTTATATGTTTAAATTGTGACCCTAATGTCTCTTGTGTGTCCAGAAGCTCCCCTTTAATTACTCAGGTGGGCAGATGAAAATAGAATAAGTGCATGAAAGTTTATGGTTTTCATAAATGCATCCATTGTGATGATTTTCATTATCCATACCATCTGAAGGCTATGTGCTTTTTAAAGCTAGCATTTTCCAAGTCTGAAGCAAAATGAAACCATAGAAAAGTTGATTTCCAATAGAAACTGGTGAACTGCTTTCTCTATATCATTACTTTAAAGAGTTTATCTAATAATTACAGTTTTCAGTCTCTGGAATTTCCTTCCCTTGCTTTGATATGCTCTAGTATGTAGAGCATAGGCTCAGAACTCATATTCCGCCATGTTAGTAGGTTCTTTGAAAACAATATTTATTTGTAAACCTAGGGTCTAGTTAAGTTTTCATTTTAATTAACCTATGTAATATATTTTTGAAAATAAAATTCATCCTTTCATTTGCATTTTAATTGCAGGGGGTACAGAATGTCAAGTTTTAATTGGCTTAAGAGACCTATGTACAATAAAGGCTCATAGCAAATATATCCGAGGGCTTTATAGGGGACCAGCTGGCCCTCTGTTAAGATTAGGACTACCATAAATGGAAAAGGTTTAACCCTCTTTCAGATTCTCCAGTATCTCAAAATCAATACAGAAAAGCTTCATAGATGCCCTGATCTTACAAAAGAGTGTCACAGATGATTTCTCCAGGGGGTTCTAAATATGCTGCAGTTACTAGTTATTATTTCTGCACAGTTACAGTACCTACTCATCCATAAGCAGCTAACGTTGATGGGATAAATCCAGTAACATTACTATAAATCTGGACTGAATAGTGGTTGAATAAAAAATTCCTAAAATCTCCTAAATCCTTATGATTTCAAGGAGTTCTAAATCTTCTTAAGTATTTGTTATGTAAACAATATTGTTAAGCCAGAAAATTTCTAAAAGTCTTTATGCTTCAGATGTAAATTCTCAACTCACAACCCCACCTAGTTCTCAGCTCTCTTATCTGTTTTCTCTTTTCATTCATTATTCTTAATAGCCAATAGCTTTTTCAAAACGTACTGGAGTGAATCCATCTTTTTATTGGGCTCTGACAGATAGGGAGGCTTAAAAAATGCGAAGTCTTCACGATAAGACATCTGAGAAAAAATATTGTAGATTTCCTCTGAATGCCTTCTTCAGCATGAAGAGCTCAGAGTAAAACATTCCAAGTACAGCTTGGGAGCATGTATATATTCAGCTGAAGACAGCTCCCCTCCCCTTTGCTCTGAGAGCATTTCACTGAAGGCTTCTTAAACTGGAAGCAAATATGACACTTTGACACAAATATACTGTTTCAGCATTTGACTCAGAATTTAGCTTGTACACTGCCACCATTAAACGTTTGAAGTATTTATGTGATGTCAAATTAAAAAAGACCATTCATTTTTAATGATCTTTAGAAATGTGGCCATTTATTTTTAATGCTCTACCTTATTTTGGAAGACTGGATTCGAGGAAGTGCTACTTTCCTTAATCGAATTCCTTTTCAACCTGTATCTCTTTTATGTCAGAAATATTCAGTGATTTCAAAAGAAACTTCTTAAGTCATAATGATATTCAGTGAAATAGGAAATAATGTTATAGTGTCAGATGAAAGGTTTTGCCCAAGCAAGAAATCTTTGCCTACCCTGTTCCCCCACCCACTTCAGCACTCCTAGATATTGATCCATCTTGATAGATCTTTAAATAAGCTTATAATTATTATCTTGTCACCATGGTTCTTAACGTTAACTCATAAAAATTGTTTTGGGGACTATAATGAGAAATTTTTTGAAATAAATATATTGGAATGATCCCTCAGAACCACTGCATAGCGTTTCTTACCAATAAGGTTAGGGACATCTCCTACTTCCCTAGAAATAGGTGCTGAGATGTCAGCCTACCAAAACATTAAGGAAAGAAAAATTATAAATTAAAAATTTCTGTTTTGTTAACAGTTTAAACTTAACAAGACCACCAGGGGGAGCAAGTTACTGGTCAAAGGAGGTGAGGTACAGTTCCAGTCTTTTAATAGAAAACCTAACTTGAGAGAGCAAAATTGCACCAGAATCAGTGGGAGTAAAAGGAAATCATGACTCAAAATTACAAAATCCTCTAACTCTCTAGAATAATATCTTATTATAATCAACTTGTTTTACTTTAGTTTCTGAAACAAGAGGCTATGGCAATACTGTATGCATGCGTGTACTCAGTCGCTTCAGTCATGTCTTACTCCATTCTACCCAATGGACTCTAGCTTGTGAGGCTCCTCTGGTCCATGGGATTCTCCAGGCAAGAATACTAGAGTGGGTTGCCATGCCCTCCTCCAAGGGATCTTCCCGGCCCAGGGATCAAGCTTGCGTTTCCTGCTTTTCTAGGTGAACTCCTTACCCACTGAACCACCCGGGAAGCCGCTGATACTGCATAGTTGTTTTGTTTGTTTTTTCTTTGTAAATATTTTTCTAGGTATCCCATCTTCTGCAACCCTAATGATCTATTTGCTAAGAAAACTTTGGAAAATACAAATGATTCTACCAATTTAATGACATATCACATACCAGGCCCATATAACTATAAATACAAAAATAAATCTGGCAGTACAGAGAGTCTGCCTGCTTAAAAATAAGCAGTATAATTTACATATAGAGAGAAAAGTCCTCAAAGATTTTACATTCAAATTAAGGGAAAACAACATATATGTGTGTGTGTGTGTGTGTGTTTATAAAATGACTTCTAAGCAATATGTGAGTCAGTACCCTTGATTCCTATGACTGGGATTTTTCAAGAAGTCTTTCATGGGACAAGAAAGATTATTCATCAAACATTTTTTAGCAGTTGTTTACAAATTTATAAGTCATGGTGACTGTATAAATTTAACAGAAAGCATTTTGAGGGAAACAACTTGTATCAGTGTTATTATGAATATTTCATATTGGAATAGAGCAGAATAAAGCCTAGATTTTATTTAATATGAGCTATTTATTGACTGCATACTGAATATATAATATTAAAAAAAAACCTTTTTGACCCCATTCTCCTGGATGTAAGGGAAAGAAAAACATAATTACTCCAATATATGATTATGTAGCATAAAAGTATTCTAAGAAAGCACTATATGCGATGGGAAAGTATACTAGGGATCCTAACTTTGGTCAAGTACTCAGAGAACTATTCTCAGAGGAATATACAACATGGAAGATACTAAGAATTATTAGAATCATAAACAGGAAATAAGAATAATTTGGTTAGAGGAAACTGAATACTTGAGGAACTGAGAGGCACTGAATGAATCAGAATTGAGAAATAGATGGATGCAGGTCAGTGGTGAAGATGGAAGAACTGTGGCATCAGATGAATCTGAAAAGACTTTCTAAATTGTGTTGAGGATTTTAGATATTGATCAGAATACAGTGGAGTCTGGAAGGATTTTGTACTGAAGAGTGACATGGTCCAGGTGAGGCCCGGGGAAAGTCACATTAGTATATGCATGGGAAAGAATTAGTGTGAAAATAATGAAGAAGCAGAGAGACCAGTTAGAAGTCCTTTGTGGTGATCTGCGTAAGAAATATGATGGATGGAATTAAGGTGGTGACAATGAAAATAAAGAGAAACACATATATACTTTTGGAAGTAGAATCCAGATTTGATAGTGAACTGAGCACAGAGAATGATAAAGAGGGGAAAGACTAGGTTAGGAAATACCCTTTAATAACGTGACAAAGACTGTGAAGAAAGTTTTGCAGAAAGAGATTAATAATTCATGTTTTCACATATTTGAATATTCAAAAGTTTGAAATTCTTGTGAGCCATCCAAATTATCTAAGATGTCAAATTACTCATGTATACTAGTGTCCCTCTATATAAATGCATTAAATAAGCAACATGATTGGAATGCAAATATGGGAGTCATTGGCCATCAGATGGTAACAAAATTGAAGACATAAGAATTGACAAATAATATACAGATAAAGTGTAGAGTTAGAAGAGAAGTGTCAATTATACAACACTGAGAAACCTGATTAGTTGAATAGTCTGATGAACTGAGAAGCTTGCCACAGAAGTTGAGGAGTGTCATCAAGAAAAGGAGAAATCTAGATCTGTGCGTATATGAAAGTCAGAGGAAAGGTTATTTAGGTGCTAAATTTTTGTCACATGTTTTGGAATACTTTGTTTTTAAGGAGATAACTATGTTTAAGGGGGATTGACAGTTATTGAATACTAGGACTACATTTAGAATTATTCTTTCAAATAAAGTTTATTGTTGATTGTATTCTCAGAGAAATAAGAATTTTACTAGTCTTCTTTATCTTCTTTGTGACCCCATGGACTGTAGCCTGCCAGGCCCCTCTGTCCATGGAATTCTCCAGGCAAGAATACTGGAGTGGGTAGCCATTCCTTTCTCTGGGGGTCTTCCCTACCAGGGATCGAACCTGGGTCTATGGCGTTGCAGACAGATTCTTTACTCTCTGAGCCACCACTGAAGCTCCCTTTATTGATGAATTGTGAACATGTGGACTGTGAAAGTATTTGAGGCAATATTCCGGTGTTACACATCATCTAGTTACTTAGAAAATAAGGTGAATTAAATACGTGTACCTATATGCCCATGGGTTCCATAGTCCCTTCAGAACTGAGTAGCTATAATGGCTTTCAGTTCTGTTCCGCTTTCCTCTGAATGGAAGCTGCCAGTAGTTTCTTTTTTCATTACTGCTGGGGGTTCATATTCTCACATGGCTGATGTTTCTTCCTGTTGTCTAAACCATATTTCTGTTCTCATTTTATTTGCAACTCTAGTTATTATCAGATTCTTGACTTCTGTTCATTTTGCTGTTACAGGTACATTTGAGACTGGATAATTTCTCTAACTTTCCACAGGGCAGTTCTGTACAATATCATGGCATTATATTGGAAGACTCTGAATGACTTTCTTGTTACACACAAGAACATTGGTTACTACAATGGATGTCGCCCTGCCGAGGTGTGCCATACTCTTTCATATGAAGTTGGGATATGTGTCTATCTGTTTAACTCTTACACATACTTATCCTCTTTATTTAGCTATCTGAATCTCTTGCAGCTCAGGGTGTAAACATCTTACCCAAAGTTTTCTGTGTTCTTATTTTTTCCAATAGCTTAAGGAGGCCTGTTGTACCCCCTTGAGATATGAAGTCCATGAGAGAACTGTGCAGATAATTCGGTCACCACATATTTCTGAATAAACTCTATGATATAGTTAGTATAGTTAGTATGATAGTTCATATACCACAAAACCAACAATCCAAAACGTGATGTGTTTACTGTTTGTCTGTAAAGCTTCATCATGGTGAACGGTGGCAGCAAGTAATAGGTTAAAAAAAAAAAAGAAAAAAATACTAAAAAAAAAAATCTGGGAAATATCATTACTGATACAAGATTTCCTTCAAGTCAATAGTGGGTATGTCCAGTATCCTATCCAATCATTGAAATCCTTAAATCTGGAGTTTAATTTAGAGCTCATTTTAGTGTCAGTTGCACATATTGATTTGATTTGGTTTTTCATTTTGAAATATTATCTTTTGTTCTGATTATCTTATGTGCTATATATAGCTTTTAGCTATATATAAAAACTCTTGGTAGAAAAGTATTTTCTTTTTAGATTGGAGAAATTTTCCTCTTACAGGTTATCTTTTTCTTTTCTTTAAATGTAAAGTTACTTCAGACGTCATCTTTGGTGTCAGGCAAAACACTGTGGAGAAAAAAAAGGTTGTGCCAGGCTTAACCACAAGATTTTCTAGATAGGAAGCCTTTTGTCCTGATAGACTGGGAATCTTCAAAATGAGTTCACAGCAAATGCAAAGCTTGTAAAAAAATCTGTGTAACATAGAATCTGATGTAAAGTTCTATGAAACCATTAGGATTTACCTATTGACTCTAACCTAGCATATTTAAAGTTGCTTCTTTCACCTCGTTGTTCAGCCACTAAGTGTTGTCTGATTCTTTGTGACCCCATGGACTGCAGCATGCCATACTTCCCTATCCTTTACTATCTCCTAGAGTTTGCTCAGTCTCATGTTCATTGAGTCAGTGATACCATCCAGCTATCTCATCTTCTGTCAGCCCCTTCTCCTCCTGCCCTCAATGTTTCCCAGCATTAGTGTCTCTTCCAGTGAATTGGCTCTTTGCATCAGGTGGCCATAGTATTGGAGCTGGAGCTTCAGCTTCAGCATCAGTCCTTCCAAAGAATATTCAGCGTTGATTTCCTTTAGGATTGACTTGTTTGATCTCCTTGCCGTCTAAGGGACTCTCAAGAGTCTTCTCCAGCACCACAATTCAAAAGCATCAATTCTTCAGCACTCAGGCTTCTGTATGGTCCAGCTCTCACATCTGTACATGACTACTGGAAAAACCACAGCTTTGGCTATATGGATCTTTGTCAGCAAAATGATTTTTAATATGATGTCTAGCTTTGTTACAGCTTTTCTTCCAATGAGCAGGCATCTTTTAATTTTTTGGCTGCTGTCACCATCCACAGTGATTTTGTAGCCCAATAAAATAAAATCTGTCACTGTTTCTACTTTTTCCCTATCTATTTGCCATGAAGTGATGAGACTGGTTGCCATGATTTTAGTTTTTTGAATGTTGAGCTTTAAACATCCATTTCTATGATACAGCTAGATTATAATTAAGCTTCCAGATGTACTGCCTTGTTTGTAAAACCTAGATTATTTGTGGTTTTAATGATATGATGATCTTCTGTATCTTTAGTATCCAAAGTGTCCTCTTATTAGTGTATCTAAAAGGGGTTGATGAGGGAGACACCTGAATTAGGACCTGATTCACTAGCTTAATTATAAGAAAATTTTCTATGAATGTGTAATTGTCCAATTATTTTATATTCCATAACCAACTTTGTGTAATGATGACTCTTTAGAAAGAGGTCAGTCCACTGGATATTGATATTAGTCAATATGATGAAGAAGACACATAAGATAATATGTTAATATTAGTGAAGGTTCTTCAGAGAAATAGAACACATAGTGCATGTGTGCACTTATGTGCGGGGTATGTGTATTTAAGAGAAAGAGACAGAAATTTATTTCAAGACAGAGAAATAGAGAGAGATTTATTTTAAGGAATTATCTCACATGATTGTGGACACCAGCAAGTCCAAAACACGCAAAGTAGATCAGCAGGCTAGAGAAGCCGGGAAGCGTTACATAACAAAGCCAAAGGTAGTCTGCTGGCAGAGCTCTCTGGAGGGTGATAAGTCATTTTCTCAAGTCCTTCAGCTGATTGCCTGAGTTACACTCACATAATGGGGGGAAAGGCCATACTGAAAGTTACTGATGAAGTGTTATTCCACCCCAGAAATACTTTCACCGCAATGTGTAGAGTGCTGTTTGACCACATATTTGGTACTGTAGCCTAATCAAATTGGCATGTAAAATCAACCTTCACAGTTTCTAAAATAGAAGGAAACACACATTTTGATTACATTAATTATTCCATACTGCACTCTTTCTCCTATCATTGTCCTGTGGCCAGAAAATTCAGATACATTCTGCAAAAGATTTAGGAGTCCTGCTGAGAGAAACTTATGTATGTAACTATGTAGAAACTTCCTTGGTTTGGTATTAATGCAGCCAGCCGCTGAGTCAACCTCTGAAATTTTTTACTTTGGACATAAAAATTAATATCAGTCAAAAAGGTTTTTGTTTTTTTTTCCTGTAGGCTAAGCTAGCTTTCCACTTGTGCTGTTACTGAAGTTACAAGCAAGAATCTGAAAAACAACACTGAGATGCGCTGTGAGAAATGCCTTGAGTTTAGATCCAATTTACTGATACCCTAAAACTAATCTGTTATATAGTACATTTTCAAAGACTGGGAGCCCTCTGGCCTGGTTATCATTGATATTGAAATAGAAAATAACTAAAGTAGACAAGCTCTGTTATGCATAAAGAGAAGAGAGAACTGAAGAAGACAGTGCATTTTTTATATACATAAAAGCCTACAGAGTGTATTTTAATTCTTTTGTCATTAATTTATATAAGTCAGGGTTTTCAAACTCTACTTATTTCTTAAATTTTTAGTTTTCTTTGTAAAAGTCAGTGTATGCATAATAAATATACAGAAAATTGGGAGCTAAACATTAATGTTTCACAGTTACTAACTTTCCCTATGATTTTTTATATTTATAATTTTTGTTGTGATATCAAAAAGTTTCAATAATATACAATTTCTAATTGCATATTACATGCTGCTTTAAAAAATTTACAATCATATAAGTACTTTATTATTCAATGTCTAGCACATGCTAAAGACACTTGCTAAAATATATCAATAAATTAATGAATACAGTTATTGTAAGACAATGTATATTGAAATTCACCATAAAAATTATTTTTAAGTTTTGGCTTATTTAATCAGGCAAATATTCCATAATTATGTAATTATTTGCATATTAACCAACATTTAGTTTATTTTCAGTATTTTCTTTTATAACTAATAATATAATAAGCATCTTCAAATGTAAAGATTTTTCTACTTTCAGTATACTTTCTTAGATATATTTGTCCAAATGATAATACAAGGTTAAACAATTTTTTTAAGAAAAAACTTCAATTTACCTTTAGGTCATTAGAGAGAGAAAGGATAAATTTGTTATAAAGTTTCAGGTTAAAGATATTTTATTGCATAAAATGAATAATTTTTAGCATGAGAAAAGATGTGCATGCAGGAATACAAAAAACTGGAAAATTGAAATACATACTATATTCCTTTCTTTCTGATTTTACTCATATACCTCTTATAGTCCCAGCAGTCCCTGTACCTAACTTCTGGGGTTTGGGAACTCAAGGAAACAAAAACCATATAATTTTATAAAATATTTCAAAATCAAATATTTAGTTTTTTATTTTATTTTATTTAAATATAAATTTAGTTTTAACTGTTACTTTGGATTATCCAAATCACAGCTTTTCCTCATAGAAAAATTTAATAGTTGGTAATATTGAAAATAAGTAGGAGATAGACAATGGAGTATGGTAGGTTTGCTGCTGCTGCTGCTGCTAAGTCGCGTCAGCCATGTCTGACTCTGTGCGACCCCATAAACAGCAGCCCACCAGGCTCTGCTGTCCCTGGGATTCTCCAGGCAAGAACACTGGAGTGGGTTGCCATTTCCTTCTCCAATGCATGAAAGTGAAAAGTGAAAGTGAAAAGTAAAATTGAAGTCGCTCAGTCGTGTCTGACTCTTCGCGACCCCATGGACTGCAGCCTAGCAGGCTCCTCCATCCATGGGATTTTCCAGGCAAGAGTACTGGAGCGGGTTGCCATTGCCTTCTCCATGGTAGATATAAGTTGAATAAAATTGATTGGCTTGAATTTAAAAGATATATTTACTCAACCAGAAATTCACAATAAAGATAACAGTGTTCTGGGCATCTATTATTATTCTTTCTTTGTCTGTATTCACAACAGGATATTGTCCAGGGAGGGAGTAAATGCTAATACAACTAGTGATGCATCCTCTAGGCCACAAATAGATGTACATAATATTAGAAGAGAGAGAAGGCAATGGCACCCCATTCCAGTACTCTTGCCTGGAAAATCCCATGGACAGAGGAGCCTGGTAGGCTGCAGTCCATGGGGTCGCTAAGAGTCGGACACGACTGAGCAACTTCACTTTCACTTTTCACTTTCATGCATTGGAGAAGGAAATGGCAACCCACTCCAGTGTTCTTGCCTGGAGAATCCCAGGGACAGGGGAGCCTGGTGGGCTGCCAACTATGGGGTCGCACAGAGTCGGACACGACTGAAGAGACTTAGCAGCAGCAATATTAGAAAAGCAATATTAGAAAAATATTAGAAGTTCATATTATATAACACATAGAAAATATGAAAATAGAAATAAATTGGTCCAACCACTAATAGTCTTGGAGAAACAATTTAAGGGCAAGCATTAAAAATAAGCTTGTCAAGAGAATGCAAAAAAGTAAAATACCTTTTGTTATTTATTTGCAGGATTAGGAGTTAACAGGAGCTGCCCTGGTGGCTCATACAGTAAAGGGTCTGCCCACAATGCTGAAGGTCTGGGTTTGATCCCAGAGGATCAAACAGGGCAGGGCAGCCTGATGGGTTACAGTCCATGGAGCTGTAAACAGTAGGGCATGACTGAGGGACAGAAACACACACACAAGAGTTGGGAACAGCCTGAGTCCTTTCTCCATCCTTTCTTGGCTGCCCATCTGTGCATCTTTTCCCATAGGAATTTATTTGGTATTCTTTTCCTTTTAAATATTTTTCTTCTTTATTTCCTGAGACTGGATGATGATTTCCCCATGATGCTGGATTTCCATTTTTCTGTTGATCAAAATAATCCACATACTTTTGACTAATTTCTCTCGGGAAAATAAAAGATAATACAAATATGACATTTAAGGACAGAGCCATTGGAAAGATGTGAGGAATCTAGTAGAATTTTTAGTTATTATTATTGGAATAAAAGTCTTGCTATTATTAGATAGTGCTATAAGCATCCTACTTTCTCAATTTCTTCTTAAAATAAGATACATGTAAGACTAGAACAAATATTTGTTCTTAGTAAATTTCAGACAGATATGTAACAGTGGTCCTTAAAATTTGCTGTGTGTGAGAACCAGAAGCATCCTAGGATCCTGCTCTAGGTATTCTGTTTCATGGACCAGCAGCATCAGCATCATTTGAGAACTTGTTAGAACTGCAGATTTTAAGGCTTTACTCTAGACCTGCTCAATCTGCATTTTAACAAGATTCCCAGGTGATTTCTATGCATGCTAAAGTTTGAGACATGCTGTGTGATTCCGTCTAAATGAAATGTCCAGAAAAGGCAAATCGATAGAGACAGTAGATTATTGGTTGTCTGAGGCAGGGTGGGCATGGAGATTAACAGTAAAAAGATGCAAGGGATCTTTCTGGGGTGTTGAAACTGCTGTAAAAATGATTTATGGTGATGGTGTCACAACTTGATAAAATTTTTAAACAAAAATAAACTCAAAATGGATTAAAGATCTAAACGTAAGACCAGAAACTATAAAACTCCTAGAGGAGAACACAGGCAAAACACTCTCCAACATAAATCAAAGCAGGATCCTCTATGATCCACCTCCCAGAATATTGGAAATCAAAGCAAAAATAAACAAATGGGATCTAATTAAAATTAAAAGCTTCTGCACAACAAAGGAAACTACAAGCAAGGTGAAAAGACAGCTTTCTGAATAGGAGAAAATAATAGCAAATGAAGCAACTGACAAACAACTAATCTCAAAAATATACAAGCAACTTATGCAGCTCAATTCCAGAAAAATAAACAACCCAATCAAAAAATGGGCCAAAGCACTAAACAGACATTTCTCCAAAGAAGACATACGGATGGCTAACAAACACATGAAAAGATGCTCAACATCACTCATTATCAGAGAAATGCAAATCAAAACCACAATGAGGTACCATTTCACACCAATCAGAATGCCTGAGATCCAAAAGTCTCCAAGCAATAAATGCTGGAGAGGGTGTGGAGAAAAAGGAACCCTCTTACACTGTTGGTGGGAATGCAAACTAGTACAGCCACTATGGAGAACAGTGTGGAGATTCCTTAAAAAACTGGAGATAGAACTGCCTTATAACCCAGCAATCCTACTGCTGGGCATACACACCGAGGAAACCAGAATTGAAAGAGGCACATGTATCCCAATGTTCATTGCAGCACTGTTTATAATAGCCAGGACATGGAAGCAACCTAGATGTCCATCAGCAGATGAATGGATAAGAAAGCTGTGGTACATATACACAATGGAGTATTACTCAGCCGTTAAAAAGAATACATTTGAATCAGTTCTAATGAGGTGGATGAAACTGGAGCCTATTATACAGAGTGAAGTAAGCCAAAAAGAAAATCACCAATACAGTATACTAACACATATATATGGAATTTAGAAAGATGGTGATGACAACCCTCTATGCAAGACAGCAAAAGAGACACAGATGTATAGAACGGACGTTTAGACTCTGTGGGAGAGGGAGAGGGTGGGATGATTTGGGAGAATGGCACTGAAACATGTATACTATCAGGATCACCAGTCTGTGTTTGATACAGGATATAGGATGCTTGGGGCTGGTGCATGGGGATGATACAGAGAGATGATATGGGGTGGGAGGTGGGAGGGGGGTTCAGGATTGGGAACTCATGTACACCCATGGCTGATTTATGTCAATGTATGGCAAAACCAATACAGTATTGTAAAACAAAATAAAGTAAAAAAAAAAAAAATCAAACACAGCCAAAAAAAAAAAAGAAAAGAAAAGAAATGAATGGATCATATGATGTGTAAAATAGAAAATATGCTTAATAAAATTATTTTAAACATGAATAAAATGTCAAAATGCAGATTCCCGGATCCTACCCTAGATCCCATGTAATTCTATCTGGTTTGTTTGTGGACTTTCAATGAGAAACACTGATCTTAATAATAATACCCCAAACCCAAAACCTACCCCAATGATCAGCTCAACCTCACTGCTTCTCCTTCTTCACATGTCCTGAACAATTCTAGTGTCAGTTTTTTAATTTTTTAATATAAATTTATTTACTTTAATTGGAGGTTAATTATTTTACAATATTGCATTGGTTTTGCCATGCATCAACATGAATCTGCCACAGGTATACACGTGTTCCTCCCCGTACCATCACTCTGGGTCATCCCAGTGCTCTAGCCCCAAGCATCCAGTATCACGCATCCAACCTGGACTGGCGATTCATTTCATATATGATATTATACATGTTTCAATGTATGATTTGGGATGATTTGGGATGATTTGGGAGAATGGCATTGAAACATGTGTAATATCAGTTTTTTAATTGATGAGTAGTATTTCATAGTAATCTGGTACCCTTTAGCTATATCTATATTGATGGAGATTGGTTTCTCTGTATTACAATGTTTCAGTTACATTTTTTATACATGCCTCTGTGTACATGTGCAAGTATTTCTTTAGGATAGTTACATGGAAATGGAAATTGAATCTAGCTGTTTGAAAAATTAAGTTTGTAATAAATACTATTGAAATGATTTCCAAAAAGTTGAACCAATTTAACCTCTTCTAATATACCCTCTTTTAGAGTATAAGAATAGTATTTCCCTAAGATAAATAATTCACAAATGCAGTCAATTTTTTCCCTTTTGTGCAAGCTTTGGACAGAAGAATATAATTCTTTATTTAAATTTGTAGTTCTTTTGATGTGAGATTAACCAAACTTTTAATATTTTTCTTATTCTACAATTGCCTATTTATTTTTTCTTGCCTGTATTCTTTTGGATTATATGTTCTTTTGTCATTCATATAAACTATTAAATGTGCTTAACTAATCCTATGTTTTTCTAAAAACTAATATCAAAAAATCTCTCCCCAGTACTTTATTCACATTTTTACTATGTAAACGGTGCCTTTGATTTTCCAGTTTAAAATGTTTATATATAATTTTTCAGTCTTTGTTTGTATGTTAGTTAAGGATATATAGAGATAAATAATAAGAAATGTATAATATCATCTAATAATAGCAAGAATTTTAGTTCAAAACTGAAAATTTTATTGGGTTTCTAAAACCTTTGCAACTGTTCTATCATTAAATGTCATATTTGTATGTTAGCTGTATGTGTGAGTGTGTATATACATATATATGGATTTATTTCTGTCTGGGCTTTTAATTTTGTTCTGCTAATTGATGTGTTCTCTCTTCTGCTCAAGTAGTTTCTCATATTTCATGATACATTTTAATATCAGATAGGACTAATTCTTCCTCAATACTATTTTTCTACAAATTTTTCCTTTCTAGTAAACAGCATTCTGTTCAAACTGCCTTTCAAGAATAAACAAATGATAATCTCTCGATTCCAATCCTTCTTCCTTTTCATTTGCCTCCTTTTATTTTAAAAAAGAAAACTTGCTGTTAATGAGGTAGAAGGTGTCATTAAACACATTTGTATTCCCAACTTTGTGCAAAAGGAAATTATGCTATATGAAGAAAAGAGCAAAATGTTTTTAGAAACTTCTATATGGCAGGCACCTTAACAATATACACTTCCAAACTGAAAAAGAAAAAAGAAGGGAACAAAATGACGGAGAACTACACTAAACTCTTGGGATCTCAAATCTTATTCTATGATTTTTGCAAGTAACTGTGGAATTACTTGTCATTAAAAAAAAAAACAAACACATGGGGGTATACCCCTACTATTAAGAAAAATAAGAGGTATTTTCTTTATTTAGTAAATTAAATATAAATGAGAATAAACACAGCAATTGGTAAGGGAATTAAAGAACCTCAATACAAGTGGGTTATTCTAAATCTCCTTTTCTTGCTCTGTAGATCCCTTTTCCGTATCATTCACATGATTGTCTTCCTCTGTCCCCAAAACGTTGATATTTTTCAGAGGTCCATCATTTGTTCTCTATCTCCTTTTGGGTTTTGCAGCCAATCACCTTTAGGAGCCAGGCTGGTAACAGAAAGGTACAGAGCAGGCTGTACTATGTTCACCTTTATATGGGCTGGTGAGAACTGGGATAAATTAGAGGGGCTTGCCTCATAAAGAATGCCAGATGCAGGCATTTAATAAACACGCTATTGGCTCAGAAAATCTACCTGGTAACTTTTGAATCTTGACTTTTCTGGTCCTCTTTCCAAAGTCTGAAACTACCATTTTTGTGCTAATTACTTCTAAATCTGTATCATTAACGTAGTTCTCTCTTAGCTTCAAAACAACATGTCCGATTCTGCGAAGAACATCCCTATATGTATGTAAGACAGGTACCCAAAACTGTACATAGAACCTGCACTGATTTTCTTCCTGGCTAATTTTGCTCCCTTTCACTTATGCCTCATTTGCTTCTAATGCTAAAAGTAGAATCTTGAAAGCCAACCATGACTCTCTCCTTCACTGCTTGCCTCTAAATGAGCTACAAATTAAATACAAATCACCTTCATGATACTGCTAAAGTCTGTTTTTCCTATTCCCATTTCATTCTGTTAGTTCAGTTTTTCATAATATAGTTCTGGATGATTGAAACAGTCTCCTAATTATACCCCCAAATTTACTATGTTATATTTCAAGTTGTCTTCCATACATTTACTTTTATAATTTTCTAAGCTAAAAATTTAATGGAGACATTTCTTGAAAATCTTGGTGACTCATTGAACTTGGGACACATGCTTTTCGATCTTATCTCTCTGTCTTTCCAGCCTCCTTGCTCATCACTTGCTTTATCTCATCTTCCTGTGCTACATTTTCCTCTCATCTTTCACCTGCATGTAATGTGTTGTGCACTTCAAAACCTTTGCTCATGATTATCTTTTAATTTCTGGTACTTTCTATCACCACCTCCTTTCCTTTCCACATGGCCAATTCCTATGAATACAACAGGACTCCGGTCAGTGTGATTTATTCCAGGCAGTCCAGAGTTTCTTATGTTTAGACTTCACTTTCACTTTTCACTTTCATGCATTTGGAGAAGAAAATGGCAACCCACTCCAGTGCTCTTGCCTGGAGAATCCCAGGGACGGGGGAGCCTGGTAGGCTGCCGTCTATGGGGTTGCACAGAGTCGGACACGACTGAAGCGACTTAGCAGCAGCAGCAGCAGGCTTATTTTAACATGTATAATATGTATTTTTATCTTATTTTTACTTGTCTTTTTTCCCTTTCTCTTCTGAGCAAACTGAAATTAGTGACTCAATTTTCCTGACCTTTTACACCTATAATATTTACCTCATACCTGGTAGATGTTAAATACTTGTTTAAAAACATAGCTGAGTAAATGAATGAATGACTGAATAGGATAGGCAATAACCTAGAACTAGAGAAATGCAAAACTGTTTTAGGAAGGAAGGTAATGGTGGAGGAACCAAGTTTTATTGACACTTTTGTGTAAGAAGCATCACACATATTTAATATAAAGAAATATGAAATAATACAAACAATGCTTTAGGAAAATAATAAAATAATAGTAATAAATAAAAAACAATAAAATCTTAATTTTATTTAATTTTATAAAATAAACTGCATGACTAATGTCTGAAAAAAGTTGTTTTTTGTCAAAATACTAGAATAAATTTAAATCAGACTTAAAAATATTAAACTTTATTTCAGAAAAATTTCTAGTAACTGTGAGTATGCAGTTTCTAATAAAAATTCAATGTTTTGCTTTGAATTTAGTAACTAGTTTCAGTTAAAATTTCTGTTAGTGTGAGACTGCCAAAATTTGCTAAGATAGTGAAAGAGTCAGAATACTTCGATATTGTCAGTGCTGGAATTTTGATCGATTCTTTTTTAGGTAGCTAGTGTCATACTTCCCCACTCCAGTACTCTTGCCTGGAAAATTCCACGGACAGAGGAGCCTGGTGGGCTGCAGTCCATGGGGTCGCTAAGAGTCGGACACGACTGAGTGACTTCACTTTCACTCTTCACTTTCATGCATTGGAGAAGGAAATGGCAGCCCACTCCACTGTTCTTGCCTGGAGAATCCCAGGGATGGGAGAGCCTGGTGGGCTGCTGTCTATGGAGTCGCAGAGAGTCGGACATGACTGAAGCGACTTAGCAGCAGCAGCAGCAGCAGTGTCATACTTGATTTTATTGTTTAATTATTTTTTAATGGAAAAATTTAGCCAGATTAATAAGTACTGTATAATGATAAAATTAATTTGTTTGGTAATGTACTTGAGCTTGGTTTTGCATATTCCCTGAGTTTGTTACATAAATGCAAGTCTTAATACAGAATTAGAGAATTTGAGTCCTTTTAAACTGAGATCTTTGCATTCAGCCTAAGGTGATAAGCATACCTCTGTTTTAGTCCTTGAGTTAATTGTCTGTAAATAATAATTTAGACAATATAAAATGAACTACTATAAGCCAAGAGGATAATTATTGCAAAATTTTGAGTTTTAATTTATAAAAAAATTCTAAAATTAGGAACAAAATATACCCTTGAAATTATTTAGGCAAAAATATTTGAGTATTATCAAAGTAGGATATGGAGATGGTATAAGAAGTAACAATTTGAACTGAAATCCTAAAATCAGTAGATGAGATATGAATTAAAACTTAACAAGGCTGGTAAAATTTTGTTGCTAAGAAGAAAACTTCTGTTGGAAATCCAGTTTATATTTAGGACATGTGAGGAACTATAATGCTATTATACTAGGGCCATGAGTTCATTGTCAGGCTATTTGATAGCATAATTTAACCTGTTCTAATGGAGAGTGAAGTCCAATGCCAGCTATAATCATGGGCTAACAGAAGGAACAAAACACGCAAAGAATGCCTACACTGCAGGTTTACTTACAAGCCTAGTATGTGGGCTGAAAATTCCCCAATAATGATTAGGGAACAGAATTTGGATAAGTCTTTTTGCCAGGAATTTAGCCAAGAAAAAAAAAAAAAAACCAAATGGCAGGTACATCTGGCAGCCTCTAACACCTAGTACCATGAAATTACTTCTTTTACTCCAAATTTCAAGGAACCAAGAGGGAAACAGCATAATTCTTCATATAGAAACATTAACATTAATACAAAGTTTTAAAAACTTTTTTTTTCTGTTGGTTTAGGTAATAGGCACATTTTATAATCTCTGGAGTTTTGCTTTTTAATGTATTTAATCGTAAAGAAGACACTGTAAAAATCCTTGAAAAATATCTGTGGTTCACCTCTTCCAAATTTTATATATATATATATATGAAATGTATAAATAAGGAAATATAAAAGTATAGACCTGTCATATATTTATAATGTATAAATAACATATATAATAAATACAAAAATATAAATTAAATATAGAAAATATAATACCCTGTTTAAGTCTCATATTTAAATGTATCAAATATTCAAGTACTTAGACTGGAATGCAACTTGCAAACATTTAATCAAAAAACCATAGGAATAATTGAAAGCAATAAATACCTTATACTTTTATTTAAATACCACTACCAAAAAGATTTTTAAAATACTGAGGTAAGGTATGACTTACTGAATAAAACACAGAACTGTATGTAAGATGGGACAGAAATAAAGAAATATATGAATGGTGTTATGATATAGACTTAAATATTTAAGAAAAAGGGGAAATTTTAAACATGTAATCTCCTCATATCAGTCTTATTGCCTGTTTCATGTTTACTTCTGTAAATAAAACATTAAAAAATATGAAATTACACTGATGAAGACATGGACATTCTGAAGTCAGATATCTTTTGGTTCTATTTTTGTGTAACTCATGTACAGAAGACATTAGCTAGTATGACAGGCTGGTGGCATGAAATGATATCAGCTTTCCTTAAATTATTTTCTAGGAAAGCTTTAAAAAAAGCACAAGGAGAAAAAGACTTTATCAGTGTTTAAGATACATACATATATGACACCTGGTTTAATGGAGTGACTTCCCTGGTGGCTCAGACGGTAAAGCGTCTGCCTGCAATGCAGGGTTCGATTCCTGGGTCAGGAAGATCCCCTGGAGAAGGAAATGGCAATCCACTCCAGCACTCTTGCCCGGAAAATTCCATGGACGGAGGAGCCTGATAGGCTACACCCCACAGAGTCGCAAAGAGTTGGACACGACTGAGCAACTTCACTTCACTTCACTTTAGTGGAGTGCAGGAACGGCTGTATTGTAAAGCTGACTGGACAAGTTGTTTTTCTCTGAGGCTTACAGGTGCTATACCTGCTTTCTTACACAGCACATTCTCAGTTTCTTCAAATGATCCCTCATATATCTTTCCCACCTTGTCTGTGCCAGTTCAAATGACTTCCCAACAGCCCCTGGATTGCCAACTATAAAAGACAGGCTTACTATGCTCCATCTCCTTACTCAAGAATGTATCTGCCATGAACCTGCAATCAACCTTATTTTTTTAATGGAGACATTTTCAGATACAGTGAGCTCTGCTATGATGTTTGTTTTGAAACACAATTTTGTTCGAAAGCAATTGATATATTAGGAAATAATTGGAGCAGAACATAAATTCCACATTTGCCTATGTGCAGTTTCCTCACAAGAAACACTAGGTGAATACAAAATGTGCACTCAGCTGAATGAAGTTGTGAAGGAACATACCAAACACACGTGCACATCTCAAATATCCCCCATTTTCTGCATGTCTCCGAGACACTTGTTCACATCTGAAGTTACAGCTTTCTCTCTTCATTCAGTAAACCTGTTTCATTATTTAGCAATAGTTTACAAGCTGAAAACATTCTTATGCTCACTGCTACAAATAAATTTCAGGTATTTTAAAAAGATACAGTACCACATATATTGTGATATTTATATATTTCTTCACAGTTTAACCTGTTTAAAAATGTACTACCTCAAGTTATAGCAGAACCAAACATATTATCAAAAGTAAAATGAGCTTTAAAATTGTTACATACTATAGAATATCCTCAATTTCCACAGAGTAAAAGATGCTGGAAACTGTTTACTGAAAACTTAGAAAAATGACTGCTTCTCTTATAGAAAATTTAGTCATTGTACTTCATAAAATGATTGTTGTTGCTTTCTAACTATTCAGAATGTGCTTGTTGTCATAAAGGGGGCAATGAAATTCTGAAATAGTGAACTGAGATTTTCTCCAAAAATATTTTTGTAGTTTTTTCAGTCTTGCTAACATAGATCCCATTTCTAAGATTCTACCATTGCAAAATCCTATGAAAGCTTCTGAAGACACCAAAATAAAAATAAATATCTGAACTTTTAAATATTTACAGATAATTTATGTCACATAAATCGTTGTCTTTGTTCTTATTTATTTACAATTCAAATGAGACCCACATTACTTGCCAGTTTCAACTATCAAACAAGGATTAAAACATTTTAAGGATTTATTATTTAATATTTTAAAAGTAATTGAAAATCTAACATTAATAATCTAAATTTACACCTCAGGAAACTAGAAAGAAGAGAAAATTAAATCCAAAGTAAGAAGAAAAGAAATAATAAGAATTAAACTAAACTTCTAGCAATAAAGTAAATAAGCCCCAAGAAAGTAAATGTACAGGATGATAAACAGCTATAGCTAATTCTACTAGACTGTACATTTGAAAGTTGCTGAGAAAGTAGATCTTAAAAGTTCTCATCAAAAGAAATTGTAACTATGTGCAATGATGAATATTAAAGAGATTATTGTGGTGGTCATTCTGTAATATTTATATATATTAAATAATTATGTTATATACCTGAAACTAATACAATGTTATATGTCAGGTGTATCTCAATTTATAAAAATAATTAAAGGAAAAATCAGTGAAATTGAAAAGAGTAAATCAATATAGAATATCAAAGAAAGTTGCCTCTTTGAAAAGGTCAGTAACGTTGAGAAGCCTCTAGCCAACATAACTAAAAAAAAAAAAGAGGACACTACTAATATAAGAAGTGAAAAGAGACATAACTACACATTCTATAAACATTGACAATATAAAAAAAAAAGGAATGCTGTTAACAACTCTATGCCCACAAATTTGATAACCTAGATGAAATAGACCAGTCTCTAGAAGGACACAATAGCGAAAACTTACACAAGAAGAAATGGATAATCTGAATAGACCTGTATCTATTAAAGAAGCATAGAGAAATCAAGCAATAACCTTCAAAACCTAAATGGATTCACTGGTAAACTCTACCAAACATTTTAGGGAGAACTTATACCAATTCTTTCAGAGAAGGCAATGGCACCCCACTCCAGTACTCTTGCCTGGAAAATCCCATGGACAGAGGAGCCTGGTAGGCTGCAGTCCATGGGGTCACTAAGAGTCAGACACGACTGAGCAACTTCACTTTCACTTTTCACTTTCATGCATTGGAGAAGGAAATGGCAACCCACTCCAGTGTTCTTGCCTGGAGAATCCCAGGGACAGGGGAGCCTGGTGGGCTGTTCACACATAGTTGGACAAGACTGAAGTGACTTAGCAGCAGCAGCATACAAATTCTTTACAATCACTTTAGGAAGATAGAAACAGGGGGAATAGTTTCTAACCCTTCAATGAGACAAGTATTATTCTAATACCAAAATCAGACAAATATATTACAAAACGAAAACTACAAGACAATATCTCTTCTTAACATAGATGAAAAAAACTCAACAAATATTAGCAAATTAAACCCCATAATATATTAAAAGAATTACAATTGATCCTTGAAAAACGAGGGGATTAGGGATGCCTAAAGCAGTACTCTTGCCTGGAAAATCCCATGGACAGAGGAGCCTGGTAGGCTGCAGTCCATGGGGTCGCTAAGAGTCGGACACAACTGAGTGACTTCACTTTCACTTTTCATTTTCATGCATTGGAGAAGGAAATGGCAACCTACTCCAGTATTCTTGCCCGGGACGGGGGCGGGGCGGGGGGGCGGCTGGGGGGGCGCCTGGTGGGCTCCCTGTGGGGTCGCACAGAACTGGACATGACTGAAGTGACTTAGCAGCAGCAGCAGCAAAGCATCCTAAAGGAAATCAGTCCTAAATATTCATTGAAAGGACTGATGCTGAAGCTGAAACTCCAATACTTTGGCCACCTGATGTGAAGGGCTGACTCATTCGAAAAGACCCTGATACTGAGAAAGATTGAAGGCAGGAGGATAAGGAGATGACAGAGGATGAGATGGTTGGATGGCATCACCAACTCAATGGACATGAATTTGAGTAAACTCTGGGAGTTGGTGATGGACAGGGAGGCCTGGCGTGCTGCAGTCCATGGGGTTGGAAAGAGTTGGACACAACTGAGTGACTGAACTGAACTGAAGGGATTCCAACCTTATGTGCAGTTGAAAATTCATATATAACTTTTGACTTCCTAGAAACTTAACTACAAATAGCCCACTTTTGACCACAAAGCCTTACCTGTAACAGTTGATTAACACTTATTTGGCATATTATTTGTGTTTTATACACATTCTTAAGTGAAGTCCACTAGAGAATATGTTATCAAGAAAAACCATAAAGTACAGAAAATACATTTTCACTACTGTATTTATTACTGTAAGTTTACATTGTTTACAAGATACATTGTTTACAAGATGAATTGTCTGTCAGTACTTATACAAATATCACCTTATATGATACCAAACATTGTAGATGTTATAAGTATTACTAACTCTAGACACCAAAAATAAAAAGATGTGAAAATATGAAAAAAATTATATTTATTTACAGATATAAATGATTCATGCACTGATAACAATATAACTGTTTCATGGTAGCCTATCCTGTGTACTAATGAATAAATCATTATAAAATTTTTATGCTATACACTATTGTAGTCATATTCATAATACAGTATTAGAAACGTTAACTTAAAGAATCACTTGTAATGATTGGCTGATAACAGAAATTTCTCCAGTTTCAGGAGAGACAGAGATGTACTATTCAGTAATGAAAGTTTTGAAAGCAAAGTTATAAAACAGTAAGAAAGCTAACACATTATTAATTTTGTATTAGATGTCACTCACCTTATGCTTCTGTAAGGATATCCTATCCACTTTGAACACAGGTCTTGCGCCTGATGTTGGACACAATGAATACTTAGGCGATAGTGATGACGACAAAAACATGTCTCATACAGCTCTTGCAATTAGCTATTAGATTTTCACTCAGACAAACATACACACAACAGATAAGTTTATTAACTGAGGGGCATGATCATTTACTATTCATTAAGTGGAAGTGGGTCATCATAAAGGTCCTCATAGTCTTCACAGTGAGTAGGATGAAGAGAAGGAGGAAGAGGAAGTAGATTAGTCTTGCCATCTCAGGAGTGACAGAGGGGAAAGACGCTGAAGGGGTGGAAGGAGAGAGAGGCAGACACACTAGGTGTAACTTTATGGAAATATAGCATCATTTCTGTGTGACCTTTTTGCTTTTTTTGTTTCTTTAAAAATGTTTCTATATGGCACCAATCCCTTTTTTTACTTTTTCTCTTCGCCTTTATTTTTTAATTGAAGTATAGTTGATGTACAGTTTTGTTTTTCACTTGTACAACACAATGATTCAGTCATGTATATATATATATATATTCTTTTAAAGATTTTTTCCCTTATAGATTATTACAAAATACAGTAGGTCCTTGTTGGTTATCTATTTTTTATATTGTAGTGTGTATTTGTTAATCCCAAACTCCTAATGTATCTCTCCACACCCTACCTACTCCCTGGTACAAATCCTTTTTCCACCATTTGCTTTAGTTTTAATACCTGTATCACAGAAGTGTCCATTTTGTAAAAGAACTCAAAAACATTCTTGAATAATGGGAACCCTTCTTGTCAGATTGTCCGATGTCATTTTGTTTTCTGGCCCTGCTTCTTCTACTTCTTCCTCCCATCTGGTAGTGGTTCAGAAACACTCATCTTCATCAAGTTTCCTTCTGTTAATTCCTTTGATATATCTATTAGGCTTCCCTGATAGCTCAGTTGGTAAAGAATCCGCCTGCAATGCAGGAGACCCTGGTTCAATTCCGGGGTCAGGAAGATCCTTTGGAGAGGGGATAGGCTACCCACTTCAGTGTTCTTGGTCTTCCCTGGTGGCTGAACTGGTAAAGACTCTGCCCACAATCTGGGAGACCTGGGTTCAGTCTATGGGTTGGGAAGATCCTTCGGAGAAGGGAAAGGTTGCCCACTCCAGTATGCTGGCCTGGAGAATTCCATGGACTGTATACTCCATGGGGTCACGAAGAATCAGACACGGCTGAGCGTCTTTCACTTTCATGATGTTTATTAGCTTTTTAATTTTTTCCAAGATTCATATCTTAAAATGTTTCATTCTCAACTCTTTCTTTTAATGTCCACAATCTCTTTCAAGATTTCCTAGATTTGTTCTGTCATTAATCCTGTGAAGTCATTAGAGAATATCTGGATACAATTTTCTCCAGCAGAATCTATTGTTTTGGGCTTGATGGATTTAACTGCTTTTTCTGTTACAACATTAGCGTCTTTAATGGTATAATCCTTCCAGACTTTCATGATGTTCTTTCCATCAGTTCTCTTTCATAGTGTTGATAGTCCTTTCCATAGAATACTCTGTGTAATGAGTCTTTAAGGTCTTTATGATCCTGTGATGTGGATACTGAATTAGAGACTTTGTGTTTTAGGGAAAGTAGACCACTTCTATATCTTCAGTGTTGAGCTCATGCAGCTCTAGGGTGGCCAGGGCTATTGTTCATTGTCAAAAAACATGAAAAGACTTTCCCTTACTAGCAAGGTATTCCTGACTTCAGGGATAAAGCATCAATGGAACCAATCCAGAAAAAGCATTCTCGTTGTCTAGGCTTTCTTGTTGTACAACCAAAAGGCTGGCAGCTGGTGTTTATCTTTTCCTTCCAGGCTCCAGTGTTAGCAACCTTATAAAGGTACCCCTGATTATAAATTGGACGGCATTTGCACAAAACAGTGGAGTTAGCCTATCACTTCCCGCCTCAAATCCTATTGCTCACTTTTCTTCCTTACTAATAAATGCCCTTTGTCACACTATTTTTTTTTCCCAAAATAGAGTGCTTTCTTATGCATTATAAACCTATTCAGGCAGATATCCTTTCTGCTCAATAATTTTCTTAATGGAATCCTGGAACTCACCTGCTCTCTCTTGGTTGGCAGAAGCTTTTCCTGTTATGTTGACATTTTCAAAGGCAAGCTTTTTTCTAAAATTATCAAACCATTCTTTGCTGGCACTCAATTCTCTAGCTTTATACCCTTCACCTTCCTTATGCTTTAAGCTGTTATGCAATGACTTTACTTTTCTCAAACTCTATTCTAGTTTATAGGGATACATTTCTTATAGCAACCCTGTATCCACGTAAAAGCTGCATTTTCAATATGAGATTAAAGGGTATTTCCTGAAAAGGCAAGCTATTTGTAACTGCTGGCATAGCTGCAGAGATGGTTTCATGAATTTCCTTTTCTGTTTTTGTAAAAAAAGAAAGGTCCTTACCTTTCGGATTCATTCATCTTGAAATGGTGGGCAACCACAGCTGTAGACCTCAATCTATAATACATATCAAGCCATTCAACATTTTCCTATAATATCATGATTTTTTCTACTTCTTGGGAACCCTTCCAGTATCACTAGTGGCACTTCATATGTGCCCCATGGAATTACTGAAGGTTTATGGTAATGAATTAAACACAATGAAAAATACATGAGAACCACAATTCAGTTAGTTCAGTTGCTCAGTCATGTCTGACTCTTTGCGACCACATGGACTGCAGCACACCAGGCTTCCCTGTCCATCACTAACTCCCAGAGCTTGCTCAAACTTATGTCCATCAAGTCAGTAATGACATCTAACCATCTCATCCTCTGTCATCCCCTTCTCCTCCCACCTTCAATCTTTCCCAGCATCAGGGTCTTTTCCAATGAGTCACTTGTTTGTATCAGGTGACCAAAGTTTTAGAGTTTCAGCTTCAGCATCAGTCCGTCCAATGAGTATTCAGAACTGTTTTCCTTTAGGATTGACTGGTTTGATCTTCTTGCAACCCAAGGGACTCTCAAGAGTCTTCATAGTTCAAAAGCAACAATTCTTCAGTGCTCGATTTTACTGTGCAATATTACTGTTATATGAAGTTTACTGGAGAAACAAACTGCTCTAGAAAAGATGATTATCATTACAAAGTGATTTAAGCAGATATAGCATTTGAGTTCACCACAATAGTTATAGGAGGTGGCTACAAAATTATTCGGTTATGGTAGTACAGTATTACTAGAGTTATCTTCGTGCAGTTATGATTCAACACTGCATCTTTACATTTATTTACATTTCTCTCCACTCCAAATGATTCCGTGTATGATCTTTGTGTGAATAAATTTTGATGAATTTTAGCTTTTTATATTAGATTTTTGTATATTTTATGATAGTAAATAATGACTAGTATCTACATATATTTTATGCATTCATGACATAAATTTTTCTTGATTTTTCCACATTTTCAGGCTATATAGTTTGTCTGTGAGTTTTATTGTTGCACACCCCCAATTTTTTTTTCCAATTATCTATTGAAAAAATCTGCACATAAGTGGCCCTGTACAATTAAATCTTGTACTGTTCAAGGAAAGCTGTATACACCACCATAAAGTGGGATCCCAGGCACGGAAGACTGGTGTAACATTGAGAAATGAATGTATGTCATCCACCACATCAACAGGCTAGGAGAGAAAAATTAAATAATCATATTGCTAGATACACAAAAGCTTTTGACGAAATCGAACACCAACTCATTATAGAAACTCTCCATAAACTAAGAAAACAGGGTAATTTCCTCAACTTAATGAAAGAATATCTACAAAAAACAACTAACATTGTACTTAATGATGATAAACTTAGAGCTTTTCCACCAAGATTAATTTGCAAGACATGGATGCAAATTTTATGGCAGCATTATTAACAATTGCTAATAACTTGAAGCAACCAAATATTCATTAACTGGTGAAAGGATAAATAAAATGTGGTGTATCCATACAGTAAAATACTGTTCAACAATCAAAAGAAAAAAAAAAGTGGTGCATTCTACAATATGGATGATCCTTGAAAATATGATAATAAAAGAATCAAGCCACAGAGGTATACATATCATATGACTCCATTAACATACATTTTCCATAATAGGCAAATCTATAGAGATAGAAATATTGTTAGTTGGCTTGGGGGCAGGTATAAAGAATGGAGAATGACTGCTGGAAGGCAGCATTGTTATCTTAGGGATGGTGAAGATTTGCTAAAATTTATTGTTGTAATGGATGCACAACTTTGTAAACACACTAAAACCACTAATTTGCACACTTTAATATGGTGAATTTTATGGTTTGTTTATTATACTCAATAAAGGAATTATAAAAAGTAATTGAGCTGCCTATTTGAAATATGTACCACATAGAAAATGAGTTTATATATCAGGTGACTAAGAGGTAAAGAATCTGCCTGCAATGCAGGACATGCGTGTTTGATTCCTGGGTTGGGAAGATCCCCTGGAGAAGGAAATGGCAACCCACTCAAGTATCTTGCCTGGGAAATCTCATGGACAGAGGAACCAGGTGGGCTATAGTCCATGGGGTTGGGTTGCAAAAGAGGTGGGCACGACTTAGCAACTAAAACAGCAAGCAACAATTGGCAACTATACAATAAACTTTAAGGTTTACTTCACAATCAAGTAAATTCCATTTTGGGGGAAAAGTTTTTTGTTGTTGTTGTCTATTAGAATTCAGTGCAAAGGGTTTTTTTTGTACTGTTATTCATGTCTTCACTTAACTTAATGTTATGATTTCTATTCCCACTCCTTAGTCAGTGAAGTTGTGTGAAGTTGCTCAGTCATGTCCGACTCTTTGCGATCTCATGAACTGTAGCCTACCAGGCTCCTCCATCCATGGAGTTTTCCAGGCAAGAGTACTGGAGTGGATTGTCATTTCCTTTTCCAGGGCATCTTCCCTACCCGGGGATTGAACCCAGGTCTCCCGCATTGCAGGCAGACGCTTTACCGTCTGAGCTACCCTTAAACTTTCAATTAATTTGTAAATGTCATCACCAGCTATCAGTGTTACCATATTTTTCAAGTGAAAATGCATGATACATTTTTTTGTGTTAAGCCACTTCAGTCCTGTCTGATTCATTGTTACCCCAGGGACTGTAGTCCACCAGGCTCCTCTGTCCATGGGATTCTCCAGGCAAGAATACTGGAGTGGGTTGCCATGCCCTCCTTCAGGGGATCCTCCCAAACCAAGGATCAAACCTTCATTTCTTCTGTCTCCTGCATTGGCAAGCAGGTTCTTTACCACTAGTGCCACCTGGGAAGCCCAACCATATTTATCAAGTAAAAATGTATGATACTGTTAAATTCAAATTTAAGAAAACAAAAATACTTTTGTTATGTAAGTATGTTCTATGCAATGTTGGGGAATACTTATAACAAAAAAAGTATTTGTTGTTTACCTGAAGATCAAATTTATTTGAGAGTCATATTTTATCTCAAAACCTTACCAATTGTTTATATAAGGATAAAAAATAAACTTGAAAACCAGTTGTAAAAAGTTGTGTATTAGTATGGGACATGCTGAATTGCTCTCCAAGTGGTTTGCAGAGGTCTTTCTTACTATAATTATTTGAAAAATGTAGAAATTTTAGGTGTTTATAGAGCTTTCAACTTCACAAACGGAGAGCCATACCATACTGTGAATTTTTAAATGATTATTTCTACCATGACTGAAACTCACAAAACTATCATGGGAACAGAAAAAAAAGTTTTAAATAGAGACACATGTATCCCAGTGTTCATCGCAGCACTGTTTATAATAGCCAGGACATGGAAACAACCTAGATGTCCATCAGCAGATGAATGGATAAGAAAGCTGTGGTACATATACACAATGGAGTATTACTCAGCCATTAAAAAGAATACATTTGAATCAGTTCTAATGAGATGGATGAAACTGGAGCCGATTATACAGAGTGAAGTAAGCCAGAAAGAAAAACACCAATACAGAATACTGACACATATATACGGAATTTAGAAAGATGGTAATGATGACCTTTTATGCAAGACAGCAAAAGAGACACAAATGTATAGAACAGACTTTTGGACTCTGAGGGAGAGGGACAGGGTGGGATGATTTGGGAGAATGGCACTGAAACATGTATACTATCATGTAAGAAATGAAGTGCTAGTCTGTGTTTGATACAGGATACAGGATGCTTGGGGCTGGTGCATGGGGATGATCCAGAGAGATGATATGGGGCGGGAGGTGGGAGGGGGATTCAGGATTGGTAGCTTGTATACACCCGTGGTGGATTCATGTCAATGTATGGCAAAACCAATACAGTATTGTAAAGTAAAATAAAGTAAAAATAAAATTAAAAAAAAAAAAAGAAAACCCATTCTTCACTCTTATGTGGCCCAATGATAGAAAGCATTCCTTCAACCCTAGCTTCACATCTCTCAGAGTGTTTTTTGTATACTATTTTGAACCTATTTTGAATAGAGTACAGATGGTTGGACATTTAGTGAGTGGAACATTTTATAGCCACATTATTACATTATATACATCACCAGGGCACATTGGATCATACTTCTCATCCCGAGGCCTTTTTCTAATCATTTGCTATAATTGCAAATATCTCATCTTTCTTTTAGTTTATTGCATGCAATGATGGATATTGCTTTTCTAATTAGTTAGGATTATTTACCATGGAAGATATGAAAATTGTCTTTCCTTTTATATCTTGGGAATATTGGGAAAAACCTGTTATAGCAAGATTCACATTTCTGTACTGACTCTATTAATCCCCTAATTTATCCTACTTATTGGATCATTAAAAAAAAATCACCATCCAGACAACTTGTGTTTGTCTAGGCACAAGGAATCTGCTTGCACATTACTGGATTAATAACAAGACAATGCCTTTCAGCCATTTTCATTTGGGGATTCAGTTTTTTTTAGGGAAATGTAGGAAGAAACATATGGATCCATTTCACAAAGTGTCTTGGTTTTCATTCATTTTAAAGTCAGTGCAGTAAAGATAATTATAACTTTTTAGAGCACTGTTGTATTATTTAAACTTATTAGAGATTCATGATTCAAATTGTGCTCTTATTATTTCCATCTATATGACTTAAACTGAATTTTCCATAGGCTTCAAGGGAATGAAAATTAGCATGAAAATCATCAAAATCATCATATACCAAAATGTGTTTGCCAGGGTTTTGTAACCCAAATATTTTGACTTCAGAGTCTATTTATGGACAACTTCTATTAACTGACTACTGAGAAACACTCTTCGGGGAAATCAAATTTTACCCAACTCTTCTTCCATTTAAAATTGGCTGTAATATCAACAACATTATTTATCAGTAATATCACCATTCTTCTATTTCCTGAAGGTACAAATCTTTTATTCTACTGTAGACAGTAACTCAGAAAGACTAGACCTTAAAATCAAACTCTGTCCTTTGACTATATTTTTCAATTCTGCTGAGTCCATTTTGCAGAATACACACATACAAAAGTCATAAAAAAAACATTAGTTTTCTTCTGATAGAAGCAGAATAAAAAATATCACACGCTGGCATGATGCTAATTGTCGGAGTGAAATTACCTACCTTTAGTTTTTGAAACTACTTATCTATAAGATTAGGGCATACATATCATCAAGAAGCAACCAATGTGAAAGATAATATAAACAAGCTATATACCACTGAGTATGTCAATGAAGAAGTTTATGCATGATTATAAGTATTCATTCAATACTGCCTAGAGCAAAGAGAACTGAACTAATAAATACAAAGTGGAGGTCACACAAAGCAGCCAGCTTCTCTATTTTAAAGTTTCGGTTTCTGTCACTTCAGTCAGACATGTCTGCCTTATTTCCATCCTTGCCAAATTAGCATCTGATAGCTAACTTACTTCCCATGTATGTTTTTGGATTTTGTACTTGAGCACCAGAGCAAGGGCAGATTCACATTCTTTCTTCAGAATGTTTCTCCCATTGTAGCTGAGTTTTGCTTTTCTTTTTTCTGGATCTTACATTGGTCTCCTGATTTGGTTTTTCAGGATCTGGTCTCTCTTTGAACTAAAATGTCCAAACAATGACCACATGCCAGAAAGTGATGATCTTAACAATATGATGCTTTAGGTCAAAATGAGGCTGTCTTGTAATTTTGCCAAAGCTACTATATTACAGCAGTCATCTGCATTTTTTTTCTTTTGCCTTGAAATTGTCAAACTGTTACATACGATACATATTTTCTTTCTCCCTTAAGAAAAATTAGAAGACAAACCAAACAGTGACAGAAAGCCAACCGATTTAGTGTCAACTCATTCTGCTATTGGCTTCTATTATGGCATAGCAAATCAACCCAAAACTTAGTTGTTTAAAAATAATAAATACTTATTATCTTATATGATTTCCAAGTGTCAGGAACCTGGGTGTGGCTTAGGTGGTTGGTTCTGGTTCCAAGTCACTCATGAGTGGTAATCAGAATATTGGCAGGAGCTGTAGTCACCTGAAGGCATTTGATTAAGGTTAGAAAATATGCTTCAAGAAGAATCTTCCACATGGCTTTTGAATAGAGGCTTCATTATCTAGCTCACCTCCAAAGGGCTGCTCGTAACAGGACAGCTGAATACTCTGAAAGAGAAAGGATGGACTAATAAGCAATGATCCAGTCTCAGAAGTGATGTGCCGTCCCTTCTACTGTCTTCTATTGGTTAGAATAGAATTTAATTAAAAAATTTGTGGGCATGTGTTACAACCACCGTGCTCTCTAATATCGGGAGTACTACAGACCCCAGAAGATCTCTCTGACTCTAAGATTTTCTTACTTTAAATTTTAAGTTGGCAAAGAGTAACCAGATTTTTTTTTCATATTACCTCACTGATGAAGGTGCCTTCCTCAAGTTGACTCAACTATCTGACTTTTAATGTTGCCTATAAGCTCCTTTTAAATTATAAAGCTCATAATATGAGCTGAATCTTGTTATTAAATCTTATTGCACATTCCAACATTCTAGATTTACAGACTGGACAGTTTCCACAGGACATTGCCAAAGTCAGATTCTTTGCCTTCTATCTTAATATTATTCCCCTCCCTTCTTCCTCTTTTATCCACTCAAAGCCTCCTACTTTTCCAGACCTAGCTCAGGTGCTGTATCCTCAGACTTCACTTACCATTCTCTCATTGACCTCGCTCCCCACTTTTCTGAGACAATACTACTCTTACCATGAGTTCTACGTATTCTAGCACACAACTCTTCTCTAATTGTTTCAGCTATGGTTTTCTTTCCTCCAACCAGTTCTTACACTTCTCAGAGAAAAGAACCATATTTTCTCCTTTTTAGCTCTCATAGACCCTTACAGAATTTGGGAAATATAGGAGTTTCTCAACAAATATTCGAGATATATTTCTTACATTTCTCTTGTATATGAGATTGAAGAGTGTTTTTATATAGTTTATGTAAAGATACCTAAAAATATAAAAGCAAGTATAAAAGAAAAAAACCCTACCTTTTTCTTCTGTATATGTATTCTTTCTTTTTTGCTTTACTTAATATAGGAACTTATGATGTTCAGCCAAAGGTTATCTCATAACTCCAGACTTAATTTAAAATTGGAAAATATATCATGATAGCAAAAAATTCTATTTGCAAGCCTGAAATTCACAATATGAGAATTTATATTGATTATGATTATACCAAAATAGCATTTCAGCCTTACTTTTCTCAAAAATATGATTATTAGTATAAAGGAAATATAAGGAATATATTATGACTTCTGTTTGCTCTGGGCACTTTAAAATATAGACAATTTTATTTTTAAAAAGCATTAATTCTATGTAGATTAGTTTCTTAGTTCAAAGGGAGTTCTGTGAAAAATATCTATTTCTCTATAGTCTTTTTGAGAACATTTTGAAAAGTATTAGCTGCCTGTAGTGTTATTTTTCTAGAAAAAAAATTCAACTAAATGCTGCATTTTATATCTTGTTCTTCTTAAAATTATTTAAATTTTTCCTCTCTATGTGAATGGTAATTAGAGAGAGGAATATTATTTTGACATAATTTTGGTTTTTAAAAACATTTTATAATGAAACATGTTTAAAGCCACTTTTTGAGGCATGATTAACATAGAAAAAGCCATACATATTCAATGTGTTCCAATACATGAGTTTGGGGATAAGTATGCATTTGTGAAATCATCACCACAATCCATGCCATAAACATAGCCATCACTTCTAAAAGTTTCCTCCTCTTTTTTTATTATTGTTATCATCATTATTCTTACTTTGTGATATGAACCCTTATTATAAGAGCTAATAAAACATTTCAAATGTAAAAAGAAAATGACAAGATAAATACACTAAACCTCCATTTATGTATCACTCAGCTTCAACCATTTTCAATATTTAGCTAAATTTATTTTTGACCTCATACCTTCCCTACTCAATGTAGACATTATGATTATTCTTACAATAGACATCTATTGTTGACCCAAACGTTTGCTGAGCTTTGGAATGCTAAAAAACGTGAAATTTCTCTATCCTATGTCTATATGAAATGGAATATGAAAACCAATAGTATCATGCCTTCACTCCCTTACTGCAGATAAGAATATTGAATCCTAGAGAGGTTCAGTTTCTAACTTTTCTATGATCAAGTAACTGGTTTGTGAAATTGGAAGGAGAGTCTAGATTTCCTGCTCTATTATTTTTTGCTTCCTATTTGATTTGGTTAGGAGATTTAGAAAACTTCTCCAGCAGAATATGGCTTTGGAAATAAATAGAAGAGACATTGTTGGAGTCACTTTGCTACAGTTACCTAAGTTCCTTGCCCCAGCTATCTTTTAATCAGTAGTTTGCAAAATTAAGACAATTACATGTCTTTTTCTTCTTTGTGTTCACAGCCTATTTTCTTTTTTTTGTAACATTTTTCCAACTAACTCTATTGGATATTTTCATATCATTATATCATTTCTAAATTATCATTTGCATATTGATTTTACAGTTTTATACATATTGATTTTTTTCTCAATTCTAATTCCATAAGCTCACATCTCTAGAATAACATCCAATAAGACAATATCTTTCTTTTGTTCCTAATTTTGCTTTTATTATTTGACCCTTAAAAATGATGTTAAATTTATTTATACATTCATATATAAAATTGTGTCTATTCTTCATATTTATTAGAAATTTTCAACTGGAATAAACAAACTCTTAACAAATGCTTTTTCAATATCCATGGAAATGATTATCATTTAATAATTAAATTTAGTAAATTGTATTACTAGACTATTATCACTGCATTCCTGATATATAATGTTTTTCATTGTATATTTATTGCATTGATGAAATAGTTTTGCTAATGTTTATTCATGGTGCTTACATTAATATTAATAGATAACGGTTTTAAGAAAATCATTGTATTTGTTAGATAGTCTATTTAACAAAAAATTATATATACCAGGTATATATTTACGAGGTACTGTTCTACATGCTTTACAAATATCCTCATGATAGATGAATAAAGGAAATACTATTAGCATCCTCATTTTGCAAATTATGAAATGGGAGCACAAAGAGGTTAAGAAACTCCAGAAAAACTAGTTGAAGATAGGTTTTGAATGCAGGCAGTTCACAGGTGAAACAAAAAACAGAGATATCCTTATTTCTTTCCACATACATTTGAAAGATTTAATCTATACAATTGCCTGGTGTATGTTTGAAAATAATAATTCATTATAATTTTTATTAAGGCAATGAGCATATTTATATTTTCACAGAGAAAAGCAATTTTACTCTGATTTTTAACTTTTTGTATACATATAAACAAATGCTAAAATTATTTTAATTCCCTTTGCTCTTGGTTATTTCCACATTCTCATTTTGATGTATTTTGCTTGAGCTTTCATTTTTATTTTTTAAGGAGTTACATAATGATTTACCTAGCATGTAATTTCTCTGCAAATAGCTGCTTTTGGGGTTTTCTTTTTTATTAGTCTGCTCTTTTCTTTTGGTAAATTCATTAATTTCCAACAGTAAAATCTTAGTTTATCCTTGGAGAAAGCCTGGAGGTCACAATTCTTCTCCTGATCCCCTTTATTTTTATTTGTACGTTTTTCTTTTTCTTCAGTGTCTTCCCTTAAGGTCGGCTTTTAGCAGTCTAATCCCCTGCATAAATAAATGAGCAATAGCTTAGCCAATTACAACCTGGGAAGTCTTGATATGTAGGTGCTTTTTTATAAGTATAGCACTACAATTATCAAATTATTACTTGTCTGAGAAAGTAACTGAGGTATTCATTTCTGAGGGATTGACTGTATGTATACACAGCCTCCCACCCCCATAGTAATTAAATGAAACTCATAAATAATCAGAGAAATTTAAAAAGTTGATAGGATCTCTCAGTTTCAAAATTAACATCCGTTTTCTCTCAAACTTCTTTTTAGTTTAACTGCAAAGATTTTAATTCACTGGGGCTTTAGAGCTCAAAATCAGATAATAATATATGCTCAAAATGAGTCAATGAGTTTATATCCTAGGGTATTCAACTGCTTCAGATTGGATTGTGCTTTGCACCTAAGTTTATAAATAATCTGAAGTTGGAAATGAAGGCTGTCTGCATTAATGGAACTCAGTCTGATCCACAGTCTCTGTCCCCATCAGTTGCTCTAGTCTGACTCATCTTGAGTCAGGCCTGGCCCCAGAACGGCAGGCAGTCCTGAGTCTACTGTCAACACTAGCTTTGAGGGTTTGGTCTGAGGTTCAAGTTGGGTAAATTGGCCTCTACCAAGTTCCTTGCTCCTGTGACCTAGCTGTTACAATTACACTTCTCTTTAATAGTCTGCTTAGTAAGCAGGGTGATTTCTCTTTATGGACCCTGACTTGCTCTTGTCATTTTCCCTCTTGATTGAACAATTCTGACTCTGAATCCTCACCTTTGGATGTAATTACGCCACACCTGATAGATGCCTTTGATACTGACTGTACCTTCAGTAACCTCTGTGATTGATGTAAAACCTTCACATTCTGCATTTTATCTTGGATCTCCTTTGATTGAAGCCCCATTTGCTGGAGATTTGCATATACCAAGAACAGAGACTAGACTCTGCTTCCCTGTCCTACTTAACCTGTCAGAGTTTGTTTCCAAGTCAGTGGCTGGTTCTTTTACCTGCCCTGGTGGGTAGGTAATACCTGGTCAAGACTCTCCAGACTCAGATCTCCTGCTGGGAATGATCAAACACACTACCCACATTCTTAAACTATTTATTCACTAGATGTTGATCATCAGCTATTTATGTTAGGGTAGAGATGTGTGGCTTGGAGAATTTTGAGCATTACTTTACTAGCATGTGAGATGAGTGCAGTTGTGCGGTAGTTTGAGCATTCTTTGACATTGACTTTTTGTGGGATTGGAATGAAAACTGACCTTTTCCAGTCCTGTGGTCACTGCTGAGTTTTCCAAATTTGCTGGCATGTTGAGTACAGCACTTTCACAGCCTCATCTTTCAGGATTTGAAATAGCTCAACTGGAATTCCATCACCTCCACTAGCTTTGTTCGTAGTGATGCTTTCTAAGGCCCACTTGACTTCACATTCTAGGATGTCTGGCTCTAGATGACTGATCACATCATCCTGATTATCTGGGTCATGAAGCTCTTTTTTATACAGTTCTTCTGTGTATTCTTGCCACCTCTTCTTAATATCTTCTGCTTCTGTTAGGTCCATACCATTTCTGTCCTTTATCAAGCCCATCTTTGCATGAAATGTTCCCTTGGTATCTCTAATTTTCTTGAAGAGATCTCTGGTTTTTCCAATTCTGTTCTTTTTCTCTATTTCTTTGCATTGATCACTGAGGAAGGGTTTCTTATCTCTCCTTGCTATTCTTTGGAACTCTGCGTTCAGATGATTATATATTTCCTTTTCTCCTTTGCTTTTTGCTTCTCTTCTTTTCACAGCTATTTGTAAGGCCTCCCCAGACAGCCATTTTGCTTTTTTGCATTTCTTTCTTCAAGCCAGGCTTCAGCAATAGGTAAACCATGAACTTCCTGATCTTCAAGCTGGTTTTAGAAAAGGCAGAGGAACCAGAGATCAAAATGCCAACATCCGCGGGATCATGAAAAAAGCAAGAGAGTTCCAGAAGAACATCTATTTCTGCCTTATTGACTATGCCAAAGCCTTTGACTGTGTGGATCACAATAAACTGTGGAAAATTCTGAGAGATGGGAATACAAGACCACCTGACCTGCCTCTTGAGAAATCTGTATGCAGGTCAGGAAGCAACAGTGAGAACTGGACATGGAACAACAGACTGGTTCCAAATAGGAAAAGGAGTCCGTCAAGGCTGTATATTGTCCCCCTGCTTATTTAACTTCTATGCAGAGTACATCATGAGAAACGCTGGACTGGAAGAAGCACAAGCTGGAATCAAGATTGCCAGGAGAAATATCGATAACCTCAGATATGCAGATGATACCACCCTTATGGCAGAAAGTGAAGAGGAACTAAAAAGCCTCTTGATGAAAGTGAAAGTGGAGAGTGGAAAAGTTGGCTGAAAGCTCAACATTCAGAAAATGAAGATTATGACATCCGGTCCCATCACTTCATGGGAAATAGATGGGGAAACAGTGGAAACAGTGTCAGACTTTTATTTTGGGGGGCTCCAAAATCACTGCAGATGGTGACTGCAGCCATGAAATTAAAAGACGCTTCCTCCTTGGAAGAAAAGTTATGACCAATCTAGATAGCATGTTCAAAAGCAGAGACATTACTTTGCCGACTAAGGTCCGTCTAGTCAAGGCTATGGTTTTTCCAGTGGTCATGTATGGATGTGAGAGTTGGACTGTGAAGAAAGCTGAGCACCGAAGAATTGATGCTTTTGAACTGTGGTGTTGGAGAAGACTCTTGAGAGTCCCTTGGACTGCAAGGAGATCCAACCAGTCCATTCTGAAGGAGATCAACCCTGGGATTTCTTTGGAAGGAATGATGCTAAAGCTGAAGCTCCAGTACTTTGGCCACCTCATGCGAAGAGCTGACTCATTGGAAAAGACTCTGATGCTGGGAGGGATTGGGGGCAGGAGGAGAAGGGGACGACAGATGATGAGATGGCTGGATGGCATCACTGACTCGATGGACGTGAGTCTGAGTGAACTCCGGGAGATGGTGATGGACAGGGAGGCCTGGCATGCTGCAATTCATGGGGTCGCAAAGAGTCGGACACGACTGAGCGACTGAACTGAACTGAACTGGGAGATATGTGGAAGGTGTTAGAAACAGGAGAAAACAATCCTATAATTCTCCTTCCCTTCTAAAGAATACTCAAAAGAGATGGTAGAGTAAACAAATTGAATATTCACAAAAGCACAAATATGAAATATACCTTTCATGCAGTCAGCTGCAGACTCTATAGATGTCTGGTATTTTAGAAAACATCCCCATGCTTTCCAGGGAATGTTGTTAGGTAACATCTTAACAGAAATAATTTCTTACTAAGAATAAGCTAGGAAAATAAGATTATAGGGGTAGGATATTTGCTGATCATAAGATACAAGGGAGCTATTGGGAATAATTTGAATATTTTGTGTGGAGTGTATTAAAGACAGAAATTCATCAAAGAAAAATTCCCATATGTTTGGAAAGTCACCAAGACCACTGTCTCTGGGATCAGACAGACTAATATTTGAATCCCAGCTCTGTCATTTACTAGCTGTCTGATTTTGGACACATTACTTATATTTTCTAAGTCTCTGTTTTCTTATATGTGAAGAGGGAATGCAACTGTATCTCATGAAGTTAAAAGAAGGTCAATAGGATAAGTCAACCATTGTATTGAAGCTACATATTACATCAACTGGAAGCTACATTTAGATTTATCATATAGCTATATTAGGATGATGAGTGTTAATATTTTGCCCTCTAGATTCATTCCCACTTTTTCTCCATCTTTGTGTTTCAACAGGCTGACATCTGTGAGCCACATAAACAAATTCTCTTATCCTTTGATTTTTCTATCAGCTTAGGGCAAAGAGAGACTCTAAGAGGGAAATTTCAGAATGGAGGACATTTAGGCAGGGTGTATTTATTTCCCTGGTCTCTCTCTCTCTTACTATCTAAAAAAAAACTGTTTCATTTCTAAACCTAAAGGAACAAGAAGAAGGAGTAGGAAACTAGAGAAAGTAAACTGTCATGGAGATAGATAGATGATAGAGATGTTTTTACCAGATAAATCTATATATCTTTTTCTGTCTACACCTACCTGTCTATTCATCCATATATATTCCTACATCTATTTACCTAAATTTTTATTAAAGGAGTTTCTCACATGATTGTGAAAACTGGCAAGTCCAAAACCCACAAGACAGGTGAGAGGGAAGGGACCCAGGGAGGAGTTAGTATTGTTGTTTTGAGTCTGAAGGAAGCCTGGAACAGAATCCTTTAGAGCCTCCACTATTTCCTATTGGTAGGAATGACTACATAATTCCTGGGCCCAGTGCAGATGAAAATGTGGGGGCCCTTGTTAAAAAAAATTTAAAGAATTTCAAGATGGCAGCAATAGAACATTACACTAGACACAAGGCACTTAAGTGTGGGGACCTCTACAGCAGCAGATATGGCACACCCCTGCCTGTCCATTTGCCTGAAACCTCCCCACAGATATAAAAATCTCCTTCTCAAACTTTTCACAATTAACCTATATCAGTGTATCAGATGTTTTCTGCCAGGACTCTGATGCTTGCAATCAGAATGAAACCGAATGCTAGGACTTGAGTGTCAAAGCTCAGTGACTCTAGAATTTGTCCACTCAATATTTTTGATGAATTTCACTTTCAGAAAAGTATATAGACTGTGAAACATTTTGAAAAGATTATAGACCCTACTTCATGTAGCCTGGAAACATTCACATGAAGAAAGGCGGATTTATACCTACTGATTTTTATAGAAAATGAACATATACTTCTTTTATACTCTTATTTATTGTAATCTAAAAATACTAAATTTCATCAATCAAATATTCATACATGAAATTAGAGTATTTATAAATACTTTAAACAAAGCTTTCCATTTGAACTCCGTTCCTCATGAACATTGCTTCTTGTAAGCAGATGCTTATTTGTATTTTCCACCATTCAGGGGCCAAAATTGTAGCAATATATGAGTCTTCTGTGTTGCTTGTTTGAGGTGATGAAGTGGTAAGGATATTTGGTCACAGATTTCATTTGTCCTGTATGCATGCTAAGTCTCTTCAGTCATGTCTAACTCTCTGTGAACCCATGGACTGCTGCCCGCCAGGCTTCTCTGCCCATGGGATTCTCCAGGCAAGAATACTGGAGTGAGTTGCCATGCCCTTCTCCAAGGGATCTTCCTGATCCAGGAGTTGAACCTGTGTCTCATGTCTCCTGTACTGGCAGGTGAGCTCTTTACCACTATTGCAACCTGGGAAACACTTAGTCTAGTCTAAACAATTTGGCATCAGTGATGGTTATAAAATACAACTCTCAGAGTTACTATATCAAAAAGAAGAAGGGTTGTTGAAAGGTTGCTAATGGTATACTGGAAACATTGCCCACCTGGGGATCATCCATATCCCTCAAGAGCCAGGCAATCAGAAATTTCCTTCTTAAAACCTTTGGGTCAGGGACTTCTCTGGTCCCTGTTCCCAATGTGGGGGGCTGGTGTTCAACCCCTGATCAGGGAACCAGATCCTGCATGCTGGAACCAAGAGATCCCATATGCAGCTAAGACCTTAGTGCTGCCAAATAAATAAATATTTTTAAAAAGTGAGGGAGAGAGATCCTATATATGTTTTTAAAAAAAGCCTCTGGGTTAATTTTGGTAGTCTACTTCTTGAAAATTCTAAAAAGGAGATATTTATCATATTTCCACTTGATGACATAAAAAGGTTTATTTTATCTTTTTTTCTCTTGTATTTATTTGCTATAGAGAACATTGTTTTAACTCACTGAAATAAAACCATTGTTATGGATTTTCTGTATTATCTGAAATAAAGTGTATTTTAAAATCACATAATAATAGAGCAGCATTTTATTAGAGCATTATGTTTGTGATTGATTATGATAATATACCCATATTTAAGAATATAGAACTATTTGAATGTAATAGAAGAAAATTATGTAAAGAACATTTTTTCTTAATGTATAGTTTTAAGAAATATGAAATAATTTATTCACTTTAGAAGCAGCCAATTCTGATGTTTATATTATATGAAAACTATTGATTACTGAAAAACAGAGAGAGAATAAATTGCCTGTCAATCATATTAAACATTTTTTACATTTTTCCTATGTTGGAATAACACTGATTCTGTCATTTGTCAAACAGTCATGTTGGGTGAGTGAGTAAGTGCCACTTACTTGAGTTGCCTTGATTGTAGTTTGGTTCCCATAGCAGGCTGAAGGAGGAAAAACTAAGCATACCCTGGGTAATATGCCAAACGTTTCAAGAGAGGTCATATCTTTGCATTTGTAATTTGTCCCCAAGATGTGATAGGAAAATTTTCAATCTAAAAAGTAGTTGTTCCTAGCTACTTGGAAATCCTTTCATGAATTTATGATGCATATGGTAATTTTTGTGTTAATAGTGTCTACTACAGTATTTTCACTGATAGACATTAAGTTAGGATGGCAAAACATCATGCACATTGACTGGCTCTTGTCAAAAGAGATAATAAATCCAAAGTTTCCGGCTGCCACCCATGTGATCAGAGGGACAAACTAGGCTTCCAGAAATACATCCAGAAAGTCCTTTTCAAGCCTAGATACTCTGCATTCATTAAAGAAGAAAGTTTGCCAAGAACCTTTATGCACATTCTTTCTTGGACATGGGACACAAAGCAGGAAGGAAACACTATCTATTTCAGGATTGGAAATGTCTACTGTTCTTAGATACTTCCATATGACATTGAGCTTTTTCAAGCCTATTGTATGTAATGTGCAAGGAATTTCCGAAAAATTAAGCATTACCCCTGTATAATCTTGAAAGCATTTATGTACAGATTTTGGACCTGCATGTTGGGCAGCTCTCAGCTATGGCAAAATGTGACACCGATTGGAATGAATTGACAGCAATTTTTTCCTGCTGAGTGCTTATAAGATTGGAAGCTTAAAACACATTATCTTCAAAATCCAGTGGAGTATCAGTTTCCACTGAAGCTGCTGGTGCAGGTGGACTGTCCGTGGTCCATCTGTTCTGGATAGAATCTGTCATGACTGCTCTTTTTTCAGCCTGTCTTTTCTTTCATTGATACATAAAGATCCCTGCTATTGGCCACTTTTCCTGCATGCCTCATTTCTTCTTTTCTCTAATTTTCCTCAATTGAAATATCCACTTTACTAAGATAATTATATGTTTAATATATTAATACTTTTTAAAATCCCAGAATCTAAATTATTATCACTAAGAGAAAAATAAATAAGCACAGCAAGGCCTTCCTTCCCAATATGTTCGGTCTCATTTAGTAGGACTCAGTTATATAAAAAATCACTTTGATTGAAAATATGTGTTTTGTATGTTTAGTCTTAATGTAAGAGACTGGGTGATATTCCATTAATCCTTGGGACAGATAAAGCAAAAAAAAAAAGGCAGAATCATACCATATATATAAATAGTTGATAAATGCATATCTAACATATCTTATCCTCTTTTAGAGTGATTAAAGATATGTCAACAAGTGTTGCAAAAATCAAAATATATTCATAATTAAAGCTGGCCTAGATTAACTCTAGTAACATCCTCTTCCCTCTGGCCAAGTTTGACCAAATCTGTTGAACAATTCCTTTGAGATATAACTTATTCTTTGATGTGCAGAGATGAAAAATACTCCAATAAAATAAGGATTTTAATTAGCACAACAAAGGTTGACTCTTCCGTGACTATTTTGCCAGTCTTGAACCATAACTGTTCATTTTTGGGGGTCACTTTATTATTTTACTTTTTACTAGCTCAGCTGATTCATCTTATATTGTTCTACCTTCGGTGTAAAGAGACAATTTTTATTTCCTAAGGCCACAAATGTCCAATATATTCATGATTTTGTTAGATCATAAGAGAGTCACATAACGAACACTGCTGTGATTGAAAAAAACTATGCTTCTTTTATGCAGGGCTTTTTGAGGAGGCATATTTTGTCTACCAGCTTTGTTTTTTAGCTCTTGACCTGTGAGGTTACCAACAACAGAATATTTCTTATTTGTCTTTATGCCTGATAACATATAAAATGGGTGCTTGTGTTGTGCTGTGCTTAGTTGCTCAGTCGTGTCTGCCTCTTTGTGACCCCATAGGCTGTAGCCTGGCAGGCTCCTCTGTCCATAGAATTCTCCAGGCAAGAATGCTGGAGTCAGTTGCCATGCCCTCCTCCAGGGGCTCTTCCCAACCCAGGGATCAAACCCAGTTCTCCCATATTGCAGGTGGATTCTTTAACCATCTGAGCCACCAGGGAAGCCCAAAATGTGTGCTTAAAGACATCAATTACAAAAAAATTAATTGAAAAGCATCTTCCTAAAGAATGATAAAGGAAGGATTTTTCTCTGGAATGTTCTTATCTTAACATATTGTGTGGGTCACAACAAACTAGAAAATTCTGAAAGAGATGGGAATACCAGACCACCTGACCTGCCTCTTGAGAAACATGTATGCAGGTCAGGAAGCAACAGTGAGAACTGGACATGGAACAACAGACTGGTTCCAAATAGGGAAAGGAGTACATCAGGCTGTATATTGTCACCCTGCTTATTTAACTCATATGCAGAGTGCATCACGAGAAATGCTGGGCTGGATGAAGCACAAGCTGGAATCAAGATTGCTGGGAGAAATATTAATAACTTCAGGTATGCAGATGACATCACCCTTATGGCAGAAAGTGAAGAGGAACTAAAAAGCCTCTTGATGAAAGTGAAAGAGGAAAGTGAAAAAGTTGGCTTAAAGCTCAACATTCAGAAAACTAAGATTATGACATCTGGCCCCATCACTTCATGGCAAATAGATGGGGAAACAATGGAAACAGTGACAGACTTTATTTTGGGGGGCTCCAAAATCACTGCAGATGGTGACTGCAGCCATGAGATTAAAGATGCTTACTCCTTGGAAGGAAAGTTATGACCAACCTAGACATAATATTAAAAAGCAGAGACATTACTTTGTCAAAAAAGGTCTGTCTAGTCAAATCTATGGTTTTTCCAGTAGTCAGGTATGGATGTGAAAGTTGGACTATAAAGAAAGCTGAGCACTGAAGAATTGATGCTTTTGAACTGTGATGTTGGAGAAGAATCTTGAGAGTCCCTTTAGACTGCAAGGAGATCCAATCAGTCAGTCCTAATGGAAGTCAGTTCTGGGTGTTCACTGGAAGGACTGATGCTGAAGCTGAAACTCCAATACTTTGGCCACCTGATGCAAAGAAGTGACTCATTTGAAAAGACTGATTCTGGGAAAGATTGAAGGCAGGAGGTAAAGGAACGACAGCGGGTGAGATGGTAGGATGGCATCACAACTGATGGACGTGAGTTTGAGTAAGCTCCAGGAGTTGATGTTGAACAGGGAGGCTTGGCATGCTGCAGTCCTTGGGGTCGCAAAGAGTAAGACACAACTGAGCAACTGAACTGAACTGAATGTATTTGTTTCACTGCTACTCTCTCAATTCATACCACCCTCTCCTTTCCCTACTGTGTCCAAAGAACTTTCTTTATGTCTGCATCTCCCTTTGCAGCCTTGTGAATAGGATCATTGGTACCAACTTTCTAGACTCCATTTATATACATTAATATTGATATTTCTTTTTCTGACTTACTTCACTCTGTATATATAACAGAGGCTCTAGTGGTCATCCACCTCATTTAGAACAGATTCAAATACAGTCCTGTTTAAAGGTGAATAATATTACAATAGCAAGAAGAGATGAGAAAGCCTTCTTCAGCGATCAATGCAAAGAAATAGAGGAAAACAACACAATGGGAAAGACTAGAGATTTCTTCAAGAAAGTTAGAGGTATCAAGGGAACATTTCATACAAAGATGGGCTCGATAAAGGACAGAAATGGTATGGACCTAACAGAAGCAGAAGATATTAAGAAGAGGTGGCAAGAATACACAGAAGAACTATACAAAAAAGATCTTCACGACCTGGATAATCACAATGGTGTGATTACTCACTAGAGCCAGACATCCTGGAATGTGAAGTCAAGTGGGCCTTAGAAAGCATCACTACGAACAAAGCTAGTGGAGGTGATGGAATTCCAGTGGAGCTATTTCAAATCCTGAAAGATGATGCTGTGAAAGTGCTGCACTCAATATGCCAGCAAATTTGGAAAACTCAGCAGTGGCCACAGAACTGGAAAAGGTCAGTTTTCATTCCAATCCCAAAGAAAGGCAATGCCAAAGAATGCTCAAACTACCACACAATTGTACTCATCTCACATGCTAGTAAAGTAATGCTCAAAATTCTCCAAGCTAGGCTTCAGCAATACGTGAACTGTGAACTTCCTGATGTTCAAGCTGGTTTTAGAAAAGGCAGAGGAACCAGAGATCAAGTTGCCAACATCCATTGGATCGTGGAAAAAGCAGGAGAGTCCAGAAAAACATCTATTTCTGCTTTATTGACTATGCCAAAGCCTTTGACTGTGTGGATCACAATAAACTGTGTAAAATTCTGAGAGAGATAGGAATACAAGACCACCTGACCTGCCTCTTGAGAAATCTGTATGCAGGTCAGGAAGCACCAGTTAGAACTGGACATGGAACAACAGACTGGTTCCAAATAGGAAAAGGAGTATGTCAAGGCTGTATATTGTCACCTTGCTTATTTTTTAACTTCTATGCAGAGTACATCATGAAAAATGCTGGACTGGAAGAAACACAAGCTGCAATCAAGATTGCTGGGAGAAATATCAATAACCTCAGATATGCAGATGACACCACCCTTATGGCAGAAAGTGAAGAGGAACTAAAAAGCCTCTTGATGAAAGTGAAAGAGGAGAGTGAAAAAGTTGGCTTACAGCTCAACATTCAGAAAATGAAGATCATGGCATCCAGTCCCATCACTTCATGGGAAATACATGGGGAAACAGTGGAAACAGTGTCAGACTTTAATTTGGGGGGCTCAAAAGTCACTGCAGATGGTGACTGCAGCCATGAAATTAAAAGACGCTTACTCCTTGGAAGGAAAGCTATGATCAACCTAGATAGCATATTCAAAAGCAGAGACATTACTTTGCCGACTAAGGTCCGTCTAGTCAAGGCTATGGTTTTTCCAGTGGTCATGTATGGATGTGAGAGTTGGACTGTGAAGAAAGCTGAGCACCGAAGAATTGATGCTTTTGAACTGTGGTGTTGGAGAAGACTCTTGAGAGTCCCTTGGACTGCAAGGAGATCCAACCAGTCCATTCTGAAGGAGATCACCCCTGGGATTTCTTTGGAAGGGATGATGCTAAAGCTGAAACTCCAGTACTTTGGCCACCTCATGTGAAGAGTTGACTTATTGGAAAAGACTTTGATGCTGGGAGGGATTGGGGACAGGAGGAGAGGGGACGACAGAGGATGAGATGGCTGGGTGGCATCACTGACTCGATGGACGTGAGTCTGAGTGAACTCCGGGAGTTCGTGATGGACAGGGATGCCTGGCGTGCTGTGATTCATGGGGTTGCAAAGAGTCGGACATGACTGAGCAACTAAACTGAAACTGAATATTTCATTGTGTATATGTATCACAACTTTTTTATCCATTCATCTGTCTTTGGATATCTAGGTTGCTTCTATGTCCTGGCTATTGTAAATAGTGCTGTAATGAACACTGGGGTATGTGTATCTTTTTCAGTTATGGTTTCCTTAGGGTATATGGGCTTCTCAGGTAGTGCTAGTGGTAAACAACCTTCCTACCAATGCAGAAGACCAAGAGATGTGGGTTTGATCTCTTCATCAGGAACATCCCCTGGAGAAGGACATGGCAAGGCAACCCACTCCAGTAATCTTGCCTGGAGAATCCGAAGGACAAAGGAGCCTAATGGGCTATAGTCTTAGGCTCGCAAAGAGTAGGACATGACTGAAGCAACTTAGCACACACACGCACAGGGTATATGCCCAGTAGTGGATTCCTAGGTCATATAGTTTAGTTTTTTAAGGACGCTCCATACTGTTCTCCATAGTGGCTGTATCAAATTGCATTCCCACCAGCAGTGCAAGAGTGTTCTCTTTTCTCCACACCCTCTTCAGCATTTATTGTTTGTAGACTTTTTGATAATGGCTATTCTGGTCAGTGTGAGAGGCTACCACATTGTAGTTTTGATTTGCATTTCTCTGATGATGAATGGGGCTTCCCGGATGGCTCAGATGGTGAAGAATCTGCCTGCAGACGGCAGATCTGGGTTCAATCCCTAGATTGGGAAGATCCCCTGGAGGCGGGCATGGCAACCCACTCCAGTATTCTTGCCTGGAAAATCCCCATGGACAAAGGAACCTGGTGGGCTACCATCCATGGGGTCACAAGGAGTTGGATATGACTGAATGGCTAAGTACACATAATAAGAGTGATTTTGAGCATCTTTTCATGTGTTTATTAGCCATCTTTATGTCTTCTTTGGATAAATGTCTATTTAGGTCTTCTGCCCACTTTTGTTTGGGTTATTTGTTTTTCTGGTATTGAGCTGCATGAACTGCTTGTATATTTTGGAGATTAATCCTTTGTCAGTTGTTTCTACCATTACCATTCTGAGGGTTTTCTTTTCACCTTGCTTGTAGTTTCATTCACTGTGCAAAAGCTTAGATACCATTTGCTTATTTTTGTTTTTATTTCCATTAGTCTAGGAGGTAAGGTCATAGAGGATCTTGCTGTGATTTATATTAAAGAGTGTTCTGCCTATATTTTCCTCCAAGAGTTTTATATTTTCTAGTCTTACATTTAGGTCTTTAATCCATTTCAAGTTTTTGTTGTTGTTGTTGTCTTTGTTTTAGTTTATTTTTGTGTATGGTGTTAGGAAGTGTTCTAGTTTCATTCTTTTACATGTAGCTGACCAATTTTCCCAGCATCACTTATTAAAGAGTCTATCTATCTTTTCTCCACTGTATATCTGCCTCCTTCGTCAATGAAGTTGCCCATAGATATGTAGATTTATCTCTGGGCTTTCTATCTTGATCCATTGTTCTACATTTCAGATTTTGTGCCAGTAACATACTTTCTTGATGTCTAGCTGTACTATAGTCTATACTGCTATATACAGACTGTACTACAAGTACACTGTATTAAAGTTTAGTCTGAAGTCCTCCAGCTCCATTCTTCTTTCTCAAGATTGCTTTGGCAACTTGGGGTCTTCTGTGTTTCCATATAGACTGTGAAATTATTTTTTCTAGTTCAGTTAAAAATACCAATAGTGGTTTGTTAGGGATTGCATTGAATCTGGTCCATAATTTCTGATCAACAATTCTTGAAGCCAGATATATTTTGAAATTTAGGATATTTTGGATTTAAGAATATAGACCTTTATATATAGAATTTAAAATATAGAATTTTAGAATTCAGAAAAGTGAGAGAGGACACAATGGCTGCTTTTTAAACCCCCAAGTTTATGTAGAACGCTGTTTCTCTGCATGTAATAACCACTAATGCATATATGTAAACAGCTTTTATGTATTTAAACAGCTTCCCCAATGACTTAGTGGGTGAATAATCTGCTTGCAATGCAGAAGACATAGAGACACAGGTTCAATCCCTGGATCAGGAAGATCCCCTAGAGGAGGAAATGGCAGCTCACTCCAGTATTCTTGCCTGAAAAATCCCATGGAGAGAGGAGCCTGGTGGGCTACAGTCCAAAGGGTTGCAAAGAGTGGGACACAACTGAGCAACTGAGCACACACATGTAAAGATGATGCATTTAACTGACCATTCTGGGTCTCCATTTCTCCATCACAGAATTAGGGCCGGGAGGTGGATGAGGAAAGGGGAAGTTCTTTAACTGAGCTGTGGTTAATTAACTGCTACGGCGGGTAATTCTTCTGGATAGTTAACATAAAAGTCCCTCAGAAATCTTCACATGGGAATGTCTGCTGTGTACTGATGTGTCCCCAACTTCTTTCAGTGAGAAATCGGGTACACCTGTAGCATGCTTTGTAACTGGGGTTGTCCCCTGGCAAGCAGCTTAAGTTTTTTTTTGCAGCATCCCTTTGAACTGTGGGGATCTTGCCTACTTTTGTTTTGCCAAAGAGTAGGAATTCTGGCAAATCAGCAACTGTTCTCTTCATTCTTCTTGCCATCCTGCATCTTGTTTTTTCTTAGATGTGAAGAAAAGAGTAGCAATCCATGTGTAAATAGATATCTGGCTGAAAATTGAGCTCCCATTCCCCTCTTCTTTGTCAGCACCTGTGTTCTCTGGGAGCTGTTATTTTGCTTGATTTAGGTAAGGGTAGGAGGAAGTCACAGCGCTGAGCCCCTGAGCAGCCATATCAAAAACACTGAACAACTACTCTAGTCATCTTTCCTAAGCTGGGCACAGGTAGTGGTGATTTGTGTGGTGGTGATGTTTGCTCACTAGCAGAACTGTTTTGCTCACTCTGAGCAAGTCCTAAAAATGTGCCTGGTAATCTGCTTATACAGGAGTCCTTAGCATTTACAGTCCTTACATTTGGGGACTGAAGACTATTTTTGAGACCAGAAGAAAATTCTCATTCCATCTTCCGTTAGTCATGATTTTTCAAATGTGTTATATATGCTTATTTTTTTTTCTGATAACAAAACAAATCATTATTGAATAAAACTTTAGAAAATATAGAAAGGCATAAAAGAACAGAAAAAGAAAACCTCACTGGCATGTCCCTCAATCAGAAATAATTGTTCTCCCTGTTTATATAGTTTAAATCATGTCTCCATCAATATTTAATTCTTTTATAATTATCATTACATCATAAACTTTTCCTATGCATACTTTTTTAGACGTGTTTATACTAAGCACTTATCTTCTTATGATATAGGGGAAAATGCATTAACCAAAACCAAGTATTTTTATTAATCATTTTAGTATTCAGATTTACTTGAATACCTATGATAAAAAATTCTGTTTGCTTCTAGATGGAAACAAATAATTTTTATGCATGTTAATTTTCTGATAAGAGCATAAGGAACTGTACCCGTTTTGGACTTCCCTGGTGGCTTAGATGGTAAAGAATCTGCCTGCAGTGAAGGAGACCTGGGCTCAATCCCTGGGTTAGGGAGATCCCCTGGAGAAGGGCATGACAACCCACGCCAGTATTCTTGCCTGGAAAATCCTATGGACAGAGTAGCCTGGTGGGCTACAGTCCATGGGGGTCACAAAGATTTGGACACAACTGAGTGACTAACGCTTTGTTATGATAATAACCACAATATTCACTGCCTGTCCGGTGCTCTTTAGACAATTAAACTTGGAGAAATAGCCCCCAGTAGGATGGTTATTTTGCCTATATAACATAGTCTGAAAGTTGATAGTAGTTTGGCAAGAAACAGTGAGAAAATGTCAGTACTCTCAATTTCTTCTTTGGGGGAAATAACTAGAGAACATGGGAAGAGCTGAATTCAGGGACCAGTATAGAATATAAAACAGAGACTAAAAGCTTCTTGGTAATAACTGCTTCAATTTGAGAAGGAAACAGATAGAGGAAATAGAGTTCTAGCAGTGACTAATTATATATTAATTTATCCATTCTTCATTCAGTTGTAGGAAGATGGCTTCTGGTCTCAGAGTTATAATATGGTTGGAAAAAATGACAAAAATTTGTTGGAACATGTAATACTGTGTTAACGTGTGAGTCAAATTTTTAAAATAAGTACGGTAATTGAGTGATTGCTATGTGCCAGACAGTATACCTCATATACTGTACAAACAACACATGTTAATGAAATTGAGGAAGCCTGTGATTATTGAGGAATGGAATGGCCAGAGAAGGTTCAGAGAGGAAGCTACATTGGATCTGTATGAATGAGAGAAGTCCAAGCAGTTGGCATGCACATGTTGTGAAGAAAAAATCAGTTCAGTTCAGTTCAGTCACTTAGTCGTGTCGGACTCTTTGCGACCCCATGAATCACAGCACACCAGGCCTCCCTGTCCATCACCAACTCCCGGAGTTCACTCAAACTCACATCCATTGAGTCAGTGATGACATCCAGCCATCTCATCCTCTGTCGTCCCCTTCTCCTCCTGTCCCCAATCCCTCCCAGCATCAGAGTCTTTTCCAATGAGTCAACTCTTCACATGAGGTGGCCAGAGTACTGGAGTTTCAGCTTTAGCATCATTCCTTCCAAAGAAATCCTAGGGCTGATCTCCTTCAGAATGGACTGGTTGGATCTCCTTGCTGTCCAAGAGACTCTCAAGAGTCTTCTCCAACACCACAGTTCAAAAGCATCAATTCTTCGGTGCTCAGCCTTCTTCACAGTCCAACTCTCGCATCCATACATGACCACTGGAAAAACCATAGCCTTGACTAAACAGACCTTTGTAGGCAAAGTAATATCTCTGCTTTTCAATATGCAGAACTGAATAGACAGAGTGAAATAAATGATACTGAGTACATCCTTGTCAGCTGTCAGCTTTTCTAGGAAAATGGCAGGACCAGGAGCAGAAGAAGTTTAGCAGAATTTGTTGTACTTGCTCCCCTTAACAGCCACCAGCCCCTCTTCAGGTAACAGGAGTTAATTTGCTCCTGAAGGAGGAAGAGATGCTGAAACTGAGAAATGGAGAGGGTCTCTGGGAGGGCTTGAAGGCAGGGATAAAGGTAGGGAGGAGAGCAATGGGAGCTGGCAAGATATTGAAAAGAGAGTTAAGATGGTAAAGATGCTGCTTCAGTCAGTCAGTTCAGTTCAGTTCAGTCGCTCAGTCGTGTCTGACTCTTTGCAACCCCATGAATCGCAGCACGCCAGGCCTCCCCATCCATCACCAACTCCCGGAGTTCACTCAGACTCACGTCCATCGAGTCAGTGATGCCATCCAGCCATCTCATCCTCGGTCGTCCCCTTCTCCTCCTGCCCCCAATCCCTCCCAGCATCAGAGTCTTTTCCAATGAGTCAACTCTTCACATGAGGTGGCCAAAGTACTGGAGTTTCCGCTTTAGCATCATCCCTTCCAAAGAAATCCCAGGTTTGATCGCCTTCAGAATGGACTGGTTGGATCTCCTTGCAGTCCAAGGGACTCTCAAGAGTCTTCTCCAACACCACAGTTCAAAAGCATCAATTCTTCGGCACTCAGCCTTCTTCACAGTCCAACTCTCACATCCATACATGACTACTGGAAAAACCATAGCCTTGACTAGATGGACCTTTGTTCGCAAAGTAATGTCTCTGCTTTTGAATAAGCTATCTAGGTTGGTCACAACTTTCCTTCCAAGGAGTAAGCGTCTTTTAATTTCATGGCTGCAGTCACCATCTGCAGTGATTTTGGAGCCCCAAAAGATAAAGTCTGACACTGTTTCCACTGTTTCCCCGTGTATTTCCCATGAAGTGATGGGACTGGATGCCATGATCTTTGTTTTCTGAAAGTTGAGCTTTAAGCCAACTTTTTCACTCTCCTCTTTCACTTTCATCAAGAGGCTTTTAGTTCTTCTTCACTTTCTGCCATAAGGGTGGTGTCATCTGCATATCTGAGCTTATTGATATTTCTCCTGGCAATCTTGATTCCAGCTTGTGCTTCTTCCAGTCCAGTGTTTCTCATGATGTACTCTGCATAGAAGTTAAATAAGCAGAGTGACAGTATACAGCCTTGATGTACTCCTTTTCCTATTTGGAACCAGTCTGTTGTTCCATGTGCAGCTCTAACTGTTGCCTCCTGACCCGCATACAGGTTTCTCAAGAAATCCTAGATGTGTGTGTGTGCACTCAGTCGCTCAGTCACACCCAACTCTTTACGGCCCCATGGCCTGTCACTTGCCAGGCTCCTCTGCCCATGGAATTTTCCAGGTAAGAATATTGGGACTGGTTGCCATTTTCTTCTCCAGGGAATCTAACCGACCCGGGGATCAAACCCACAGCTATTGTGTCTCCTGCATTGGTAGATGGATTCTTTACCACTAGTGCCACCTGGGAAGCCCAGAGATCCTGGATAGTCTGAGCTATGTTCTTTGAAACTGTCTTTGAGCATCTCCAGTATTCTGGCCTGGAGAATTCCATGAGCTGTATAGTCTATGGGGTCGCAAAGAGTCGGACATGACTGAGTGACTTCCACTTTCACTTTCACTTTTCACCTCTTTTTACTGTGCAATACTGCTTTAATTCCTAGAAGTTCAGTGCCACTAATGTTGTCTCCTGAAGCAAAAGTCAATAACTGACTTTTGATTTACCTTAGTTTTTTTAAATCAGAGTACATTTGAAAAGTGGCTTAGTTCTCTTTATTTCTCCTTTTGAAAGAGTATGGGGGAGAAAAAACTATACAGTAACAAAATAGCTCACTCTTAGTGTTTTCTCAGCTGGTTGATCAGAATGATAGTTAGTATCTAAACTGTGTTGCTGAAAATGTGTAATAGTGATGGTTTCATGTTAGTGATACTTCTTGCCATTTTCTAATGTTTATGTTTGATTGGTTTTACTTACTTCTGGTTTGTTTTCTGTTGTTTATTTTACTATAAAACTTTGTTTTGGAAGCTGATATGATTAAATTTCTTTTGATCAGATGAAAAGATGAGTGAAAAAAGGAGTCACTGAGATCACACAAAAAATAAAACTTAGAAATTTAAAATAATGTGCTATTAAAAAGTATTACTTTGCTTTTCACAAGAAACTTCCATTTCTCAGAGTTTTTAGTCACCTCGGAGGGGGCTGGGATGGAAATTCAACTGCTGTACACAGAACTGGGTTAATGTTTTCATAAGCTAGATATATTACTGGTGAAATTGATAATTGGTGCTTGTTTTCTATGGGAGTGACAGATTATTTTTGGTATCCAGAGAGACTTGTCAAAAATCTGTGTGACATGTGTTTGTATTATAAGGATTTTAAAGCCTCAGAACCATATATCTTTGTCATTAAGCAATTTTCTGCACGTCCAGTGGAATGTTCAGATGTGGATTAGAGACAGTGAGATCTGATTTCAGCTCATGAGGCTTTGGTGAAAGCTCTAGAAGCTCATTATTCTCTCTGATGTGTTGTGGCTTATATCATTATCTGACAAAGCAAAATTGAAACCACTATATAAGTGCCATTTTTTCCAAGCCTATATAAGTGCCTTATTCCTAATTGAAGATTCAAGCTAATTTGAGAAATTACTTGAATCTTCTGGAAAAAAAAATACATCTTCAGAAAGCTCTAGCTTGTCATAAAAAAGAAGTAGATATCAAACTTCTATTCCAAATGGGTTACTTCTGGTATAATTAAAGATTCTTTATTATGAACATTAAATTCATTGTAAGGAAATTAGACTGATTGCTTCCCAGAAGAGGATAAACTTTGAAAGATTTTGCAGTTTTGAGGTAATGTTCTTTTATTATAACAAAGGAAGCCAAAGTGGAAAGCACTTGGTAGATGTTAGACGTTAGCTATAGATGTTAGAATTGTAAAGTTAGATATTTGGTGTCAGCTTCTGCCTATAGATAAAATACATCATTCATGTTTTTTTTTTTTTTTTTAGGATTTGACTTTTCATAGTGGGGCCACTCGCCTGGTTAGGAAGATGGATGGGTGACCCAAGGTCATACACTGATTAGGTGACAGACTGTATTCTGAACGGTAGCTAGGGTGATGGCCTGCAGAATTTTCTGTTGTTAGCAGTAGCTTTTGCCTTTGCAATATGGACAGTGTAATACTTTTCCACAAATTAAACCACTCTGTCTTCAGCTGTTTCAGGCTAGTAGGTTCTGTTGACCCTGGGCATTCTCGAATGATCAGCATCTGTGTAATGACACATTTCAGGCTCTGTTTCTTTTCTTACATTTCTTTCATTTGTGTGAAAACTGCCTGGTGTTTTGATGATTGGGGCAATGGATTCTGAACCTGAAGAGCATCATTCTTTTTTTTAATAGAATGAAAATCTATGTCATTATTGTTTATCTTATCAAGATAATTATTTGGAAAATGCTCTCCTCCAGTGCTTATACAGGAGAAAAGATTACAGGGAGAATATCCTAGCATGCATTTTTAATAATTTAGGCTTAGCTGTTTAGTAAATGAGGATATTTACCAACAAAGATCCATCTAGTCAAAGCTATGTTTTTTTTCCAGTAGTCATGTATGGATGTGAGAGTGGACCATAAAGAAAGCTGAGCACCGAAAAATTGATGCTTTTGAATTGTGGTGTTGGAGAAGACTCTTGAGAGTCCCTTGGAAGCAAGGCGATCCAACCTGTCAAGCCTAAAGGAAATCAGTCCTGAATATTCATTGGAAGGACTGATGCTCAAGCTGAAATTCCAATACTCTGGCCACCTGTTGAGAGGAACTGACTTGTTGGAAAAGACCCTGATGGTAGGAAAGGTGGAAGGTGAGAGAAGGGGATCACAGTGGATGAAATGGTTGTATGGCATCTCTGACATGATAGACATGAGTTTGAATAAGCTTTGGAAGTTGGTGATGGACAGGGAAGCCTGGCGTGCCACAGTCCATGGGGTTGCAAAGAGTCGAACACAACTGAGCAACTGAACTGAGCTGAAATGAGGATATTTTTCAGCTTTATGGATGGCTTCTAAGAGAAGGTCTGTAAGAAACTAGATGAGCTTGGTTTTGAGAATCAGGCAGATTTACAAGGCAATATTCGAGTCTTGGTTCTTCCCTGTTGGTGCTAGTGGTAAAGAACCTACCTGCCAGTGCAGGAGACTTAAGAGATGCAAGGTCCACCCTTGGGTCAGGAAGATCCTGTGGAGCAGGGCCAGGCAAACCACGACAGTATTCTTGCCTGGAGAATCCTATGGACAGAGGAGCCTGGAAGGTTACAGTCCATAGAGTTGCGAAGAGTCAGACATAACTGAAATGACTTAGCATTGCAGATGAACACATTCAAACCTTGTATATGGAAAAATAAAATTTAGATAAATAAATAAGAATTAACTAAGTTTTGAAAGTCAAAACAAACTCCTTACTATCTAGTGATTCTTTAATCAACTAATTAGTATATTCATATTTATATCTAAATTGTACCATTTTTAATGGCAGTCTTTTATAGTCTCTTATCTCCTTCCAAATTCTTCCAAATATTCCAGCTGTAATTTTCTTTTTTCAAACTATACTTTCTACATCTAATGCCTGAAATTTATTTCTTTACCTAAGACATTTAAAATCTTGAATAAATGACCTCTTAAGTGAAGATCTCAACAAATGACATCTCAACATAAGAATTGATTATTTATAAGGTTCTGGATATTTATTTTAAAATGTTATATTTGTTATAAATATTTTAATTTCAGTTTCCTCTATTTTTGAAGTTGTTTAAGGAATATCTGACATGGAAAATTTTGTAAAATTTTATATAATAGTATCTTTCAGGTTTTACCATTGTGATATTGTCATAGATTTTATGAAATCTATGAAATCTATGGATCTAATAAATATTGAGATATATTTTCTTTTATGATTTAAAATAAATTATTTTTATAGTTATCTCTTTAGTATAAATGACCTAAAATTCACTTTAGTGTATCACATGAAGATAGAATTTGATTTTTTCCCTTTGAATGTAAGCAGTTTATACATTTGAATAACATTTTATTTTTCCCCTTCATAAAACTATGAGGGAATTAAATATAACTAAATAGGAGATGACTATGATCAAAAACTATGGTCAAAAAACTAGTGGTAGACAATGAACTCTTTTAACTACTAAATTAAAATAAATCTGATAAATTTGGTTATGAAATAGACTTTATGGTATATAACCTGAAATATGGATATATGCTATATACTAATGCACTATGAATATATTATACACACACATTATATATATATATTTGTAGTTAGGGGTAAGAGGAAAGTGTGGGAGAAATATAAACATGCTAAAATTAGCTTTTACCCCTGAAGTTTGAAATATATAATTTAAATACAAAATATGATATAGAACTATAAGAATATACAAATATACTAATCAAAAAATATTGAATAGTATAAATTATGAGAGATTTGAAATGAAAATATTTAAATTTTATCATTGTTAATTGTAAGGATTCAACAGATACTCTTAATAATTAAACAACTGGGCATCTTAAAATATTGTATTTATAAGATTAGGCTTTAGGACAAAAAGGAAACACTGTAAAACTATTGTAAGGAATACAAAATAAAACAAGATGAAGAAAATACAGACCATAAATTGAAAGATCATGTACAATGTGATAAAATTAAAACTAGACATATCTGTCATGTTAGTAAACTAATATATTAAATGCAGTTCTAAAAATAAAAAGATTATATAGCACAGGAAACTCTGCTCAATGTTATGTGGCAACCTGGATGGGAGGGGAGTTAGAGGGGGAATGGATGTAAGTTCGGCTGAGTCCTTTTGCTGTCCACTTGAAAGTATCACAACATTGTTAATTGGCTATGCTCCTATATAAAATACAAAGTTTAAAAACTGAAAAAGGAAAAAGAAATTGGTTGGCATAACAAAATAAATTCTGTATGTATTCAAGGTATCTTAAAATCATTTAAATTTGAATATATTTCTGTGAACAAAGGAATACCATGTATTATACTTTGAATATGCTGCTAGATTTATTTGTTAGTAAATTAGTTAGGATTTTTGAATTGGTAGTTAATTATGTTTAACTTTATTAATTTGTAATGATTGTAGGTGAAGTATACCTATCATATCAGCAGTTTTATACAGTTTAGCCTGATATAACTGAGATTGTATTATAATTAATCTCTGCATTTATTAGATCTGTCAAGCTTTTGAGTTGAGTTTGGGCTAGTTTTAAAAACAAGGATTTCTTACTATCTGAAACAGTATTAATAGGAAAGGAATTATTTATAACCACATTCTTAGAGATTATGCAAATAAGTCTGGGCCAGGTTATTTTTGGAAGTAGATCCTTAGAAATTGTTCTAAAATTTTACATGTTCTTTACTCTAAAACTATTTAAGTTTTCTATCAATTCTTGAGTCAATTTGGACTTTTTAAATATTTTCTCTGGTATTTATCCACTTCATAAAGACTTTTCAAAGTTATTAACATAGTTATATGAACATTAGCATAGCATAGTTATAAAAGCATTGTCATACTTTTGGAAATATCTGCCACGTCTATACATAACCAGTCATTTATATATATTTTTTATTTTCTCTCTATTTTTCTTAACTAGATTTGCCAATATTGATATATCCGTAATTTTTATACAGGGCTTTCCTGATAGCTCAGTTGATAAAGAATCCACCTACAATGCAGGAGACCCTGGTTTGATTCCTGGGTCAGAAATATCCACTGGAGAAAGGATAGGCTACCCACTCCAGTATTCTTGGGCTTCTCTTGTGGCTCAGCTGGTAATTTTTATAGAACCTGGTCTTAGGTTTAATTATTGATAAAATGTTGTCAAGTTTATTGATTTCTGATTTTATCTCCTAATTATTTCTGATATTATTTTTTGTTTTACTGTTTTCTTTGTAATTTAAGTTGAATGTTCAATTGATTTACATTTTATTCTTATTAAATAAAATTTTAAAAACTATAAATTTGCTTTCACTATATCTCATCAATACTGATGGTAGTGTTTAAAAATATCATCTTAATCTTTGTAAATGTCAGTTTCAATTTCTTCATAGGCAGCAGAATTGTTTTGAAGAGTATGAATTTTTTCCCTTGCCAATCAGAATGAAAAATAAAGTTTTATCGTCAACTTCTAGTTTTAACACATTTAATGTGTTAAATGACGTAGCCTGCAAAATTAAGTTTTCTTGTGTTTACTGATGTTTTATCTATTGTCTGAAAACCGATTAAAAAAAAAAAGGCAGTCAATGGGCACTAGCAAAGAAAGTATGTTGCTTTTTATAGGAAATAAAAATTGTAATATAAACCTTTCACTCAAACATTAAATATATCAATAATACTTTTTCTATCTTCACTTTTTTCATCTGTCTGATAATGGTTAGAGATTGATATGAAAAAGAAAGTGGGGATTGTGCAAGTTAATGCCTCCTTTTTTAAAGCTGAGGTCAAAAGATTCTGCCTGTGCTTGATGTGACACCTAATGAAGATTTAGCTCCATCATTTGTGGCTGCACAGATCAGTGGAGACATTAGAATAGTGATATAATTTTAAGGATGTGTGAGTAGACAGAAGTCAAGAGAGAAAGTTAGTAGATCAAAAATAGGCATCAAATCATATTAGAGTAATGGGTAATCACCAGAAGGTCTATAAAAGTTTTTTTTTTTTTAATTTGGTTTTTCAAGTGGTTCTTTTTGGGTAGTAAGGGATAGCAAATTATTGATTTAGCTAAGTTCCTCTGTGTATTTGTTTAAGTTTTTCTTTAAAGCAAAATAGAAAGTCAGGCTACCCTTAAAAATTGTTTCTTCTTGTGTCTGACTCACAAATCTTACATGAAAATCAAAGAAACACATACAATAATAATAGTAACAATAAAAATAAAATACCAGGGCAGCTCTTCCACCAAGAGGTAAACACTGCTGTGGCATCAAGAGTTTCTTGACCCTTTTTCGAACCATCTGGTCAACCTTTTCCTGTGTTTGTAAATACCTTCTCCTCTAACTTCATGTAGCTAAATCTTATTTAGCCTTCAGACCTTAACCTTATCTGAAAACTTCATCTGATACTCTTATTTGGGCTCCTTACAAAACTTGAAAATCTTTTAAAGGTCTCTAGCAAAAGCAATTGAATTTGATTTTTAATCCACAGAGAAATGTGGTATCTCAGTTATTGATACCTCAGTTCTGCTTCATTTGGCGTGTATCTACTGATCATTCATACAACAAATACTTTTTGAGTATCTGAGTATAATATGATCTTTCTCATCACCATTTATAATTGGGTGATAATAGACAAACAGATAGAGTTGTCATACATATTAGCAAGGATGCTTTCAGAGGAGGAAGGTCTACTTCATATTGATTTGCCCCTGAAGTCTTCTCTGTGAGAGTGACTTTTGTGTTGAGATCTGAAAAATGAGAAGGAGCCACCTACATGTGGAGTATTAAGAAGAGTGTTGAAATAAGTGAGGGGAACAGAGCCAGCAAAGACCTTATCTGAAAAGTAGTTGTAATTAAGAAACTGAAGAAAAACCAAGTTGACAGGGTCATAGTGAGTAATGGGAGCATTGCTGATGAGTGTAAAGGAAGTACAGGCAATGATCAGTATTCACAGGGCCCTTGGAAGGTACTGTAGACATCTGATATAATCTTTAGTGGGGAGCTGTCCTGGGGTCAAACCAGAAGTAACGATCCAATCTGTAGATGAACAAACCATTCTGGTTCCCTGTGAGAGAATGAGAGAAGGAATGAGAAGGGTAAGAGGCTGAGAGTAGGATAAGAGTGGAATCTTACGGATCAGTTATGATTGTATTGCTTACTCTAGAAGAGAGATCATGGCAGCTTAAAGTGATGGATAGAAAGTAGACGGATTTGACACGTATTATAGAGGCATGATCTCTCAGATTTATCTTCCTACATTTCCTTCAGAATAAAATGTAGTTCCCCCTCTCTCCTTTCAGTGCCTAAATTATTCTTATCTTCTAAATTTTGCCCTATCTCATATTTAGTGCAAACTTTTCTCTTTTATCTCATTTATTCTGTTTATCAAGTATCTTCTTCAGCCACTCATTGCTATTGATATTTTTACTGCAGCATATACACATGATCAGGTATCCTCTTTCCACAACCTTCTTTCTCTTGTAGTACCTTTCTAGCTTCTTCCCTCCAGAATGTTGCTCATCTCTGCTTTCTACCATTCAGGCTTCTGCCTAAAATTATGTTCCCTAGGCCCTTACTTCATCCCCAAATGTCAAATTTAACATATCATTTTTATTTCATATCTTACTTGATCCCTCTATGGCAACATGAACCATTAGTCTCTTATATTTTGCTCTATTTCTATGATACCTATGAAAATGTTCTGTTATTCTTCCCCTCAATATTTTTTATGGATAAATACATCATCTATGATGTCCTTTTGACTGATACCTCATAGTATTTGATCTTTCCTTTTCTTCTCTGATTCTGTGAAATCTCTGTGGATTGTCTTCATAATCCTTAAGTAGCCACTAAGGCAACTTGTTGCTGATAGATTCCAAAACTTTCTTTTCCAGCCCTTTGATCCTGATCTTGATCTGTACTCTTTATAGTCACTGGCTATCCTCCCTTATTTTTCTTTCCCAGAAGTTAATAATGTACACTTTCTCCTTCTCTGAACTTTGATCAAACTAAATGTCTAAGATTCCCACAGAGATAATAGTGGGTGGAAAATTCATGTTACCATAGAGCCACCCTAGGTGTGAGAACTTGAAATAGCATGGAATTAAGTGTAGTTACAGGAGCAAATGAAGTGAAGTTAAATTATTTGCTTCTTTCTTCCTGTTGGAGCTGTGAACTGATTGCAAATATTGGCAATTGGCTTGGCATTATAAATGCAAGTTCCCGCTTAACAAAATGTTGAGACTTTCTAAATTAGTTGAGATCAACTTTTCTAAAATAACTATTATTTCCTTTTTAACAACTTGAATTCTGAAGCTTCTTTTTTATCTTTTGAAAGTTTAGTCTTGAGTTTTAGAAATAGAAGAAATAGCTATCCAGGGTGAAAAAGAATTCTTTCATCAGGAACTCTTCTTGGACCACTTGATAACTACAGTCTCCTTCATTACCTTATAAAAGCAAAACTCCAAAGGCAATAATTGATAACTTTTCCAGAGCAAACATCTTTCTGCCGAAACCATGAGGAACAAAACTAAAGGACAAATGAGATAATTTAAAAATATTTTGTCACAATATGTAACAGATAAATTATTTTTACCTTAGTTTATGTGATACTCTTAGAAATCAGAAAAGGAAAGAAAAACAATCTATTAAAAATAGGCCATTGATAAAAAAAGATGGTTTATATAAAGAACATCAATATTCTATGAATATATAGAAAACATTTCAATAAAGATCAAACAAAGGCACAGAAGAAGGCAGTACATCAACAAGAATATAGCACAGAATTTCCTGCCAGACTGCCTGAGCATGGAGCTCAAATCCCTCACTTTGCTCTTTCATACCTTGGGGTAGGAAATATGACCTCTTTTTAAGGTGAACAATCAAGTGGCATTTAGTATGTTTACTAAATGTAAGTTGTGTAGCCATGTCTGTTTATTTCCAAACATTTCATCACCCCAAAAGAAAGCCCTGCATCCATTAATCAATTAATCCCTGTTACTTTCTACCTGTAACTCCCGGAAACCACCAATCTGCCTCCTGTCTCTACCTATTCTGAATATTTTATATAAATGGAATCATACAACATGTGACTTTTTATGTTTGCCTTCTTTTACTCAACATAATGCTTTCCAGATTTATACACGTTATAGAATGTCAGTATGTCATTGCTTTATGTGGCTGAATAATATTTCTTTGTATGTATATACCACAATTTGTTTTTGCATTTATCCCTTCATGGACATTTGGGTTGTCTCCACCTTTTGATACAGAGAATAGTACTGCCATGAGCCTGTGTTTACATGTATTTGTTAAGTTCCTCTTTTACATTCTTTTGGGAATTTACCTAGAAGTGGACTCAAAGGATCATATGTTAATTCTGTTTTCAACTGTCGGAGGAATTGCCAAACACTTTTTATAATGGCTGAACTATTTTGCTTTCCTATCAGCAAGGTATAAAGGTTCCAGTTTCTCTATTTCCTTGCCAATACCATTTATTTTTAAAATGTTTACTATAGTTATACTCCTATGTAGAGTAAATCATACAAAATTCCAGGCTGGATGAAGCACAAGTTGGAATCGAGATTACCGGGAGAAACATCAATAACCTCAGATATGCAGATGACGCCACATTTATGCAGAAAGTGAAGAGGAACTAAAGAGCCTCTTAGTGAAAAAGGAGAATGAAAAAGCTGGCTTAAAACTCAACATTCAAAAAATGTTCATGGCATTCAGTCCCATCACTTCATGGCAAATAGATGGGGAAACAGTGGCTGACTTTATTTTTCTGGGCTCCCAAATCACTGCAGATGCTGACTACAGCCATGAAATTAAAAGACATTTGCTCCTTGGAAGAAAAGCTATGACCAACCTACACAGCATTTTAAAAAACAGAGACATTACTTTGCCAACAAAGGTTCATCTAATCAAAGCTATGGTTTTCCAGTAGTCATGTATGGATATGAGAGTTGGACTATAAAGAAAGCTGAGCACTGCAGAATTGATGCTCTTGAACTGTGGTGTTAGAGAAAACTCTTGAAAGTCCCTTGGACTGCAAGGAGATCCAACCAGTCAATCCTAAAGGAAATCAGCCCTGAATATTCATTAGAAGTACTGATGCTAAAGCTGAAGCACCAATATTTTGGCCACATGATGTGAAGAACCAACTCATTGGAAAAAGACCCTGATGCTGGGAAAGATTGAGGCAGAAGTGGATGATAGAGTATGAGATGGTTGGATGGCATCACTGACTTGATGGACATGAGTTTGAGCAAGCTCTGGGAGTTGGTGATGGACAGCTGACTGATTGATAGTTATTCCAGTGAGAGGGTATTAAATGGTAGCACATTGTTACTGTGATTTGTGTTTCCCTGATTAATAATGATATTAAGGGGCCCTGCTTATTTAACTTATATGCAGAGTACAGCATGAGAAACGCTGAACTGGAAGAAACACAAGCTGGAATCAAGATTGCTGAGAGAAATATCAATAACCTCAGATATGCAGATGACACCACCTTTATGGCAGACAGTGAAGAGGAACTCAAAAGCCTCTTGATGAAAGTGAAAGAGGAGAGTGAAAAAGTTGGCTTAAAGCTCAACTTTCAGAAAACAAAGATCATGGCATTGGGTCCCATCACTTCATGGGAAATAGATGGGGAAACAGTGGAAACAGTGTCAGACTTTATCTTTTGGGGCTCCAAAATCACTGCAGATGGTGACTGCAGCCATGAAATTAAAAGACGCTTACTCCTTGGAAGAAAAGTTATGACCAACCTAGATAGCATATTCAAAAGCAGAGACATTACTTTGCCGACTAAAGTCCATCTAGTCAAGGCTATGGTTTTTCCTGTGGTCACGTATGGATGTGAGAGTTGGACTGTGAAGAAGGCTGAGAGCCGAAGAATTGATGCTTTTGAACTGTGGTGTTGCAGAAGACTCTTGAGAGTCCCTTGGACTGCAAGGAGATCCAACCAGTCCATTCTGAAGGAGATCAGCCCTGGGATTTCTTTGGAAGGAATGATGCTAAAGCTGAAACTCCAGTACTTTGGCCACCTCATGAGAAGAGTTGACTCATTGGAAAAGACTCTGATGCTGGGAGGGATTGGAGGCAGGAGGAGAAGGGGACGACAGATGATGAGATGGCTGGATGGCATCACTGACTCGATGGACATGAGTCTGAGTGAACTCCAGGAGTTGTTGATGGGCAGGGAGGCCTGGCGTGCTGCGATTCATGGGGTCGCAAAGAGTCGGACATGACTGATTGAACTGAACTGAACAAGACCAGGAGCTGACTGTGGCTCAGATCATGAACTCCTTATTGCCATTCAGACTTAAATTGAAGAAAGTAGGGAAAACCACTAGAACATACAGGTATGACCTAAATCAAATCCCTTATAATTATACAGTGGAAGTGAGAAATATATTTAAGGGCCTAGATCTGACAGAGTACCTAATGAATTATGGATGGAGGTTCGTGACATTGTACAGGAGACAGGGATCAAGAACATCCGCATGGAAAAGAAATGCAAAAAAACCAAAATGGCTATCTGGGGAGGCCTTACAAATAGCTGTGAAAAGAAGAGAGGTGAAAAGCAAAGGAGAAAAGGAAAGATATTCCCATTTGCATGCAGAGTTCCAAAGAATAGCAAGGAGAGATAAGAAATCCTTCCTCGGTGATCAATGCAAAGAAATAGAGGAAAACAACAGAATGGGAAAGACTAGAGTTCTCTTCAAGAAAATTAGAGATACCAAGGGAACATTTCATGCAAAGATGGGCTCGATAAAGGACAGAAATGGTATGGACCTAACAGAAGCAGAAGATATTAAGAGATGGCAAGAATGCACAGAAGAACTGTACAAATAAGATCTTCACGACCCAGACAATCACGATGGTGTGATCACTCATTGAGAACCAGACACCCTGGAATGTGAAGTCAAGTGGGCCTTAGAAAGCATCACTACGAACAAAGCTAGTGGAGGTGATGGAATTCCAGTGGAGCTATTTCAAATTCTGAAAGATGATGCTGTGAAAGTGCTGCACTCAATATGCCAGCAAATTTGGAAAGCTCAGCAGTGGCTACAGGACTGGAAAAGGTCAGTTTTCATTCCAACTCCAAAGAAAGGCAATGCCAAACAATGTTCAAACTAATTTCACTCATCTCACATGCTAGTAAAGTAATGCTCAATATTCTCCAAGCTAGGCTTCAGCAATACGTGAACTGTGAACTTCCTGATGTTCAAGTTGGTTTTAGAAAAGGCAGAGGAACCAGAGATCAAATTGCCAACATCTGCTGGATCATGGAAAAAGCAAGAGAGTTCCAGAAAAACATATATTTCTGCTTTATTGACTATGCCAAAGCCTTTGACTGTGTGGATCACAATAAACTGTGGAAAATTCTGAAAGAGATGGGTATACCAGACCACCTGACCTGCCTGTTGAGAAACCTATATGCAGGTAAGGAAGCAACAGTTAGAACTGGACATGAAACAACAGACTGGTTCCAAATAGGAAAAGGAGTATATCAAGGCTGCATATTGTCACCCTGCTTATTTAACTTATATGCAGAGTACATCATGAGAAACACTAGGCTGGAAGAATCACAAGTTGGAATAAAGATTGCCAGGAGAAATAACAATAACCTCAGATATTCAGATGATACCACCCTTATGGCAGAAAGTGAAGAGGAATGTAAAAGTCTCTTGATGGAAGTAAAAGAGGAGAGTGAAAAAGTTGGCTTAAAGCTCAACATTCAGAAAACGAGGATCTTGGATGGTCCCATCACTTCATGGGAAATAGATGGGTAAAAAGTGCAAACAGTGTCAGACATTTTTTTTTTTTTTGCTCCAAAATCACTGCAGATGGTGATTGCAGCCATTAAATTAAAAGATGCTTACTCCTTGGAAGAAAAGTTATTACCAACCTAGATAGCATATTGAAAAGCAGAGACATTACTTTGCCAACAAAAGTCCGTCTAGTCAAGGCTATGGTTTTTCCAGTGGTCATGTATGGATGTGAGAGTTGGACTGTGAAGAAAGCTGAGCACCGAAGAATTGATGCTTTTGAACTGTGAAGCTGGAGAAGACTCTTACAAGTCCGTTGGACTGCAAGGAGATCCAACCAATCCATCCTAAAGTAGAACAGTCCTGGGTGTTCATTGGAAGCACTGATGCTGAGGCTGAAACTCCAATACTCTGACCACCTCATGTGAAGAGCTGAATCATTTGAAAAGACCCTGATGCTGGGAGGGATTGGGGGCAGGAGGAGAAGGGGATGACACAGGATAAGATGGCTGGATGGCATCACTGACTCGATGGACATGAGTTTGGGTAAACTCCGGTAGTTGTCGATGGACAGGGAGGCCTGGAGTGCTATGATTCATGGGGTCTCAAAGAGTGGGACACAACTGAGCGACTGAACTTATCTGAACTGAATGTGTTTATAGGCCATATATGTACCTTCTCTGGAGAAATATCCATTCAAGTCATGTGCTCATTTTTAAAATTGTGTTACTTGTGTTTCTGTGGTTGAGTTATAGTAGCTTTTTGTATATTCTGAATATTAGACCCTCATCAGACGCAACATTTGCAAGTATTCTCCCATTCTGTGGGTTGTCTTTTTACCTTCCGATGTTCTTTGAAGAGCAAAGCTTTTTAATTTTGATGAAATTCAGTTCAGTTTAGTTCAGTCACTCAGTCGTGTCCGACTCTTTGCGACTCCAGCACGCCAGGCCTCCCTGTTCATCACCATCTCTCGGAGTTCACTCAGATTTATGTCCATCGAGTCCGTGATGCCATCCAGCCATCTCATCCTGGGTCGACCCTTTCTCCTCCTGCCCCCAATCCCTCCCAGCATCAGAGTCTTTTCCAGTGAGTCAACTCTTCGCATGAGGTGGCCAAAGTACTGGAGTTTCAGCTTCAGCATGATTCCTTCCAAAGAAATCCCAGGGCTGATCTCCTTCAGAATGGACTGGTTGGATCTCCTTGAAAACAAGAGTCTTCTCCAACACCACAGTTCAAAAGCATCAATTCTTCGGCGCTCAGCCTTCTTCACAGTCCAACTCTCACATCCATACATGACCACTGGAAAAACCATAGCCTTGACTAGATGGACTTTAGTCAGCAAAGTAATGTCTCTGCTTTTGAATAAGCTATCTAGGTTGGTCATAACTGTTCTTCCAAAGAGTAAGCGTCTTTTAATTTCATGGCTTGCAGTCACCATCTGCAGTGATTTTGGAGCCCCCCAAAATAAAGTCTTTCCACTGTTTCCCCATCTATTTCCCATGAAGTGATGGGACTGAATGCCATGATCTTCGTTTTCTGAATGTTGAGCTTTAAGCCAACTTTTTCACTCTCCTCTTTCACTTTCATCAAGAGGCTTTTTAGCTCCTCTTCAGTTTCTGCCATAAGGGTGGTGTCATCTGCATATCTGAGGTTATTGATATTTCTCCTGGCAATCTTGATTCCAGCTTGAAATTAAATATATATTTTTCCTTCTCCCTTTTTTGTTTTGTGTCTTTGTTTTCAATTTAAGAATTCACTGGCAAACCCAGGATCATGAAAATTTATCTTTTTGTTTCTTCTAAGAGCTTTATGGTTTCATCTCTTATTTTTAAATTAATGATCCATTTTGAGTTAATTTTTGCATATGGTGTGAATAGATGTCCAACTTCATTCTTTTTTCTCCTGGATATACAGAATATCTTATTTTCCTTTTTTACCCTACTCTCTTCTCTTTTTATTGCATATGGATAGTTAAAAGTTAATATATCAAAATAGTAGTAGCAGTTCTCTCTGGGTCCTGGGATTTAGTTACAATGTTATTTGTGTCTTTTCCCTTAGAAGTTTTCAAATGTTTTATACTTTTTAAAAATTATTTTTAATAAAGAAAGGAAACATAATTATCTGAAAAGATCTTACTAACCTTAAGAAAACATCCTTTCTCAAGAATCTACATGTTGAAACAATCAACTTTAAATTTTTTTTTTTTACCTTTTCATTTTATCTGAAGACATAATTCTATGTATGTGTGTCATGGTGAAACGAAGAGAAGATGAAAGTCTCTAGTCAATTTACAAAATATGCATATATATTTCACTGGAGCTGAAATTGTTCTGTAGCATGCTTTTCATGAAAGTTTTTTGAAAAATTAATGAAAATAACCACAGCATCCAGGTACAGGAACTTAAATGAGACAAAGCTTATAGGAATGCCAGGAGAAAGGTTATGATACTTAACAATGGAAAAACTAATACATTTTAGCTTAAATTAATAAGTATAGGTTAAATTACTTATAATCACAATTTTAAAAGTCTGTTCAATATGTAGAAAACAGGTGGTAATGAGGAAAGTAAACAATTTCTATTAAAATATAACATTTTAAAATTGAAATCAATAACTACAGAAGAAAATAAATATTCCTGGCTTCTGCTTACAAATTTTTGATTAGGAAAATTACAAATCCTGGTGAGATATTCTAGTAAGAATGAGAATCACTTTAAATGTTACTATTCTTAGTTCTTTTTTATTCCTCAAAATATTATCATTTTTAAAATGGGAAGCTTATTAATATACTTATATAATCTGTATATTTGTTAGTTTTTTAAGTTTAAGTATCTGTTTTCCAAATTTCTACAACTGCTTCTCCATTAACTTGTCAATCTGGATGTTAAGTGGTACTTAAATGATAGGCATGAAGTGTACAATAAGTTTAACATGGTAGAGTTAACATTACTGAAAATCTTTGAATTTTGATCATCTCTAGTATTCCATACTTAGTAATTTTTTGGCTACTTGAAATATAGTTAGTTTCTTCTGCCAGAAGTACATTTGGAATGTAAATTAATTAATATTTTATCTCATGTTAATATGGTATGTCAAAAATGAACAGTTTGAACCTTAAAGCCAGAAAAAAATTACAGTGTGGCATAGTAGAAATCTCAGAATTGTCTCTTTGTAAGACTTTCACCTTTTAATACTTTGTGGCTATTTAAAACATATGATTTAGATTTGTAACCTAATATTTTTTGCTAATATGGCTCTGATCCCAAAAGTGTTAATAAATAGAACTGAATTCTCTCAACCTAGGGAAGGTTAAGAGAAGTATATACATTTGTTGTCAATGTCTATGTCATTATTTTTAACTACCACACATGGCTTAGACCCTGATCTACTTGTAGTTATGTGGACCTGTTCATGCTCTCTCAGCTCTCTAAGCCTTTGCATGTGTATGTGTGTATAAATTTATATACACATGTATACATGCATATATATATATAGAGTGTATATATATGTGTGTGTATATATATATATATATATATATATATATACACACGGTGGTTTAGTCACTAAGTCTGACTCTCACAACCCCATGGACTGGAGCCAGCAAGGTTCCTCTGTCCCTAGGATTTTCTAGGCAAGACTATTGGAGTGAGTTGCATTTCCTTCTCCAGTGGATCTTCTCGACTCAGGGATCAAACCTGGGTCTCCTGCACTGCAGGCAGATTCTTTACCAACTGAGCTATCAGGGAAGCACATGCATACGTGTATACACACACACACACACACACACACACACACATATAAGAAAGAAAGTGGAGGTGTTAGTCACTTAGTCGTATCCAACTCTTTGTGACCCCATGTAGTGTAGCTTGCCAGGCTCCTTTGTCCTTGGGATTCTCCAGGCAGAAATACTGGAGTGGGTTACTATTCCCTTCTCTGGAGGATCTTTCTGACCTAGGGATCGAACCCAGGTCTCCTGCATTGCAAGCAGATTCTTTACCATCTGAGCTACTACACATATAATTTTCTCTTTATTCTATAACCTGCTACACTCTTTATATTTTTCTATCCTTCTCTTTTTAGTATATTGCTTGTTCTTCTTTTTGTTTATTAAATTTGTATTTTTTCAGCTAATTTTTCCAATGCCCTTTTATTACCCTTTTAAATGTGTTACTTATAAAGAGCATAAACCTCTTGTTATGCTTTATATGTCAATATGAGTGTACTTGGCTTTTAATGGGGAATTTTAATTCATTTTAACATAATACAATGAATAAAAAGCTGATTTTATTTGTCACTAATTTTTAAATATGTATCATTTAAAATTTTCTTATTATTTTTCCTTTAGCCAACTTTTGTTGAATTGATCAAATTGTTATTCATTCCTTTCACCCCTTTTCTCCTTTTGGAAGTTTTATTTTGCGTCTTAATTTTATTTCTAAGTATCTTTTCCTTTCCAGTACTCATAGTCAAACATTCAGTTTACTAATGTTTTAAAATAATGCCCTTTCCATCTACTCATAGATTCTATTTCCTTATTCCTTCTTTCCATCAAGTCCCAGAATACTTCCCCCTCCCTCTTCTGATTGCCACTATCAAATGATTTTGTTGAGACATTTTGGGATCTTTTTTCTAGATTATAATTAGTTTCTTCCTACAATGTTTTCTCCCTATTTCAAAAATTATTACTTAGTATTTATGTCATATACATATATTATTGAGATTTACCCAGTGGCTCAGACGGTAAAGCATCTGGCTACAACGCAGGAGACCTGGGTTCGATCCCTGGGTTGGGAAGATCTCCTGGAGAAGGAAATGGCAACCCACTCCAGTATTCTTGCCTGGAAAATCCCATGGACGGAGGAAACTGGTAGGCTACAGTCCATGGGGTCACGAAGAGTCGGACACGACTGAGCAACATTTACTTTACATATATTATTAATCATGTTTATATTTATGTATTACCTATCAAATCTGTGTTTATTGATTAATACTATTTCTTTTCCTTCTCATCTATTCCTATTTTGAGAAGTCCATTCTGAATTAGTACTGTCTGGGAAGAGTATTTTCTTATATATTTTTTTCAGAAAGGGCATGTGTGTGATAGTTCTTTGCATCTATATATATCCATATTGGGCTTCTCTGGTAGCTCAGATGGTAAGGAATCTGCCTGCAGTACAAGAGACCAGGTTTGATCCCTGGGTCGGGAAGATCCCCTGGAGAAGGGAATGGGTATCCAGTATTCATGCCTGGAGAATTCCATGAACAGAGGAGCCTGGTGGGCTACAGTCCTTGGGATCAAAAGAGTCAGACACAACTGAGTGATTAAGCACATATAGCACAGAGAGTAAAAGTCTGCCAGGAATGGAACTTCTGCATTCTGAGAGTCAGAAAAATTCTTGGAATAATAAGCAGTACAAAAACAAACAAAAAAAGACATGAAGAATCTGTTCTGCTATTTTCCTTAATGAATCAAACACACACTTATTGAATATCAGCTATTTACTAATGAAAGGTCATTAAACACACGTTGATAAATGTCGTGCAGGCACCATTTTGAAGAGGGTTCAGTTCAGTTCAGTTCAGTTGCTCAGTCGTGTCCAACTCTTTGCAACCCCATAAGCACGCCAGGCCTCCCTGTCCATCACCAACTCCCAGAGTCCACCCAAACCCATGTCCATTGAGTTGGTGATGCCATCCAGCCATCGTATCCTCTGTTGTCCCTTTCTCCTCCTGGCCTCAATTTCTCCCAACATCAGGGTCTTTTCCAATGAGTCAGCTCTTCGAATCAGGTGACCAAAGTATTGGAGTTTCAGCTTCAACATCAGTCCTTCCAATGAACACCCAGCACTGATCTCCTTTAGGATGGACTGGTTGGATCTCCTTGCAGTCCAAGGGCCTCTCAAGAATCTTATCCAACACCACAGTTCAAAAGCACCAATTCTTTGGTGCTCAGCTTTCTTTATAGTCCAATACATGACACATCCATACCTGACCATACGTGTATAAACCTTGACTAGACGGACCTTTGTTGGCAAAGCGATGTCTCTGCTTTTTAATATGCTGTCTAGGTTGGTCATAACTTTCCTTCCAAGGAGTAAGTGTCTTTTAATTTCATGGTTGCAGTCACCATCTGTAGTGATTTTAGAGCCCAGAAAAATAAAGTCAGCCACTGTTTCCACTGTTTCCCCATCTATTTGCCATGAAGTGATGAGACCGGATGCCATGATCTTAGTTTTCTGAATGTTGAGCTTTTTCACTCTCCTCTTTCACTTTCATCAAGAGGCTCTTTAGTTCTTCTTCACTTTCTGCCATAAGGGTGGTGTCATCTGCATATTGAAGAAGGTGATGATGTGCCTTTCTCAGTTTGATTTTCAGGATTGTGATTATAAATGTTGAATCCATCTCTTCTCGGGAATGCACATAAACTTTAATATTGTTGTTATTGATAAATCTATAATGTTATTGCTTAAAAATAACTAGGTTTGTAGTGAATAATACCCATCTTAATACACAGTGATTAAACATATATTCATTCCCAAAATATTACATAACTATGTGCCAAATACTCTACAATAGTGAAAAGCCAGACACTTTTGTTCACCTCATGGGTATGTGGTTTCGTGAAAAACACGCAATATATACAATGGGGAAAGAAGAGTCTCTTCAATTAATGGTGCTGGGTAAACTGGACAGCCACATGCAAAACAATGAAATTGGGTTACTGTCTTATACCATGCACAAAAATCAACTCAAAATGGACTTGAACATAAGATTTGAAACTTTAAAATTCCTAGAAGAAAATATAGATGGCAAGCTTCTGGACTTTAGTCTTGGCAATGATTCTATTTTATTTTATTTTATTTTTTGAATTGATACCAAAAGCACATGCAACAAAATCAAAAATAAAAGGGATGACATATAACTAAAAGTTTCTGCACAGCAAAGGAAACCATCAACAAAATGAAAAAGCAGCTTATGGAATAGGAGACAATATTTGCAGATCACAAACCCATTAGAGAGTTAATATCCAAGCTATGCAAGGAACTTATGCAACTCAATATCAAAAAAATAATAACTTAGTTAAAAATGGGCAAAGGGCCTGAACAGACATTTTTTCCAAAGAGTATATTCAAACAGCATATCATATAAAAAGTACACGGAAAGATACTTACCATCTCTAATTATTGAGGAAATTCAAATTGAAACCACAACAAGATATCATCTTATAGTAGTGTGTTATCTATTATCAAAAGAACAAGGAACACAGATATTGAATGTGGAGTAAAAGGAACCCTGTGCACTGTTGGTGGGAATGTAAAATGGTGCAGTCACTTTCTATTATAGAAAATAGTATAGATTCCTCAAAAAATTAAAAGTAGAACTGTCATATGGCCCAGTAATCCTACTTTTGTGTAAATAGCCAAAGGAAATGAAATTATTATCTCAAAGGGATGTATGTGCTCCGAAGTTCATATCATCATTTTTCATAGTAGGCCAGATATGAAAACAAATTAAGTATTTATCAATGGACAAAGAAAATATGCACACATGTGTATGTGTGTGTGTGTGCACACACATGTGTGCATGTGCATGTATGTGTGTGTATACAGCCTCAGAAAAGGAGGAACTCGGCTGTTTACAACAATATGAACCGACCTTGGAGAAGTTAGTCTAAGTGAAAGAAGCCAAACAGAGAAAGACAAATACCACTTGGCATCCCCTTATAAATCTAAAAAATAAAGAGTTTAACTCATAGAAAAAGAAGCTGAGAGATGGGGCAAATAGAAATTGGTAAAAGGGTACAAATTTTTAGTTCTAAGTGAATGAGGTCTGGAGATTTAGTGTACAGCATGGCAACTATAGTTTGCATAATACAGTATTTTATAATTGAGATTTGTAAAGTGAGTAGAACTCAAATGTTTTTCTCTAACCAAAAAAAAAAAAAAAAAAAGATAATATGTGTGGTAATGGATGTGTTAATTAACTCATGAGGGAAATCCTTTACAGGATTTGTACATGTACAGCAAATCATCATGTCATACATTTTGAGTGCTAAAATTTTACTTTCAACTCTACCTCAGTAAAACTGAAAAAACAATGTAATTATTACAAACAAAGGTTAACCTGATACATGTTACTAATGAACACATAGAGGGCAGAGATAGAAAAACCAAAGATGACCTATTTTAAAAACATTGGTCAGAAAAAGCCCCTTTAAGTAGTAGTTTCTAGGTCTCATGTGAAATGAAACCTAGAAATGATGAGAAGTAGCAGCTTAGGCAATGGAACCCCACTCCAGTACTCTTACCTGGAAAATCCCGTGGACGGAGGAGCCTGGTAGGCTCCAGTCCATGGGGTCGCTAAGAGTCGGACACAACTGAGCGACTTCACTTTCACGCATTGGAGAAGGAAATGGCAACCCACTCCAGTCTTTTTGCCTTGAGAATCCCAGGGATGGTGGAGCCTGGTGGGCTGCTGTCTATGGGGTCGCACAGAGTTGGACACGACTGAAGTGACTTAGCAGCAGCAGCAGCAGCAGCTTAGGCAGATGTGGAAAGAGTGATATTAATAGAGGGAACAAACAGACAAAGCTCCAAAGATGAGAAAGAAAACAAAACAAAGCTGATTTTCAGGGACTTAGTGTGTAGCAGGAAGAGCGGGAAATAGAAGAGGATATAATCTAGACATTGATATACTTTTCCAACATAATAATAAACAAGGTTTTATTCTATGTGCAGTGAAAATCCCATAAATTTTTCATGTGGGATTCATATAATCTAATATATATGCATATATTTAAAAAAAGCTTTTGTTTTTATGTGGAAATAAATTGGCAGCATTGTGAGAGTGAGCTTGATCCAGAAAGTGGGGAGACTGGGGTAAGGAATCAAGATCAAATTGACTTGAATTCTTTACTTCAGATTTGTATTTCAGCCCAGAATTTCTTTGGGACTTTCAGTCCTATCATCTTAAATTGACCTTCTCTAGTGTTTTCTTAATATCTAAAAATTAGGAGACTATTCAATAGGCTAGACAAGAGATGCCAGTGTTAGGTAGTAATAATGTCTATGGACACCAGTGGGTAAATGCACAGTAATGGTGAAGGTTAAAGTCACAGAACTGTCTGAGGTATTTGACACGAGGTTGAACAAATGAAACATTTCAAAGGTGATGTATAGTAATTTCCAGATCTAGCATCAGAATAGATGGTTATGCCATTTTCTCAGATAGGAGAAAATGGGGAGTAACTTGTTGAGCCGAATCAAGAATTCATGTTTTATGTTAATACTTACCAAGTTTAAAAGTCTGTGACATTTAAAGGATAGATAAAGTAAGAGTAGCAATTGTAAGTCTGTTGCTCACAGAGAAATCCAGCCTTAAAATATACATCTCGGACTCATTAGAATAAGGATGCTCTTTATAACCATGGGGATGGATAAATCTAATTACGTTACATATCTGTTGAGTAGATCTTATTGTTGGCATGGAGTATATAACAGTGAATAACATAGATTTGTGGAAATTTCATTACAGTGGGAGGTAGATGACAGTGTAGCACAAAGCCAGAAATTGAATCTGAATAACACGTAGATATCAGAAGTCTGGTTGAGGAAGATCACCCAGGATAGGATACTAAAAGGAACTGGCTAGTGGGTAATTGAAAACTCAAGAGGATTCGAAAGAGGAGATTTTCAAGAGAGAGAGAATTGTTAACTGTGTTGACTATTGCTAAATAGTGCAGTGGGCTAACACAGGAAGGAGTTAACAGCTTGCCACTGGTGACTGTTGGTGCCCTAAGAAAACTCTAGTGATAGTAAATAGTAGGGCAACCAGGCTGGAGCAAGCTGCAGACTGAATGATAGAAGAGTGGAGACATTTAATTTTTTGTTTGTTTGTTTTTAAACTAAAAGATTGCCAGAAGCATCATTTCCAAAATGACGGGAAAAATTAACCTGATCACCCTGTCTAAAATATCATTTAGAAATTTTATACCGAAAAAAGACAGATGAGAAGTATGGAGACCCTTTTTTCACAAGAGACCCATTAAACAATTTTCACAATATTTACAGAATTTTGGAGGGTTTCCAGGAAAGAAGAATAGGATTTTCTCAAATTACATTAATTTTTATGGTGTTGCAAAATTGTGATTAATCAATGATATCAGTCTAAATTGTAATGATTTAGACATGTTTATTGTAACAATCCCTGACAAGAACAGACATAAAAGATACACATTTAAAAATATTCAGCATCAAATGGTGTTGCATCCGTATTTAATATAATCCCAGTGTTTTATAGCATTTTCTCTCTAAGGCATTTTAGATTGACTGTTGTTAATGTATTAAAGACTTCCTTTGCATAATGGTGAGTCTTAAATTTCCAAGTAGGAGTGGGAGTGCACTTAACCAATCCATAATCCTCCCAGACGCCTTGTGTGGATAGCTACAGTAAATGTGCCTTACTGCTGCAGCACTCTGCAAGCCACTGCAGTGCTTCATTTTGACAATTTTTTGTTCTGTTGAATGATATATATCTTTGGAGTGGTTAAACCATGTTTAATTTGGGGTGATAACTGGTTCAGCATTGTATTTGACTTACAATAACAGAATTAGGATGTGATAAAATATACTAGATAGAGAAAAACAATTTTTTGAGTGCAAAGTAAATACAGAGGCAAGATATATTGCTAAAAATTACAGTTAAATCTCTGGTGTTTGATCTTGTGGGGCTTCCCTGCTGGCTCAGTAGTAAAGAATCAAACTGCAGGAGACACAGTTTTGATTCCTGGGTCTGGAAGATCCTCTGGTGAAGGAAATGACAACCCATTCCAGTATTCTTGCCTGGGAAATCCCATAGACAATGGAGCCTTGTGGGCTAAAGTCCATGGTTTTGCAAAAGAGTTGGACATGACTTAAGGACTAAACAACATGTGATATTGTATCTACTCTTAAATTGAATATTTTAAAATTATTGCAGTATTCCTACAGTATTCCATGTTCATTCCTATATGTGTATTTTCCTCTTAAATTGAAAAACTGGAAAATGTATGGTGATATCTTCCACAAATTTGTCTAGGGAAGGCAGGTTCACATATACTATGTGAGTGGGAATAACTGTGAGTTGCTTTGCCCAAGGAATTGAAAAGAATACATTGTCAGAATTCTTGATGCTCTCTATATTTGCAGAAAACAAAATGAGTAAGAAAAACTCGGCTTCCTATTTAATTTATACTTTTAAAATATGATAGTATGTGATTTTTAGGTTTTCAGCTTGTTTTCTTGTATTGGGAAAATACATATAATTTTTAACCTATATATCCACTGCATTCCTTAAGTTCATTTATATGTTACTAATTGGAACTGGAAATATATTTGTCAGTAAGAATTGCTTAAACAGAGTAGTTATACTATAGGTCAGCTCACAAAGTTTCATTGAACTCATAGAATAAGAAAGATTTTCTTCCCTTGTAAAATATAAGCACATTGGAGTGAAAAAAGCAACCCGAAACAGAGCTTCCAATGTTACAAAGCACATCCCTGATTTCTCTATAATAAAAAAGAATGACCCACACAAATATTCACTGATAACAATACAAAACGCCAGAGGAGTGACAGTTTTGAAATTATGTCTTGTGGCCTGAGTGGCAAGACCAATATGTGTCATAGTGTTTAGAATAAGATTGGAAAGTAGATATATTTTGAAATATATCTTTGAATAAAGAGTAGAATTTAGGTGCATAGGAACGTTGAGCATTGCAGGTGGGTGGCAAGAAACTAATATTATGGAAGTATATAAATAAGAGGCTTGGTAATTAGATTTGTAGGCAAACCTATGAGAAAGCAAAGTTGTAGAGAGCTAGAAAAGGTTAGTGACCTGCCGACCCTTCCCCTACCCTTCCAGTGAACTGAGCTCTGGGGTCCTTATTTCTCTAGACTTATTGTGGTTATATTCTCAACTATGTCAGACAGAAGCTCCATATGGCTGAAATCAGGTATTAATGTGACTCTTTCCTAAGAAGACTTGTGAGGGTCCTATGAACACACACTTGGCTTTGAGGATAGCCTTGTCTACTTCTTAGCTGCCTGAGAAACCTGACACCAAGAAATCTGAAATGCATTCCTCTCAGGATCAGGGGCCTTGGTACCTCACCTGGTAATTGCTTATGTGATTTTATCCTTTACTTGGTTTTTTTCAATGTAGCTCTCTGTTTAAAACAAAATGGCTCTCTTTGGCTCTCTGTAAAAAACTGGAGATTAGTAGTTTAAATTACACATGGTAGGGAATATTGCTCAAGGCACTAGGAGAAGGTGGAGGACTTTTATCTGTCCTTGACTTAGCTAACAACCTTACAACAGGTAAGATATGTAACTGCATTCACAGTCATACCCTCTTGTCTATTTGGGGAACCCTCGGTGCTCTGCCTAAGTGACCATGAGCTTATTGCACTAACTTGTTTTTATGACACTGAAATATTCTTCTAAATGTCATGGCATCCCTCTGCAAATGCATGTGACAATGCATCTCCCCAGGAACATATTCTTCATTTTGTTTGTACTTGAATTTTAAAATCCCAATCAGATGGACATCTGTCTTCTTCTCTAAGTAGCAGTGCTCTAGAGTTTGCTTATCTTCAGATTTTTTTTTTTAACATTTGTGATGAACTCTTCAATGATCAGTAGCAAAGGGATCCAAGAGTTCAGCTGGTTAATTAGCAATACAGCTTCTGGCTAGTGTTAGGTAGAAAATAATTGAATTATATTTCAATGCTGTACCATACACGTGTTCTCAAGCAAAGGTATTTCCTAATCTTACTGCAAAGAGGCTTTCCAAAATACACTCTCTAAATTGCATCTGTTTATCAAGCAAGTCAGAAAGTAGGTGTTTACATTTTGTTCATGTGGAAGATTAAGAGGATTGTTCTTATCCTAATTATAGCTTCTTGTTACAGTGTTTGCAAATGTAATATGGACTGCAAGGAGATCCAACCAGTCCATTCTAAAGGAGATCAGCCCTGGGTGTTCTTTGGAAGGAATGATGCTAAAGCTGAAACTCCAGTACTTTGGCCACCTTGTATGAAGAGTTGACTCATTGGAAAAGACTCTGATGCTGGGAGGGATTGGGGGCAGGAGGAAAAGGGGACAACAGAGGATGAGATGGCTGGATGGCATCACTGACTTGATGGACATGAGTTTGAGTGAATTCCAGTAGATGGTGATGGACAGAGAGGCCTGGCATGCTGCGATTCATGGGGTCTCAAAGAGTTGGACATGACTGAGCGACTGAACTGAAATGAACTGAACTGAATAACATATATGATTTTATCCTGTGATTTTTGGCTATCTCTAAGATAGAAATTTAAATGAAGTTAGATTATAAATGAAAGTAGGCATAATATATATTAGGATACCATCAAACATTAGACAATGGATATTTGGTTTTGACTTAAATTTATCACTGATTTGCTTACTGTCATAGACTCATTAAGATTTGTTTAACTATTAGTGTATTAGTGTAGTGAAAAAAATAATGACTGAGTCAGTATAACTGGGTCGTGGTTTTAATTCTGCCACTATTTAGGTATATGTTGGTGATGGACAGGGAGGCCTGGAGTGCTGCAATTCGTGGGGTCGCAAAGAGTCAATCACGACTGAGCGACTGAACGGAACTGAACTGAACTGAACATTCAGTAAATCATTTATTTACTTCTTTCATTTGTTTTTGCAATTCCACAAACTGAAGTTTTCCATTTCTTTTTGATTATATTGACATTTCCAGTAACCCCAATGGATAAATGGCACATTCTAGTTTTCAATGGCTCTTACTTGAATATATTAAGTACAATCATTTACATTTTTAAATGTTTTTGTACTAGGATACAGTTATCTGAAAATTCCCATATCAATGTCTTTTAACTCCACTTGCTGAAAATAGCCTTTGTCAACCTTTACAAGAATTTATTACCATAATTGAACAAATGTACATTTGGGCTTTTCCATTCACTGTTGTAAATAAATTATGTTTCAGTTCTAAAGAATAATGGTTTAGGTGTTTTGGGGCCTGAGAAATGCTGCTGGAGTAATTGGATACTGTGCCATCCCCTTCTATGTACTCTGCTCTCTATTCTACCTAAACATGATTGTTAGCAGTTTTGATGAAGAAACAAATGGTGCAGTTATTAAATTTATTCATAAATATGAGAAATGAAAGAGCCAAACAATACACCTGAGAATCATGATTTAACTCCGGAGCATTTCCAGGGATTACCTACAGAGTATACAATAGATGTACACCAGGCTTCCCTGGTGGCTCAGAGGTTAAAGCGTCTGCCTGCAATGTGGGAGACCTAGGTTCAATCCTTGGGTCAGGAAGATCCCCTGGAGAAGGAAATGGCAACTCACTCCAGTATTCTTGCTTGGAGAATCCCATGAACAGAGAAGCTTGATGGGTTATAGACCACGGGGTCACAAAGAGTCAGACACTACTGAGTGACTTCACTTTCATACAATAGATAAAAACATGTCAAGGGCTGAATTTTGGTAAAATAAAAAAAACAGGAAAGAGTCAGATTTATAAAGACAATTTAAAAAATGCTTCACTCATTCTATGAGGCCACCATCACCCTAATACCTAAACCTGACAAAGATGCCACACAAAAAGGAAACTACAGGCCAATATCACTGATGAACATAGATGCAAAAGTCCTCAACAAAATTTCAGCAATCAGAATCCAATAACACATTAAAAAGATCATACACCATGACCAAGTGGGCTTTATCCCAGGGATGCAGGATTCTTCAATATCCACAAATCAATCAATGTAATTCACCACATTAACAAATTGAAAAATAAAAGCCATATGATTATCTCAATAGATGCAGAGAAGGCCTTTGACAAAATTCAACATCCATTTATGATAAAAACTCTCCAGAAAACAGGAATAGAAGGAACATACCTCAACATAATAAAAGCTATATATGACAAACCCACAGCAAACATTATCTTCAATGGTGAAAAATTGAAAGCATTTCCCCTAAAGTCAGGAACAAGACAAGGGTGCACACTTTCACTGCTACTATTCAACATAGTTCTAGAAGTTTTGGCCACAGCAATCAGAGCAGAAAAAGAAATGAAAGGAATCCAAATTGGAAAAGAAGAAGAAAAACTCTCACTGTTTGCAGATGATATGATCCTCTACACAGAAAACCCTAAAGACTCCACCAGAAAATTACTAGAGCTAATCAATGAATATAGTAAAGTTGCAGGATATAAACTCAACACACAGAAATCCCTTGCATTCCTATACACTAATAATGAGAAAGTAGAAAAAGAAATTAAGGAAACAATTCCACTCACCATTGCAACAAAAAGAATAAAATACTTAGGAATACATCTACCTAAAGAAACTAAAGACCTATAAATAGAAAACTATAAAACACTGATGAAAGAAATCAGAGGACACTAATAGATGGAGAAATATACCATGTTCATGGATCGGAAGAATCAATATGGTGAAAATGAGTATACGACCCAAAGCAATCTATAGATTCAATGCAATCCCTATCAAGCTACCAGCGGTATTTTTCACAGAACTAGGACAAATAATTTCAAGATTTGTATGGAAATACAAAAAACCTCGAATAGCCAAAGCAATCTTGAGAAAGAAGAATGGAACAGGAGGAATCAACCTGCCTGACTTCAGGCTCTACTACAAAGCCAGAGTCATCAAGACAGTATGGTACTGGCACAAAGACAGAAATATAGATCAATGGAACAAAATAGAAAGCCCTGACATAAATCCACACACCTGTGGACACCTTATCTTCGACAAAGGAGGCAAGAATATATAATGGAGTAAAGACAATCTCTTTAACAAGTGGTGCTGGGAAAACTAGTCAACCACTTGTAAAAGAATGAAACTAGATCACTTTCTAACACCACACACAAAAATAAACTCAAAATGGATTAAAGATCTAAACATAAGACCAGAAACAATAAAACTCCTAGAGGAGAACATAGGCAAAACACTCTCTGACATAAATCAAAGCAGGATCCTCTATGATCCACCTCCCAGAATACTGGAAATAAAAGCAAAAATAAACAAATGGGATCGAATTAAAATTAAAAGCTTCTGCACAACAAAGGAAACTATAAGCAAGGTAAAAAGACAGCCTTCAGAATGGGAGAAAATAATAGCAAATGAAGCAACTGACAAACAAATAATCTCAAAAATATACAAGCAACTTATGCATTTCAATTCCAGAAAAATAAATGACCCAATCAAAAAAGTGGGCCAAAGAACTAAATAGGCATTTCTCCAAAGAAGACATACAGATGGCTAACAAACACATGAAAAGATGCTCAACATCACTCATTATCAGAGAAATGCAAATCAAAACCACAATGAGGTACCATTTCACACCAGTCAGAATAGCTGCGATCCAAAAGTCTACAAGCAATAAATGCTGGAGAGAGTGTGGAGAAAAGGGAACCCTCTTACACTGTTGGTGGGAATGCAAACTAGTACAGCCACTATGGAGAACAGTGTAGAAATTCCTTAAAAAACTGGAAATAGAACTGCCTTAATATCCAGCAATCCCACTGCTGGGCATACACACCAAGGAAACCAGAATTGAAAGAGACACGTGTACCCCAATGTTCATCGCAGCACTGTTTATAATAGCCAGGACATGGAAGCAACCTAGATGTCCATCAGCAGATGAATGGACAAGAAAGCTGTGGTACATATACACAATAGAGTATTACTCAGCTTTAAAAAGAATACATTTGAATCAGTTCTAATGAGGTGGATGAAACTGGAGCTGATTATACAGAATGAAGTAAGCCAGAAAGAAAAACATCAATACAGTATACTAACACATATATATGGAATATAGCAAGATGGTAATGATAACCCTGTATGTGAGACAGCAAAAGAGACACAGATGTACAGAACAGTCTTTTGGACTCTGTGGGAGAGGGAGAGGGTGGGATAATTTGGGAGAATGGCACTGAAACATGTATACTATCATGTAAGAAACGAATCGCCTGTCTATGTTCGATGCAGGATACAGGATGCTTGGGGCTGGTGCATGGGGAAGATCCAGAGAGATGATATGGGGTGGGAGGTGGGAGGGGGGTTCAGGATTGGGAACTCATGTACACCCGTGGCGGATTCATGTCAATGTATGGCAAAACCAATACAGTATTGTAAAGTAAAATAGAGTAAAAATTAAAATTAAAAAAATAATAAAAATAAAAAATGCTTCACAAGTAAGAACAATAAGATGTTCTTAATTATCCACAAAACAGGTGGCATTAATATAAGTAGACTATTTCAATGTCAGAAGAGAATATCCTTACTTGTGTGACCTCTGGAGAGCTTAATTTAATTCTGTGTTTAATTCCTAAACTCAATAAACTTTTGTATAACATCATATCTAAGAAGAGAAGTTCCCAACCCTGTTTGCCCTTTAAAAGTACCTTTGAAGCTTTCTAAAATAAAGTATGGTAGAAATCTATGCCACAGACTGTAGCCTGCCAGGCTCCTCTGTCCATGTGGATTCTCCAGGCAAGAATACTGGAGTTGGTAGCCATTCTCTTCTCCAGGAGATTTTCCCAAACCAAGGATCAAATCCAGGTCTCCTGCATTATAGGTGGATTCTTTACATTCTGAGCCATCAGGGAAGCTGTCAGAATAAAGTATGGTAAAACTCTACACTAGGTAATTTTGCTTGTTTGTTTGTTTTTCTTCAGAATTTTTCTTTTTTATTAAGATAGATTATTTGAAGAATTCATATCTTGTGAAGCGGGGACAAAGTTTATTTACTTAATTTTTACTGGAATATAATTGCTTTACACTTTTGCGTTAGTTTCTGCTGTACAACGAAGTGAATTGGCTATGTATGTGTGTGTGTGTGTGTGTGTGTGTGTGTATGGGCTTCCCTTGTGGCTCGGCTGGTAAAGAATCCGCTTGCAATGTGGGAGACCTGGGTTTGACCCCTGGTTGGGGAAGATCCCCTGGAGGAGGGGAAGGCTACCCTCTCCAGTATTCTGGCCTAGATAATTCTGTATATATACCTCCCCTCCTTTTTTAGCCTCCCTCCTACCCCATGCTCATCCCACCTCTCTAGATCATCACAGAGCACCAAGCTGATCTCCCCGTGCTGTACAGCAGCTTTCCAATAGCAATCTATTTTACATATGGTAGCATATATATCTCAGAGAAGGCAATGGCACCCCACTCCAGTACTCTTGCCTGGAAAATCCCATGGACGGAGGGCCTGATGGGCTGGAGTCTATGGGGTCGCTAAGAGTCGGACATGACTGAGTGACTTCACTTTCACTTTCATGCATTGGAGAAGCAAATGGCAACCCACTCCAGTGTTCTTGCCTGGAGAATCCCAGGGAGGGGGAGCCTGGTGGGCTGCCGTCTATGGGATCACACAGAGTCAGACATGACTGAAGCGACTTAGCAGCAGCAGCAGCATATATATCTCAGAGAAGGAAATGGCAGCCCACTCCAGTATTCTTGCCTAGAGAATCCTGTGGACAGAGGAGCCTGGTGGGCTGCTGTCCATAGGGTCACACAGAGTTGGGCATGACTGAAGTGACTTAGCATGCATACATGCATTGGAGAAGGAAATGACAGCCCACTCCAGTATTCTTGCCTGGATAATCCCAGGGATGGAGGAGGAGCCTTGTGGGCTGCCGACTCTGGGGTCTCACAGAGTCAGACACGAACAAAGTGATGCAGCAGCAGCAGCATAAGTATGTTGGGCTTTTCTGGTAGCTCAGTGATAAAGAGCCTGCCAATGCAGGAGAGCTGGGTTCAGTCCCCAGGTTGGGAAGATCTACTGGAGGAGGGCATGGCAACTCACTCTAGTGTTTTTGTCTGGGAAATCCCATGGACAGAGATGCCTTGCAGTGTACAGTTCATGGGGTTTCAGAGTCAGACATGATTTAGCAACTGAAGTCACGTGAAGTGTATATACGTCGGTTCTACTCTGCCAATTCATCCCACCTTCCCCTTCCCCCTGCCATGCCATTCCACATGTCCTTTCTCTATACCTACATCTTTATTCTTGCCCTGCAAATAGGTTTATCTGTACATTTTTCTAGGTTCCACATATATGCATTAATGTATAATATTTCCTTTTCTCCTTCTGACTGACTTTACTCTGTATGGTATACTCTAGGTCCATCCATATCACTACAGATGACCCAGTTTCATTCCTTTTTATGACTAAGTAGTATTCCATTGTACATATGTACCACATCTTCTTTATCCTTTCATCTGTTGAGCAGAACACTCTGACGTAAATTGCAGCTACATCCTTTTTGAACCATCTCATAGAGTAGTGAAAATAAAAACTAAAACAAATAGGACCTAATTAAACTTAAAATCTTTTGCATAGAAAAATAAACCATTCACCAGGTGCTTTTGATACAGAAGTAGTTCTGGGTTATATACCAAACTGCTGTACTATTTGCATGCTGATACATAGCCAGCATCACTTGGTATAGTAGGAAGACATAGTTGTCTAAGGGACCTGGATAGGAATTAAAATTAACTAATGTGTCCTTATACAATAATGCTAATTATAAGAACTACCACAAAGTGAATGATTTCAGTGAGGTAGATTGTTTACATATATTATTGCATTATTCGGTATAAAGTATTTTTTTTCTTGTGATAACTGAACTTCAGTGGGTGGTATGAAACAATTTTCCCCAAACAGTATATTTAACAAGTGGCTTCTTTGATTTCAAAGATTCTTTTCTCATTTTAGTCATTGCTTTCTGTCAGTGGTAGATGACCTGGGATGATGAAAGGAACTGTAGTTCTGAGTTACATGGGCAGTAGGCCTAAAGCAGGAACCCTTAGGCTTTGGGACAGAAATGACACGGGAGCCCTGCCTAGTCCTGGCAATCAGTTCAGTTCAGTCACTCAGTCGTGTCTGATTCTTTGTGACCCCATGGACTACAGCGTACCAGGCTTCCCTGTCCATCACCAGCTCCCAGAGCTTGCTCAAACTCATGTCCATTGAGTCGGTGATGCCATCTAACCATCTCATCGTCTATCATCCTCTTCTCCTGGCTTCAATTTTTCCCAGCATCAGGGTCTTTTCTAATGAGTCAATTCTCCTGGGAGTCAGAAGGAGTCACAATTCAAGCCACAGAGCCCTAGTGGGAACAGGGTGGACAGGGCCGAGCTAGAGAGGAATTCCCAGCAGTAGAATGGTGCCCACTTGTCCTTATAATAGAAGCCTCCTAAGAAAAAGCAAATGTAAAGCAAAATCTTTTTCTCATTTTGCCTATTCTTGGCACCAGAATCGAAACTTCAATCATTAGAAAGAGTTACTTGTGTTGAGGTATCCAGGTCTTCCTAAGGGCTTGTCTTTAATGCTACAGCTAAGGAGATGCATGATTCCAGCTGAACTTTTCTTTTATGTCTCAAGCTGATTTGGTGCTACATCAGCTGTGCTGCAATTTCTATTTTGTGCTTTATGGTCCGTACTATTAACTAAAAGTTTTCTGTCAGCTTCATAACCATATGTGCACTTGTGGGAGCACATGCACGATTCTGTATACCCTCTTCTGACCTCAGGAGTCACTATACACATTCTTTGGAGGCTACTGTACCCCTAAAAACAGTTTAAAAAAAGGTATTTTGAGTGTCAAGACTCATCCGAAGATTAAGACAGTTCCCCATATGGCAGCAGAGTATTCTTCAAATCAGTGGAAATAGTAACTCACCTTACCTTTTGGAAACCAGATTGGTGCAGTGGTAACTGTGTGGCTATCAGAGAGCCAGAAGGGGACTTGGAAATAAGGATGAGTTGGCAGAGTTCTAAGCCACATTAGCTTAGTCAGGACAAGTCTGTGTGTTAGTCATTCAGTGGTGTCCGACTTATTGCAACCCCATGGATTGTGGCCCACCAGTGCACTCTGTCCATGGGATTCTCCAAGCAAGAGTACTAGATTAGGTTGCCATTCCCTTCTCCAGGGGGTATCTTCATGACCCAGGGATCAAACTTGGGTCTCCTGTATTGTAGGCAGATTCCTTACTGTCTGAGCCAAGGTTCAGAAAGACATTGTTGAGGTGGCAGTGGGAGTAACTGGTTAGTTCAGTTTGTTATCACAGGATAACAGGGCAGGAAAAGCCTGTGGAGAGGCAAGGTTTGCCCACTTTCTTCAACATTCAAATGGTTATTAGCTCCATGAAGACACGGATGAAATAGTTTGACCCAGTGACTATCACTTCTATTTGTGCTAAAAGATTAAGAACTTTAACTAGAATCTTGATTTATCTACTGTGAAAATTCTGAAAGAGATGGGAATACCAGACCACCTGAACTGCCTCTTGAGAAACCTATGTGCAGGTCAGGAAGCAACAGTTAGAACTGGACATGGAGGAACAACAGACTGGTTCCAAATAGGAAAAGGAGTACATCAAGGCTGTATATTGTCACCCTGCTTATAACTTATGTGCAGAGTACATCCTGAGAAATGCTGGGCTGGAAGAAGCACAAGCTGGAATCAAGACTGCTGGGAGAAATATCAATAACCTCAGATATGCAGATGACAGCCCTTATGGCAGTAAGTGAAGAGGAACTAAAAAGCCTCTTGATGAAAGTGAAAGAGGAGAGTGAAAACGTTGGCTTAAAGCTCAGCATTCAGAAGACAAAGATCATGGCATCTGGTCTCATCACTTCATGGGAAATAGATGGGGAAACAGTAGACACAGTGTCAGACTTTATTTTTGGGGGCTCGAAAATCACTGCAGATGGTGATTGCAGCCATGAAATTAAAAGACGCTTACTCCTTGGAAGGAAAGTTATGACCAACCTAGATAGCATATTCAAAAGCAGAGACATTACTTTGCCGACTAAGGTCTGTCTAGTCAAGGCTATGGTTTTTCCATTGGTCACGTATGGATGTGAGAGTTGGACTGTGAAGAAGGCTGAGTGCCGAAGAATTGATGCTTTTGAATTGTGGTGTTGGAGAAGACTCTTGAGAGTCCCTTGGACTGCAAGGAGTTCCAACCAGTCCATTCTAAAGGAGATCAGTCCTGGGTGTTCGTTGGAAGGAATGATGCTAAAGCTGAAACTCCAGTACTTTGGCCACCTCATGTGAAGAGTTGACTCATTGGAAAAGACTCTGATGCTGAGAGGGATTGGGGGCAGGAGGAGAAGGGGACGACAGAGGATGAGATGGCTGGATGGCATCACGGACTCGATGGACATGAGTTTGGGTGAACTCCGGGAGTTGGTGATGGACAGGGAGGCCTGGAGTGCTGCGATTCATGGGGTCGCAAAGAATTGGGCATGACTGAGCAACTGAACTGAACTGATGTATGATCAAGAAATAAAATTTACACAGAAGACATAAAAAGCACATAGAAGACATACTGTTTTTCTTCAAAGAGCTTTTATTTTCACTATATTTGTTTTTGGAAAAAAATACTTTGTTCATTCAGGAATTGTATTTTCACATACTTTTTTTCATGCATTAATTTATATGTTAACTGTATTATGAAGAAAATACATAATACATAATATTTGCTTGGAAGAAAGAGAAACATTTCTGATTAGTAAGTGTTACCATAGTGGTGGGAAATCATTTCAGAGAAGGAGTGACTACAAAACAAAAATAAACACAAAATCAAAGCAAAAATGAAGAATGGGCCCAAGTAACTGTACATGCATTTATTAGAAAGTAATAAAAATAACCATGAGTACCTGGTATACTAGAGCCATTTTGCAGGGATTTTTTAAAAATAATATTTAAATTACTGTATGATGATATACTAGAAGGAAATTTATACTGTTGTAGCATCTGAAATATAAGATTTATCATTCTCAAAATGATGCTGAAGCCAAACAAATATACTTATTCATTTTTTTTGTAGGTTGCTATGTTAATATTGGGCTTCACTAAAAGATTCCAATGCAAGGGACTTGATTATTCCATCGATGAGCTTAGTGACTTTTGAGACAAACTCAATTCATATTTGAATGCAATGTTTTCTTCAATAAATTCATGTCATAATGAATATAGAGGCCATAGAAATAGTGATTGATTATTCTTTTGTGCACAATGTGCAATTGATGTTTTTCTTTGTTGGCATAAATTAACTTACCTCTTTAACTTTCCAAGACAAAATAAGCTAACCCTTCTTCTTTTTCACTGGTGCTGTATTAGAATGATGTATACTCACTGGCACCTTTGTTTTTTTAATAAATATTGCTACAATAGTTTAAAAATACTCACAAACTGAAGCTTCCCAGGTCACTGAGTGGTAAAGAATCCACCTGCCAATGCAGGTCACAGGAGATGTGAGCTCAATCCCTGGGTTGGGAGGATCCCCTGGAGAAGAAAGCGGCAACCTGTTCCAGTATTCTTGCCTGGAAAATTCCATGGATAGACGAGCCTGGCAGGCTATAGTCCATGGGATCACAAAGAGTTGAACATGAGTGACTGACTCAGCATACACGCACGCACTCACAAATTATTCGGTTCAGTTCAGTTCAGTCGCTCAGTCGTGTCCGACTCTTTGCAACCCTATGAATCGCAGTACACCAGGCCTCCCTGTCCGTCATCAACTCCCGGAGTTCACTCAGACTCACGTCCATCAAATCAGTGATGCCATCCAGCCATCTCATCCTCTGTGAAATTATTAGAAGTGCTTAAATCACTCAAGTTGGTGGTTAGTGCAATTTTTATACATTGACAATTCTGAGGAAGATAAATTTACCTATAAATAAGAATGCTTACTGTATCTAAATTGTATGTGTTGAAATATAAACAGCAAAAGCATCTTAGAGATGTTCTGAATACCTTATAATATGAAAGTTGTGCTTTAGTGGGTTTTGAAATTGGATTTAGAGAATATTAAGGCAAAAGATCGATAGAGATGGATTGTTTCATATAGAGAGCAAGCATGTTATCATTGCTTAAAGGATTACCCATACTGTGCTTCTAACTTTCAACAAAGTATACTGGTATCATTGAAACAGAAAAGCACATTCTTAAGATTTCAGATCATATCAGTGAGAGGTCTTTTTATTCTTTGACCCTGTAGCAAGTAAAATTGTATGAACCCAAGGTGATACTTTCCATCTGTTTCTGAGTAGTCCAATCATTCTAGCATTAAATACAAAGAATTCTAGAATAATAATGAAATAACATTTTTACCTGGTTATTTCCAATTTGTACGAGTACCATCAACATAGTAATCTATGTGAATGGTCACTTTCGGAGGTTCTTGGTGTATACCCGCCCCCCCCCCCCAAGAGTATTTTGCAATTGTGATTAGTTTTTAATAGAAAGTGATGATTTTTTTCAATTTACTTTTAAAATCTGATTTCACTTTAGAGTATATAGGGTACAATATAATGACACATTTATTTTCTTCCTTTTTGCTTATCTTTGAGCCAATTATTTACTAAGGAGAAGACATGAAAAATTTCTGGAGTATGTTTAGGATGACCTCTTGCACATGTAGTTTCATAATTTCTATCTCTTCCATCTTTGCGTAGCTCAAAAATAGTGCAGCTGTCTAGGACACACATTATTGCAAGGTTTATTACTGCCATTGATTTCCTTTTCTTTGTCTCCATCTAGCATTTGATGCATTGTCAACTGCCTTTTGGTAAATACTTTTCCTGTGTATTTTATACTGGTCCACAACAAGCCAAGCAGAACAAAAATAAGGTATTCATTCACTATTCAAAACTATTTTTTCTGGTAAATGTAAATTCTAATACCCATACAAGGTTGCAGTCTTTCTGCAGGGATACAGAGAGAGTAAATCAGAAAGTACAGCATATTGAATTTACCTTGACTGTTGGCATTTCTCTTGATTACATGTATACTGGGCTCATGTGGAAGGTTTGGGAATGCTCTTGCTACAAATATTAAGTACTTCTCCCAGTGAAGAATTATGGGGGAAAGCTTATAATTTTTGTATTTGATTTCTAGGAAAGATTATCTACCTTACTGTAAGACTATGAGTAGAATCTCATTATAGCTCTGTTTTTTCTTTAGACTATTTAACAAATTTAGCTCAGATAGTTTATCTTCTTACTTTTTATTTGAGATGTATGGCAAAACCAATACAGTATTGTAAAGTAAAATAAAATAAAATCTGAAAAAAATTAAGTAAAATTCAACACAATTATTTCAAACAACAAAAACAAAATAACACATAATTAATGGCTTCCCTGGTGGCTCAGATGCTAAGAGTTTGTCTGCAGTGCAGGAGACCCCATTTTGATCCCTGGTTCAGGAAGATCCTCTGGAGAAGGGAATGGCAACCCATTCCAGTAATTCTTTTCTGGAGAATTTCATGGACAGAAGAGACAATCCATGGGATTGCATAGTCAGACACGACTGAGTGACTAACACTTTCACTTTCAATGGAAGAACAGAAAGCGTTTTTAGAATTGGAGAACATTAAATAACCACTGATCTTCCCAGGGCGGGCTAGTGGTAAGGAGCCTGCTTGTGAATGCAAGAGACTTGCAAGAGGGTTTGGTCCCTTGATTGGGAAGATCCCTTGGACAAGGAAATGGCCACCCACTCCAGTATCTTGCCTGGAAAATCTTGTGGACAGAGGAGCCTGGCAGGCTACATTGCATTGTGTTCCAGAGCTGGCCATGACTCAAGCAACTTAGCATGCACATAATCACTAATAAAAAAAAATTAACTTATTCCCTCCCTGTAGAGACTTCAAATATTTTTGTTGAATAAAATATTTTTGGGGTATTTAATAATTTTTAAATATTATTAATGCTTAATTACAACTATATTTTATATACTATCTGCATGTTGTGACATACAACATTTATAAAATCTTTAGTTTATTTAGCTTGACTTCTCTGATTTAAATCACTATTCTAACTTATTTCTGTCCTCCAAGTTTTCCTTTGCTTTCTGAAGCCTGATTTGTGGTGACTCATCTGTCTTTTTTGGTTGGTTGGTTGTTTAAGTTACCGTTACTTGAAACCTTTGCATTTTAAACAAAAACAATTTCTATTTCTTCCTAATGAAGCAGATCCTTTGTGCTCTGTTTCAGAGCTTGTACCACCCACATTTTGCTGAGAGTCTTATATTTCACTTAGGTTTCTCTCAATTCTCCTCGTATATGGGTAAACAGAGTTCAGCAGTGGTACTCAGTTCCTTTATCCCTGTCTTCCTCTAAAATTTCTTTAAAGTCCCACTTCTGTAGATGGCATGACCTCTGAAAAGTTCATATATCCTTAAAATTTCTACTTTTAAGAACTGCCCTTGATACTAAGTTTGGTTACCGATAGTTGTATTGTTTTTATCAATTTCTTGATGAATAAATTGAACACTTAAAATGTGCCTGTCTCAGGTGAGGTAATTCTCTAGACCAGTCAACTCTAACAAAGGAACAAGGTGAATATCTCAGTACTGCCCCCAGGGTTAGCAAGTGAGGCGAAATGTCCAAGTGAAGGAGAAAATTAAGCAGATATTTCCATAAATGTCTAACCCAGAAGGCTTCCCTTTTGACTTTATTAACAGTGTATCAAACAAGTCATTGTTTGGCCTTCTTGTCTCCCTCTGTAGTCTGTCTGGTGCATCGCAGCAAGCTCTAATATTCTGGTCTAGAATTTTTCACCAAATATGAAATTCCAGCACAAGTTTATTTCAGGTGGTATGCCCATATATCCCGATAATCCTTTGCTTCCCTCATGTTCCACATCGAATCAACCATGTAGTCCTATAAATTTTATTTTCCGAAAATCGTTCCTCCCACTTGCAGTTCCAACCTCATTCCCTGTGCTTTAGTAAACAATTTAATTATCCTTTGTCTGTACTATTGAAATGGTTAACAGTTTCTGTTCCTGATCTCATTTGTTTGTGCTTCTTCTTTACCTTATACATTAAGAGATCTTTTTCAACACAAAAATGGTCTGTACTTAAATCCATTTGTCATGGTTCTTTGTGTACAGGCTTAAACCCAAACTGTGTTAAGTCCAACACAGTTTCATTCTCAAATTTCTCTCTAGTCTTGACTGTTGCTCTAATTGCCTTTATAAATCTCACTCTATCTATACTATAATGGATGTAAATAGTTCTGATATATGAAGCTTCTCTGCTGTTGATATATCTGCTTTCTTTTCTTGAAGAGAATCTTTGCTCTTCATCCTTCTGGTGATAGGAATAAACATTTTAAAGACTGCTCTCCTACTAAAAGCTATAGCATAATGTATCAAATATAATGGTATATAACATTATCTCTTATAAAGATGATCCTCTTGTTAGCTCCATTTTTACTATTGAAGAGACTAAAATATATGGAGGTTAAATAACTTGTCCACGGTCAAAATCTGGGAGCATGTCAGAGCTGATATCTATAACAAAAAATGTACTCTGTTATCACTCAAGGACTTCTCTGTATTAATTTAGTGCAAAGATGTGGAGGTTAAGAAGAACTTAACCTCCAATTACATGTATAAAGTAAGTATATACCAAATGCAAGGAATTATTAAAGGAAGGTTTTATTATTTTCATGTGTTTGTTTGGGTCTTTATCCTTGATTAAGAGCTCCACAAACATTGTGGCTTAATTTAAAATAGATACAATAATAGACTCAGTTGGGTAGGCAGTACATGATAACACAGAAATATGTAACAGACAGAGACACAACTCTGAAAAAGAGACAGTGGTTACTGTCTCGGTCATCTTCTTTATTAGAACAGAAACTCAAAACAGTATATTGCAGGCCAAGCATCTCTCTCCTAGAGGGGAATATTCCACCTAAAATAGCTCCAAGGTGATTCTGGATCAATTTCAGAAATAAGAACAGTTCTTTTTCATATGGAAAAGGTAGGAGTCTGTCCCTCATAGAAAGAATGCCATGTATTTCTATTTTACCTATCGGCCAGGCAGATTGTGATAGTTTAAATTTTAGCTAAATTAATCTCATAGTTATTTCACCTTTTTTCTGAGATAGAAAAAAAAAAAACAGGAAAGTACTATTTTCAGTTTCTAATAAGTTTCTTAGAACATAATGAAAAAAATTTGAGTAAAAGATATTTGAAAAAGCACTTTAAATATGACTCTCTCTCTCTCTCTCTCTCTCTGTTCTGTGCTAAGTTGCTCAGTTGTGCCTGACTCTGCAACACCATGGGCTGTAGCCCACCAGGCTTCTCTATCCATGGGGATTCTCTAGGCAAGAATACTGGAGTGGGTTGCCATGGATCGAACCCAGGTCTCCTGCATTGCAGGCCAATTCTTTATCATCTGAGCCACTGGGGAAGCCCTATATATATTACCTTTCTTTGAAATTCATGGTGTTTTCTTGGCACCTTATACAAGTAGAAAAAGGTTTCTTTTTTATTTTGATGGAACACTGAATGGCAACTTTTACTTAAAGTATTTTTGTGAAGCAAGATAGCACCATTATCTAGTAGAGAATGTATTCTTGTTATATTTATTCCACTCTTGGAATGTAAAACATCACCATATTACATCTGTCAGAAATAAATAGAAATATGAATGTGATTTTTTTTTTTTATTGATTACTTCTAAGCGCAGGCATTACAGATTTCTGGGTGGACTTGCAATGCTCTCCTTCAAGTCAATACATAGCTCTCTAGATCTACTCACTTCTATAAAATGGTCAGTGTATTGTTGAGCACACTCTGTTTCGAAGACAGAGAGGCAGTATAGCATTTCAATTGGAATTGTTTTGACTGGAGCGTTGGGTGATTAAGCTGGTCAGTTGTGGAAATGTATTGATTTCGTTATATATTTTCAGGAAGCAATTTTTCTTTTCTGAAACACTGTGTCATCATGCACTATTTAGAATTTCTTCTCTTCCCAGAGGGACATGGAATAGCTTTCAACAACTGAAATAAAGATGTAACAATGTAAAAAGAAAATATTTTGTCATTGTTGTATTCAACTCAACTCCTTAAGTGTTAATACAGAATCTGCAAGTATGAATTTGTGTTTTTCTTGATTCTTAAAGGTTTATAAAGTAAGTGTATTTCAGTTTATTATACATCAGTCATGCCATCCAGAAAAGCACATGGGGTATATTACAATTTTAAATTACAGCCAACACATGAAATATATGAAATGTTTAGTTTTATACCTGGAATAGAATGTTGCTTACATTTTATACTGGATGTTTTTCCCTTTTTTTCCTAGATTTCTTTGCTTTAGGATTGTTCTTTAAAATTGGCTATTTTAAATGAATGGCTTCATGATATCTTTTTAAATATTTATTTTTGGAAAGAAACTGACATATATTGAGCCTACATTATATGCCAGGCACTTTAAGATTATATTTCATTTAGTAGTCATAAGAATTACTTGAAGTAGAAATCATTATCACCTTTTGCAGATAAGAAAAAATGAAGGTAAGACTCAAAAATATTACATATCAAAATCCATCCAAATAATAAGTATAATAATATATAATAGTTGTTGTTAAGTCACTGAGTCACGTCTAACTCTTTTGTGATCCCATAGACTGTAGCCCACCAGCTCCTCTGTCCTTGAGATTTCCCAGGCAACAAGAATGGAGAGGGTTGACATTTCCTTCACCAGGGGATCTTCCTGACCCAGGAATTGAAGCCTGAATTAGCCAGCAGATTCTTTACCACTGAACCACGTGGGAAACCCAATATATTAGTAAAATATGCCATATTTCTTTAGCACATTCAATAGCTGGTCTTATCCTCTTCCCCTTTTCCTCATTAAATGGAGATTAGATATTTAAAATACTTTATTTTTCAGTTTTTGTTGCAGCTAAGGGTGGCTTAATGACCTGCTGCTGCTGCTGCTGCTGCTAAGTCGCTTCAGTCGTGTCCGACTCTGTGTGACCCCATAGACGGCAGCCTACCAGACTCCTCCGTCCCTGGGATTCTCCAGGCAAGAGTACTGGAGTGGGTTGCCACTTCCTTCTCCAATGCATGAAAATGAAAAGTGAAAGTGAAGTCACTCAGTCGTGTCCGACTCTTAGCGACCCCATGGACTGCAGCCCACCAGGCTCCTCTGTCCATGGGATTTTCCAGGCAAGAGTGCTGGAGTGGGGTGCCATTGGCTTAATGACCTAGGCTTGGTCAATAGGATGTAAAAAGAAGTCCCTATAGAAGGTGTCCTCCTTATTTTGTTTTTTTCTTCTGTCTGAAAAATAGATTTGGTACCTAGAGTTACGCAGTCATTTTGAGATCACATGAAAATTGGTAACTGGGAAGACAAATGATTCTGCAATATTAGATGTTTCTGAAATGCGAGGTCCTAGTTGTCCAACTCAGGGATTGATGTTGCATAAGAAAAATAAATTGCTTGTTTTTTGAAAGGTCATGTTTCTATGACCTTTTATTACTTTAAGCCTGACAAATCTTTTCTAAGTAACTAAGCACACTTCCATTGTTGGTTTCTGTAGGAGGTAGGGGAGGGTTTGGGTTCTGAGACTGTATCACCAAAGAAATTTTAGTCCACATTAAAAAAAAAAAAAACTGTTAAGGAAATGTGGTAATAGTTTAAATGAATCAAATTAACAAATTATCAAGCTTCTATTGTGGGCAGGTCACTTAGTGAAACACAGGATGTGAAGGAGTTAATATATTTTTTTGTATGTTTCTTTGTTTAAACTTCTGTCTTAGCTCCAGTGTGGTTGAAGATCTGAATTTTTCTAATTTTTGACTGATTCCAAGCAGCTAGGTCTGGCTTAGAAAAGAGGCACACAAAGCCTAGACTTTTCTCTGAGCATTAATTTCTATGACTTCTCTAATTTTTGGTAACAATTCTATCTCCTCTTCCTCTCCCCCATGCCTCTTCTCCTTCTCCATCTTTCCTTCTCCTTTCTACTTAATCAGAATTTGTTGATTCTAGTTTGTTTGCTTGCTGTCCTTTCCTCTCTCCTAAAAATGTATGAAATTCAGGTTTGGATTTGTGGCTTTATGGTAATTAATTGCTGTGTTTTGTGTAATTTAACATTATTATTATTATTTTAAATATAAAAGGTAGAGCTAATTCTCTGGATAGAGTAAGTGACTACTAGAAGATACGGGGTTATGAACCTGGTTATTCTGGCCTGTAAATTTGTGAATTGTACTTTATTTTCCAGAAGGTAATCCAGTCTATTAATACGTGAAAACTAGAGGAAGTAGGTAACTGAGAAGGAATGATTAGGTAATTAAGTTTTTCAGAAACAGCCAAGGTTATAGTTTTCAGTAAACAAACACAGCCTCCTGTCTTGACAAAGACTTGGTTAAAAATTCACTGCTTTCTAGGATGGTAGTAATTTTTTACACTTTTGTCATCTCTTCCTTATAAATTGCAAAAAGATGGGAGAGTCATGGTTCACCTTACAGTTTTCCTTTTGATTATAACAATTTTAAGGCAAATCAAAAGTAAGACCAGACAAGCTGACAGGGCCCCTTTAAATACCTTCTTTACTGTTTAAATACAGTCCAAGAGTCCAAAACAGAAAGTCTGGGCTTTTGAAACACAATCAGACCAGATGTATAGAGACATTTTGAAGGCTGACTTAGATATAAATATTCAATAGTGTTGGATGATTTGGGGGTTAGGGTATGACTTTATTAGATGAAAATTAGGTCAATTATGGAGTAAAAAGAGGGCTAAAATATAATATTATGCTTGTAAACTTGTTCAATAGATAAACAGTTTGCAATGGATGAATATTTGAACAAAGGAAATCAGTTGGCCTTTTACCAGGCATGTGAATGAACAATAAATTTCACGCTAGTTTTCATTTTTTTCCCTTCTAAGAATTATTTAGATAAGTGTGGTAAAATGGAAAGTAATGTGGGAGAGAATATTTGAAAAGTGAAAATAGAAATTATTATCTATTTTCACTATTGTGAAGCTAGGAGAGTTTGTTTGATTAGGAATAATCAGAAGAATTACAGGAAATTATTTTAATAGTTTTCAATATTAAATGAAACTGGGTTTTTGGAAAATCCAAAAACATTTTGAAAATAAAGATATTAATTCAACAAATGCAGTGTATAGTGTGAAAACTTTTTTCCTCCTCAAAAATGTTATAAATGATAATATTACAATGGAGAATTGAGGTTAACTTCTTTACTGTATCTATGTCAATTAATGATACTTGTCTTTATTTCTCCCATATGCCTACTGATATTTTATGCTTTGTAATTCACAGCAGTCATGGAACTGATATCATCTTTTATTGTCAACTGTTTCATAATTTAATAATATATATATGCTTTTAAAAACAATTATTGCACTACTGAATTTTTCAATGGCCACTTTGCAATGTTTTAAAATGAAATGTAAGTTAATAGAATGTCCAAAAATATGGCTTCTTTAGAAAAAATATGAATTAGAAAACAATTTTCAAATTGATACTTGATTATCAACCTATAAGTTACTAAGGCAAGGGTTATAATAATTATTATTTATTTAATAATCAAGTAGCCTGTTTGCAAGTATGTTTCCTGAGAAAATGAAATAAATAATAATATTTATGGAGAACAACTGATTAGTTGTTATAGTTGATTTTAGTTGTTATTAGTTTTTTCTTAGCTATAAAGCATGATATCAATTGAAAAGGTAAGGAAAGCACTTTATTATATAAGGTATGTGAGAAGCCAGCCATGGAGTCAGCATACAGGACTGTATTCTGTTCTTGCTCAGCCACTCAATTGTGTAGTATTCCACTAAAAAGTTTATGAAAGGCATTTGGCCATGAAAGGAGAGCACATATATAATTTTTCTAATGGCTCAAATAAGATGAAGAAAATACAGCTTGGAGATAATGTTCAAAATTCCTTTTACATAGCAGTGTATGAGGGTTTGCTGAGAACTCAATCATGACTGAGAAATCATAATTCTTTTATAATACTCTCTTTCATTTTTTAAGCAACACTAATATATGTACTTATATCTTCAAATCTCAGCTTGTGCAATTCTAAAATAGAGCTAACACATCCCTTTTAACCTGAAATCATGAAACCAAAGCCTTGACTAGGTAAGGAATGGCTTTAGAATTGAATTAGTCTACATTTTTTCCCCATTGTGAATATTTTTACATCATTGTAATTTTATTAGCTCATGATGAGTCCGTCAACTTTAGGCTACTTCTTGATCTTATGATCAAATTCCCTTTATTATTTTCCTGCTAAGGTGATTTACAATTGAACTCATTTATTGATAGGAAAGTCTGTCTTATTTTTGAGGACAGATTGATGTAAGAAGAATGTCTCTACCTTAGCCAAACATATACTTTGATATATTTTTCTCCTAAATAACCTAGTTTCACAATATAATGACATCAATAACACATTTGGTCCCTACTCCAGATAATAACCCTTCAAATATTTAAAGATTATAATTTTTACCACACTCCCCATTCTGATTTTCTCAAAAATTTAGACTCTTTTTATTTTAGAACAATAACAACGATATTTATAGAAAAACCTTTCTGAGACTTTACAGGAATATGTAAACCTGGATTTCAATATGTGAAGAACTTACATCTTTACTATGTTGAGTCTCAGTCTAAAAACACGTGTCTTACTATTTATTTAGACCTTTGATTTCATCAGTGTTGTTCAGTTTTCAGTATACAAGTCCTTAGTTCAGTTCAGTTGTTCAGTCATGTCCAACTCTTTGAGACCCCATGGATTGCAGTACGCCAGGTTTCCCTGTCCATCAACAACTCCCAGAGCTTGCTCAAACTCCTGTCCATTAGTCGGTCAATTGAGTCGGTGATACCATCAAACCATCTCATCCTCTCTTGTACCCTTCTCCTCCACCTTCAATATTTTCCAGTATCAGGGTCTTTTCTAATGAGTCAGTTCTTCCCATCAGGTGGCCAAAGTACTGGAGCTTCAGCCTCACCATCATCCTTCCAATGAACATTCAGGACTGATCTCCTTTAGGATGGACTGTTTGGATCTCTTTGCAGTCCAAGGGACTCTCAAGTGTCTTCTTCAACACCACAGTTCAACAGCATCAATTCTCTAGCACTCAACTTTCTTTATGGTCCAACTCTCACATCCATACATGACCACTGGAAAAACCATAGCCTTGACTAGATGGACCTTTGTCAGCAAAGTAATGTCTCTGCTTTTTAATATGCTGTCTAGGTTTGTCAGAGTGTTTTTTTTTAAGGAGAATGTATCTTTTAGTTTCATAGCTGAAGTCACCATCTGCAGTGATTTTGGAGCCTGAGAAAATAAAATTTGTCACTGTTGCCATTGTTTCCCCATCTATTTGCCATGAAATGATGGGACCAGATGCCATGATCTTAGTTTTCTGAATGTTGAGTTTCAAGCCACCTTTTTCATCCTCCTCTTTCACTTTCATCAAGAGGCTCTTTAATTTTTCTTCAGTTTCTGCCATAAGGGTGGTGTCATCTGCATATCTGAGGTTATTGATATTTCTCCTGGCAATCTTGATTCCAGCTTGTGTTTCTTCCAGTCCAGCATTTCTCATGATGTACTTTGCATATAAGTTAAATAAGCAGGGTGAAAATATACAGCCTTGACGTACTCCTTTCCCAAACTGGAACCAATTTGTTGAACCATGTCCAGTTCTAACTATTACTTCTTGACCTGCATACAGATTTCTCAGGTGGCAGGTCAGATGGTCTGGTATTCCCATCTCTTTAAGAGTTTTCCACAGTTTGTTGTGATCCACATGGTCAAAGGCTTTGGTATAGTCAATAAAGAAGTAGATGTTTTTCTAGAATTCTCTTGCTTTTTCAATAATCCAAGAGATGTCGGCAATTTGATCTCATTCCTCTGCCTTTTCTAAATCCAGTTTGAACATCTAGAATTTCTTGGTTCACATATTTTTGAAGCCTAGCTTAGAGAATTTTCAGCATTACTTTGCTAGTGTGTGAGATGAGTGCAATTGTTTGGTAGTTTGAACATTTTCTGGCATTGCATTTCTTTGGGACTGGAATGAAAACTGACCTTTGCCAGTCCTGTGGCCGCTGCTGAGTTCTCCAAATTTGTTGGCATATTGGGTGCAGCATTTTACCAGCATCATCATTTAGGATTTGAAATAGCTCAACTGGAATCCTATCACCTCCACGAGCTTTGTTCATAGTGATGTTTCCTAAGGCCCACTTGACTTCGCATTCCAGGATGTTCGGCTCTAGGTGAGTGATCACACCATCGTGGTTATCTGGGTCATTAAGATCTTTTTGTATATTTCTTCTGTGTATTCTTGCCACCTCTTGTTAGTATCTTCTGCTTCTGCTAGGTCCATACCATTTCTGTCCTTTATTGTGCCCATCTTTGCATGAAATGTTCCCTTGGTTTCTCTGATTTTCTTGAAGAGATCTCTAGTCTTTCCCATTCTAAGTTCTACATATGTATTACTTGTTGTTCTGCCACTAAGTCATGTCCAACTCTTTGCAACACCATGAACTGTGCACACCAGTCTTCCCTGTCATTCTCTGCCTCCTATTAGATTCACATATAACCATGTCATTTTTTGAGTGACTGTAGATAGTGTGATGTTTTTAATTTCAGCATCTATGTTTTCTTTGGTAGTATACAGAAATATAGTTGGTTCTTATATTTCTACACAAATAATCATTTTCTCAGCAGAGAGTTTTCTTTCTTTCTGATCTTTATGACTTCTATTTCCTCTTCTTGCCTTATCACCCTAGAACTTCAAGCCTTACAGTGAATGAGTGGTGAAAGGACATATTTGCCTTATTCTCAATGCTAGTGGGGAAGCATTCACTGTCTCATTATTTATAATAATGTTAATGTAGATTTTTTGTAGGTGATTTTATCATGTGAGCATGTTCACCTCTATTCCTGTTTTTCTGAGAATCTTATTGTGAATAAATATTGAATTTTATAATTTAGTTTTCCTGTATCAATTAATATAATCATGTGATTTTCTTCTTTGTCTTGTTAATAAAATAAATTAACATTGATTTTTCCAATATTTGTATTGATGTTAAAGCAAACTCATAAAGAAATAAGTACATGGATTTAAAAGAAAGTTATCTATTAGGCAGTAAATATCTAATATATAGTGTATAAATGAAAACAATCTCTCCAATTACTTGAAAAAAATCAAATTTATGTACGCAATATGCTTTTACATATATGCTACATACAAATATTTTCTTGATTTCTTGCTTGTTAACTTTTGTATATACAACTTATAATGTGCCAAGTGACATTTTCAAGTACTAATTCATTTAGTCATTGTAATCTGTAAGGTATTATTACTATTGCTTTTTATGTTATTGACTGAAGTAGTAACAGGAAAGGAAAACAAGTCAAAATTGAACCCTAAATATTTACTCAATTTTTTCTTTGCTGCCATAAAATTACTTAGATATTTATGCTAATAGAAAAAAAAAACTATGAGGGTTTAATTTTTTGTTTCAAGAAGAGTTTTATTACTTTTTCAAAGCATCACTGTGATTCTGATGTTATAAATGAGAGAATTTTATATAAGCTTGCATTTCCTGAAAACATACAGCAGTATGAAGAAGGAACATAGAACTTAAGGTGATCATTCTTAATTCATTCAATAAATTTTCTTGATCTATTTTTAGTAAAACTTTGTCACTCAAAAAATAAGACTGGATAATAAAAGTAAGGGATATGGGAAGAATACTAGTTGAAATAGATGTTTAAGTCATATTTTAGAAGCCATTGAAAATGATATTTTAAAACAGAACAATTAAATTAATACATTTTGCTATCTATCATGCTAACCAACGGAGAAGGCAATGGCACCCCACTCCAGGACTCTTGCCTGGAAAATCCCATGGACGGAGGAGCCTGGTTGGCTGCAGTCTATGGGGTCGCGAAGAGTCGGACACGACTGTGCGACTTCCCTTTCACTTTTCACTTTCACGCATTGGAGAAGGAAATGGCAACCTACTCCAGTGTTCTTGCCTGGAGAATCCCAGGGACGGGGGAGCCTGGTGGGCTGCCGTCTATGGGGTCCCACAGAGTCAGACATGACTGAAGTGACTTAGCAGTAGCATGCTAACCAAGGGGTTAATTTACATGTGGCTTCAGAAAGAATGATTCTTTGTTCAGTCATTCTATAAACTTAGTAAATATCTATTGTGTGTAAGGTATTTTGTGTGGTTTGGGAACTGAAATGGAACTGTGCCAGGGTTTTACCTTAAAAATGCTCTAAGGGAAGGAAGACATGTGAGAAGAAGAAGCCTTAATGCAGTGTGGTAGCTCTTGTAATAGATACTATGCACAAAGTGATGTATTTTGGATGAATGGAAGTACTTACAGGGGGATCAGATTTTTGCCAAATACATTAACAATTTTTAAGAAATAGAGTGATTTCTTAAAAAAAAAAAGGAATAACAGACTGAGGAGGAGTAGGTCATAATTATGAAAACATTCAACCAGCACTTTGCAAATCACATAAAAAAGTATTGGAAGTTGATTTCCTCCACTGGTTGAGATTCGGCTAGGAGACTACACCTCTATGGTCTCTTGAATGCAATACTCTGTGGGGAAACTGTGAAGTGCTGTGCACAATTGCCAGATCATAGAGAAATGTCTTAAGTAAAAAACATTTTAACAAGTTTTTATCAAAAGCTCTTATGGGTTTCTCTCTCTCTGGTTGCTGCTGTGGGAAATACAAATAAGTACAATGCATAGATAATATTTTTCACTAGCTTATATTCAGGTTGAAAAGTATCCTTACTTATTTAACAAATGAGTGTACTGCACTTCCACTAGAGATTAGATGTTTTTGCTATTTTCATTATTTATGAACAGCTATCACTTTTGAGATCCCAGGGTACTTCACTGGCCCTGTAACATCCTATTACTTTCATTCTTTCAGGGTGACTGTATAGTTGTGATAATCTCCGTTATAGATAGGATGATCACACTGATATTCAGAAAAGTTTTAAAAAGCACCCAGGATTACCCAACTGGTAAATGGCACAGCTAAGTTTTAAACCCAATTCTAGTTAATGCTAATTCCAAAACACATACTGCTTGGTGATAAGCTAAATGATCCATTAGAAAGCAATCTAACAACACTAAGCAATTATTTAGAGCAATTGTTTAGAGTTATAATGGACAATTCATATGTTAGTTACAAATATCAGACATTTTTTTCTTACAAAGAACATTACAATTTCACATATTATAATACTTCCTAACATGTCTTAAGCCCTTGACATGCTCCATGCATTATTCTAAAGAACTTATACTTGATCATCACCATAAATCTGTGAGGAATTTCATTGCTAATCATCTAAATTTTAGAGAAAATATTCCCTTTAATCTCATCACATTATCCCAGCTATCAAAACTATCTGTTTCTTTGAAACTTCCTCCTTCCCATACACACTGCAGTGGTGTTAATGTTCAGTTGCTAAGTTATGTTTAACTCTTTGTGACTCCGTGGACTGCAGCACGCCCAGTCTTTCTTGTCCTTCACTGTCTTCTGGAGTTTGCTCAAGAACATGATCATTGAGTCGAAGATGCCACCCACCATCTCATTCTCTGTGCTCCCTTCTCCTCCTGCCCTCAGTCTTTCCTAGGATCAGTGTCTTTTCCAGTGAGTCGACTCTTTCTATCAGGTGGTCAAAGTATTGGAGCTTCAGCTTCAGCATCAGTCCTTTCAATGAATATTCATGGTTGATTTCTTTAGGATTGACCGGTTTGATCTCCTTGCTGTCCAAGGGACTCTCAAGAGTCTTCTCCGGTACCACTATTTGAAAGCATCAGTTCTTCAGCACTCAGTCTTCATTATGGCCCAACCTGAATACTTATTTAATAGAAACTAATCTGAAATTATTTAATCATAATTTATCACCACATAGCTTTTTCCTACAGAATCAACACAAACATATTTGGCTATTCTTGAACTTAATATTGGACTCATTACTGTGATGACTGAATCTATCAAAATCTTAAATGCATGTTCAGGTTATTGTGAAAGAAGAGCTAGCATCTTTCTGGAATTTTAATCATAACTAGTTTATTATTAAAACTCATCAAATATCTTATTTATAAACATCATATATGTACTCTAACTGCAGTATGGCATTTTATAATGATAAGAATTTTAATATCAGTAAGCTCGCAAAAGTTTAGTAGAATTAAACAAATGTAAGTTTTTATCATCTTTGGTAAAGTAGGAAAAATAGCATCCAGGTCGAAGGTTTGGAGCAGAATTCAAACAAAATACATGTAAAAAGTTGTTGGCAAAGTAGACAACCATTAAATGCCTTCTGTTAGATTATGGACAAACCTTGTCAGATTTTCAGCCCTTCAGGATGGCATGAGCAATGACCTATATGACATTATATATATATATTTTCTATTTTTCTGGAGAACCTTGATTAGTACACTAATAAAAGTAAAAATCTATTATGTCACACTCTGATACTTATATAGTCAAATGTTGACTTAGAAAGTTAGTTTCAAATTAAATAAGGTGCTTTTAGGTCTTAGAGCAATTTATTTAACACCACAAGCATCTCACCAGAGTGCCAAGCATGGCTTTTACCACACACTATGCTGATGGTAAAAGCACAGGGTTAGAGACTGGTAATACCTACCTGGGAAATAGATGGGGAAACAGTGGAAACAGTGTCAAACTTTATTTTCTGGGGGGCTCCAAAATCACTGCAGATGGTGATTGCAGCCATGAAATTAAAAGATGCTTATTCCTTGGAAGAAAAGTTATGACCAACCTAGATAGCATATTCAAAAGCAGAGACATTACTTTGCCGACTAAGGTCCGTCTAGTCAAGGCTATGGTTTTTCCTGTGGTCATGTATGGATGTGAGAGTTGGACTGTGAAGAAGGCTGAGTGCCGAAGAATTGATGTGTTTGAACTGTGGTGTTGGAGAAGACTCTTGAGAGTCCCTTGGACTGCAAGGAGATCCAACCAGTCCATTCTGAAGGAGATCAACCCTGAGATTTCTTTGGAAGGAATGATGCTAAAGCTGAAACTCCAGTACTTTGGCCACCTCATGCAAAAAGTTGACTTATTGGAAAAGACTCTGATGCTGGGAGGGATTGGGGGCAGGAGGAAAAGGGGACGACCGAGGATGAGATGGCTGGATGGTATCACTGACTCGATGGACGTGAGTCTGAGTGAACTCCAGGAGTTGTTGATGGACAGGGAGGCCTGGCGTGCTGCGATTCATGGGGTTGCAAAGAGTCGGACACGACTGAGTGACTGAACTGAACTGAATACCTACATGTTGGAGGAGAGACAGCACCCCACTGCAGTATTCTTACCTGGAGAATCTCGTGAATGACTAAGCCTGGCAGGCCACAGTCCATGGGTCACACAGAGTCGGACTCGACTGAAGCAACTTAGCATAAACACATGCATATCTATATGTCCAGGAACCAAAGATTATCAAATAATTATCCCTTAGTTAATAAATTGTCAGTGTAACCCTTTCACATTTCCAAGTTTGTTTTTAATGCCATTTTAACATCATGGCAGGAAATTGGAGTAGTGCTAGAGATAAAATATTAGCATATGTAGACTCTTGTATGTTTTCTGTGTTTGCTTATTACAAGGATGGGATTCAGCGACTCCTTAAAAAGCAGCAAAAGATCTGCCTACTACGTGAATCACAACTTAAACAGTCAGGCCCAGAGGTGTGATGAGGCTTTTTATATATTAGGGTTGGCAGCACTGCTAGTTGACTTGTTGATTCCTGTGTATTCTTTTCAGTTTTCCCCTCATTCTTGAATTATAAGATCTATACTGATTCTTAGTATGTGAGCCTTGAAAAGACTTTGGTTTTATTGCAAATTTAAGATTGAAAATCAGATGTGATTTGAAAATGTGTTTACAGCTAGAATATACTGTTTCTCTAAGGAAACATAAGTTCAGTTAGCTTCTTTGAAACATACATTGCTCTTTATAGATGGACTTGCTTAGTGCTTTCTAATTCAGCTTCATCCTTCAACATTTTTTTACATATACTATTAAGTTAAAAGTTTCCTTTGTTTTCAGTTTTACTGATAGTATTAATAATTGACATAGTCTTGGGCCTTAATTTTAGCAACAATTTCATGTACAATATGATATAAATACTGAGAGTATTAGTGAAATAGGTCAATTTTTATCAACTCTAAGCATTTAATTTTAAGTCCATAATGCTTTATTCAGTTTTTACAAGTTAGTACCAATTTAGAAATTATCTGCAAATCAATTTAATAAGGAAAGCAAGTTCATATTTTAATGTACTTACTATAATTATAAAATAAAAGAAGCTGGCAAACCCATTTGTCATCATAACTACATATTAGACATAGTTACATAAAATATTGCTTCAAAGACATAATTTACTGTGAAAGATCAATGTTGAGAGCATGAAAGTCTGGCAAATATATGGCTTTAATTAATAATCAATAATAATGATAAAAACAATAATAAATTTTCCTTCATAGCAGTCATTCCCAAAGGTATGTAGAAGCCTAAGTAAAAATAGGAAAGAACAGATTTACTTTAGAGAAGACGATACTCTGCCCATATATGCTTTCAATGAAATGAAAGCAAATTTGACTATTTTATATACAGAAATAGCATCATGTTTACATATGTCAAATTTAAAATATCTCTACATACATCAATGGTAATCTGTTCACACAGTAATCATATCAAGATAGTTTAAATGGCATAAATGAGTATTCAGGATGACTAAAAGTGAATTTATTTGTTGTGATGATATGTGAAAAAAAATGGTACACTGTGGCATAATATTTTATCTGTTTTACATATGAAAAAACCAAGCTTATTTGAACGATGCTAAAAAATTTCTTTGCTCTCTTTACCTATTATTTCAATAAATTTTCTTTAGTTCACAGAATCTTGTAAATTTATAGTGACATAGAAACATCTGATTTTTGATTTGAAAGAGTTTAAGCGTTTTAATAAACAGATAAGCCATATTTATTCTGCAAAATTAAGATTTATATATAACTTTAAAGATTTTTTAAATTAAATTTTAAACACATTTAAATTTTAAATTAAATTAAGTATATTTGCTATCTTGCCACCTAAAGATATACCTGATAAATTTTTTTTTGTATATCCTGCCAGGCTATTTTCAAAGAGAACTTTTTCATTTTCAACCAAAAATGTAGGTACCATATATATATATAGTATTAAAATATAATTTTATTTCTAATAAAATATTTTTATGAAAATATAATTTTATTATGAAAATATAGTTTTATTTATTAAAATATTTTTTATTAAAATATAATTCTAGAAGATTTAGAAACACTTGTGTTTGGAAATTGCACTTAGAATAGTATATTGTAATTCAACACAGTATTTTTTCACTGCATTATCCAACCCCCTTTTTTTTTTACTGAAAATATAAGATAGTATTATATTAGTCTGTGAACTGTAAACTTCCAGATGTTCAAGCTGAATTTAAAAAAGGCAGAGGGACCAGAGATCAAATTGTCAACATCTGTTGGATCATCAAAAAAGCAAGAGAGTTCCAGAAAAACATTTACTTCTTCTTAATTGACTATGTCAAAGCCTTTAACTGTGTGGATCACAACAAACTGTGGAAAATTCTTTTTTATAAATTTTAATTTATTTGATTAATTAATTAATTTATTGTGTCTATTTATTTATTTTTAATATAAATTTATTTATTTTAATTGGAGGTTAATTACTTTACAATAAAGATAGCATGGTAGAAATATATGAATCAGAGAGGAAAATTCTTAAAGGGATGGGAATATCAGACCGCTTGACCTGCCTCCTGAGAAATCTGAATTTAGGTCAAATGGTAGAAGGACCAAACAACTGACTGTAAAATGATGGCTGCTTATGGTTGAAGTGGATTCCAAAGAGATGCCAGTTCACAGGAGTCCTTTTAAACTGTGCAAAGGGTGCCGACTTTATCAAAGGGGCTATAAAGGTCATTAGAGAGTTTGAGGGCTTCTCAGGTAGTGTGGTGGTAAGAATCTGTTTGCCAATGCAGGAGACCCACAGGTTCCATCCCTGTGTCTGGAAAATCCCCTGATGAAGGAAATGGCAACCCACTCCAGATTCTTGTCTGGAAAATTCCATGGACAGAGGAGCCTGGCAGGCTATAGTCTATGAGCTCACAAAGATTGGACACAACTGAGCACACACACAACTTGAGAGTTTGAAGGAAAATGATATGGTCAGGTTTGCATGTTATAACAAAGACATGGGATTCAAAACGGAGGGTAATTGGAGTGAGACAAATTAAAGAAAGAAAAATTAGGTTGATTCACTGTCCCAATTTGTTTTAAAAAAGAAAATAGTCATTTGCTCTTAGTCATAACATAAATAGTCATTTATGTTATAGTGGCATTAAAGGTTGAGGTAACTGGATCGATTTGCATGCTTGGGAAGGATAGATAAGGATTTCAGATGGCTCCCAGGTGTTTTATCTGATCTTCTGCAAGATGGTGATGTCTTTTACATAAAATTCTAAAAAAAGAAAGGACCAGAAAATTGCATAAAGTTTCAGTAATATATTCACAGCATCATATTGGAATGAAATAGTTATTTAATCACAGTAAACATTTGTCATATCAAAATATTGTTACTAACTTAATTATTTAATTGTTGTTGTTATTCAGTCTCTAAGTTGTGTCCAGCTCTTTGGGACCCCATGGACCACAGTGTACCAGGCTACCTTGTCCTTCACTATCTCCCGCTGTTTTTTCAAATTTATGTCCATTGAGTCAGTGAAGCCATCCTACCATCTCATTCTCTGTCATCCCCTTCTCCTCCTGCCCACAATCTTTAATTGTTGGTAGAGTTAGCATTTAATTTATAAATCATTCTGTTTTACAAATGACTTATTGCACAGTTTTGAAGGGGGAAAGAGATGAAGTTGTGGAAGAGACTACTCAGTAAGAATTGTGACTGCAAAGGAATGCAGACTCTTCCTCCACTCAGCTAGGCAGATGGTACAGGGGAATCAGAAGGTGAAGTAGGGTGGAATAAAGATACTGGTCTTTCTCTTTGCCTGTCTTCTGCTCTCTTTTGGCACCTCCCATTGACTGAAACATAAGGGAAACCACATAGAGAGAGCCCCGGTGATGTAGTTCATTTACATAGATCATTTTCCTTGGGCTCAGAGATCATAGTAAATAGAAATGAGAAAAGGGTCATAAGTTAAAAGCAAGCATGCAAGCAAAGAAGTAAATATCGGCTAAGCATGCCAAAAGGAAAATTTTCCTTATACTCTTCTAGGTTCTTTGCTGTTCTAGTAATTAAACAACATAAGACAGATTAACAAGAGAAAAATAAATTTAATTTCAGATGTGTGGGAGTCCCATGAAGATATGAAACCCAAAGATAGAAAATTGAGGCTTACATACCATCCTGAGCTAAGGAATGGGATTGGGATTTGGGGCTTCAAAGGGCAAGAGGGCAATTCACAGGATGACCAAACGAGTAGATGTTAGGTAACCAGACATTTGCAAATAGATCTTTCAGATAAAAAGTTATTTCTGGTAATAACTCTCTTTCTGGGCCAGGCCTACAACTAAATTCTTTTAGAGAGTGAAAGATAAAAGTCTTTCTTGAGTCTGCTAGGTCATAACTCCCTTCAACTCAAAATACTCTACTTGACAAAGTGGGAGTTTTTGGAATTACATATCCTGATCCCCTTCAATACCAACCACATATTTATTTTTTTAGCAATGTACTGAAAATAGTTTCAATTACTAACAGTAGAAATCCTCTGACTTAAGTAATGTATAGTTAAGTTGCAAAATAGCCACACACATATTTAAAACACTGAGTTAAAGAATGCTTTTCAAAGTACCTGCAGAGGTGCTAATGGGATGTACCAAATATATCAGAATGGGGATCGACACTCAACATAATTTGCCTTCAGCATTGTACAATCATAGGGGGAAAAGTGCTACACATTCCTAAAGACAAAAATTATTTAACCGATAGTATAAAGTATGGTTTAATCTCTAACCAATTTCCCAAGAGGAGCAGGAATGTGTTTAATGTATTTTCATTGCTACTAGCCATTATTTTTTCTCCTTATGCTTAAAGTTGTCATGGTTAGAATGGAACCTATTTTCAATGCAGTGTGAAAACAGAATATCACCTCTGCCTGTCTGAGCCCTGCCTTTCATTCAAAGTGCTTAATTTTCTGACTCATCCATCTAGATGTTTTGCCAAGTGAAAGTTCTTAAGTTCTGAATAGGAAGAAGGTTGAGGGAGAATAATGGTTTATTCCCTGCCAAGTTTTAAATAAATGAACACAAATGGATATTTTCCAATTAATAATGTCCCATTTCCTCACAAAATCATTGAGTAATAACTACCTAAACCTACATGTGTTCACAATTGATAGATGCTGTAAGTTAAAATCTAATATGAATGATCCTCAGTGAGCTACCCATGCTGGCAAGACTGACTCATTAAATAAATGTGTAATCAAAATAAAGAAAATATTTTTTTGTCTCTTTCTTTAGTAACATTTTTTAAAATTTAAATTTATTTATTTTAATTGGAGGCTAATTACTTTACAATATTGAATTGGTTTTGCCATATATCAACATGAATCCGCCACAGGTATACACATGTTCCCCATCCTGAACCCCTCTCCCACCTCCCTCCCCATACCATCCCTCTGGGTCATCCCAGTGCCCCAGCCCCAAGCATCCTGTATCCTGCATCGAACCTGGACTGGCAATTTGTTTCTTATATGATATTATACGTGTTTCAACGCCGTTCTCCCAAATCATCCCACCCTCTCCCTCTCCCACAGAGTCCAAAAGACTGTTCTATACATCTGTGTTTCTTTTGCTGTCTCACATACAGGGTTATCGTTCAGTTCAGTTCAGTTCAGTACAGTCGCTCAGTCGTGTCCGACTCCTTGCGACCCCATGAATCACAGAACGCCAGGCCTCCCTGTCCATCACCAACTTCTGGAGTTCACTCAGACTCATGTTCATCGAGTCCGTGAAGCCATCCAACCATCTCAATCCTGGGTCATCCCCTTCTCCTCCTGCCCCCAATCCCTCCCAGCATCAGAGTCTTTCCCAATGAGTCAACTCTTCACATGAGGTGGTCAAAGTACTGGAGCTTCAGCTTTAGCATCATTCCTTCCAAAGAAATCCCACGGCTGATCTCCTTCAGAATGCACTGGTTGGATCTCCTTGCAGTCCAAGGGATTCTCAAGAGTCTTCTCCAACACCACAGTTCAAACACATCAATTCTTCGGCGCTCAGCCTTCTTCACAGTCCAACTCTCACATCCATACATGACCACAGGAAAAACCATAGCCTTGATTAGACGGACCTTAGTCGGCAAAGTAATGTCTCTGCTTTTGGATATGCTATCTAGGGTGGTCATTACTTTTCTTCCAAGGAGTAAGCATCTTCTAATTTCATGGCTGCAATCACCATCTGCAGTGATTTTGGAGCCCCCCAAAATAAAGTCTGACACTGTTTCCACTGTTTCCCCATCTATTTCCCATAAAGTGATGGGACCAGATGCCATGATCTTAGTTTTCTGAATGTTGAGCTTTAGGCCAACGTTTTCACTCTCCTCTTTCACTTTCATCAAGAGGCTTTTTAGTTCCTCTTCAGTTTCTGCCATAAGAGTGGTGTCATCTGCATATCTGAGGTTATTGATATTTCTCCCAGCAATCTTGATTCCAGCTTGTGTTTCTTCCAGTCCAGCGTTTCTCATGATGTACTCTGCATATAAGTTAAATAAGCAGGGTGACAATATACAGCCTTGACGTACTCCTTTTCCTATTTGGAACCAGCCTGTTGTTCCATGTCCAGTTCTAACTGTTGCTTCCTGACCTGCATACAGATTTCTCAAGAGGCAGGTTAGGTGGTCTGGCATTCCCATCTCTTTCAGAATTTTCCACAGTTTATTGTGATCCACACAGTCAAAAGCTTTGGCATCTTTCTAAATTCCGTATATATGTGTTAGTATACTGTATTGATGTTTTTCTTTCTGGCTTACTTCACTCTGTATAATCGGCTCCAGTTTCACCCACCTCATTCGAATGGATTCAAATGTATTCTTTTTAATGTCTGGGTAATACTCCATTGTGTATATGTACCACAGATTTCTTATCCATTCATCCCCTGATGGACATCTAGGTTGCTTCCATGTCCTGGCTATTATAAACAGTGCTGCGATGAACATTGGGGGTACACATGTCTCTTTCAGTTCTGGTTTTCTTGGTGTGTATCCCCAGCAGTGGGATTGATGGGTCATAAGGTAGTTCTATTTCCAGTTTTTTAAGGAATCTTCACACTGTTCTCCATAGTGGCTGTACTAGTTTGCATTCCCACCAACAATGTAAGAGGGTTCCCTTTTCTCCACACCCTCTCCAGCATTTATTGCTTGCAGACTTTTGGATCACAGCCATTCTGACTGGCATGAAATGGTACCTCATTGTGGTCTTGATTTGCATTTCTCTGATAATGAATGATGTTGAGCATCTTTTCATGTGTTTGTTATCCATCTGTATGTCTTCTTTGGAGAAATGTCTATTTAGTTCTTTGGCCCATTTTTTTGATTGGGTCATTTATTTTTCTGGAATTTAGCTGCAGGAGTTGCTTGTATATTTTTGAGATTAGTTGTTTGTCAGTTGTTTCATTTGCTATTACTTTCTCCCATTGTGAAGGCTATCTTTTCACCTTGCTTGTAGTTTCCTTTGTTGTGGAGAAGCTTTTAATTTTAATTAGATCCCATTTGTTTATTTTTGCTTTTATTTCCAATATGCTGGGAGGTGGGTCATAGAGGATCCTGCTGTGATTTATGTCGGAGAGTGTTTTGCCTATGTTCTCCTCTAGGAGTTTTATAGTTCTGGTCTTACATTTATATGTTTAATCCATTTTGAGTTTATTTCTGTGTATGGTGTTAGAAAGTGATCTAGTTTCATTCTTTTACAAGTGGTTGACCAGTTTTCCCAGCACCACTTGTTAAAGAGATTGTCTTTTCTCTATTGCATATTCTTGCCTCATTTGTCAAAAATAAGGTTTCCATGGGTGTGTGGATTTATCTCTGGGCTTTCTATTCTGTTCCATTGATCTATATTTCTGTCTTTGTGCCAGTACCATACTGTCTTGATGACTGTGGCTTTGTAGTAGAGCCTGAAGTCAGGCAGGTTGATTCCTCCAGTTCCATTCTCCTTTCTCAAGATTGCTTTGGCTATTCAAGATTTTTTGTATTTCCATACAAATTCTGAAATTATTTGTTCTAGCTCTGTGAAAAATACCATTGGTAGTTTGATAGCAATTGCATTGAATCTATAGATTGCTTTGGGTAGTATATGCATTTTCACTATATTGATTATTCCAATCCATGAACATGGTATATTTCTCCATTTATTAGTGTCCTCTTTTATTTCTTTCACCAGTGTTTTTTAGTTTTCTGTGGAGAAGGCAATGGCAACCCACTCCAGTACTCTTGCCTGGAAAATCCCATGGGTGGAGGAGCCTGGAAGGCTGCAGTCCATGGGATCACTAAAAGTCGGACACAACTGAGCGACTTCACTTTCACTTTTCACTTTCATGCATTGGAGAAGGAAATGGCAACCCACTCCAGTGTTCTTGCCTGGAGAATCCCAGGGACAGAGGAGCATAGTGGGCTGCCGTCTATGGGGTTGCACAGAGTTGGACATGACTGAAGCGACTTAGTAGCATGTATAGGTCTTTAGTTTTTTAGGTAGATATATTCCTAAGTATTTTATTCTTTTTGTTGCAATGGTGAATTGTTTTCTTAATTTCTCTTTCTATTTTCTCATTATTAGTGCATAGGAATGCAAGGCATTTCTGTGTGTTGATTTTATAATTGCAACTTTACTATATTCATTGATTAGCTCTAGTAATTTTCTGGTGGAGTCTTTAGGGTTTTCTATGTAGAGGATCATGTCATCTGCAAACAGTGAGAGTTTTACTTCTTCTTTTCCAATTTGGATTCCTTTTTTTTCTGCTCTGATTACTGTGGCCAATACTTCCAGAACTCTGTTGAATAGTACTGGTGAAAGTGGGCACCCTTGTCTTGTTCCTGACTTTAGGGGAAATGCTTTCAATTTTTCACCATTAAGGATAATGTTTGCTGTGGGTTTGTCATATATAGCTTTTATTATGTTGAGGTATGTTCCTTCTATTCCTGCTTTCTGGAGAGTTTTTATCATAAATGGATGTTGAATTTTGTCAAAGGCTTTCTCTGCATCTATTGAGATAATCATATGGCTTTTAATTTTCAATTTGTTAATGTGGTGAATTACATTGATTGATTTGCGGATATTGAAGAATCCTTGGATCCTGTGGATAAAGCCCACTTGGTCATGGTGTATGATCTTTTCTATGTGTTGTTGGATTCTGATTGCTAGAATTTTGTTAAGGATCTTTGCATCTATGTTCATCAGTGATATTGACCTGTAGTTTTCTTTCTGTGTGGCATCTTTGTCAGGTTTTGGTATTAGGGTGATGGTGGCCTCAAACAAAGGCTGTGAAAAGAGACAAAGAAGGACACTACATAATGATCAAAGGATCAATCCAAGAAGAAGATATAACAATTATAAATATATATGCACCCAACATAGGAGCACCACAGTATGTAAGACAAATGTTAACAAGTATGAAAGGGGAAATTAACAATAACACAATAATAGTGGGAGACTTTAATACCCCACTCACACCTATGGAAAGATCAACTAAACAGAAAATTAACAAGGAAACACAAACTTTAAATGATACAATAGACAAGTTAGACCTAATTGATATCGATAGGACATTTCACCCCAAAACAATGAATTTCACCTTTTTCTCAAATGCACACAGAACGTTCTCCAGGATAGATCACATCCTGGGCCATAAATCTAGCCCTGGTGAATTCAAAAAAATTGAAATCCTTCCAAGCATCTTTTCTGACCACAATGCAGTAAGATTAGATGTCAATCACAAGAGAAAAACTATTAAAAATTCCAACATATGGAGGCTGAACAACACACTGCTGAATAACCAACAAATTACAGAAGAAATCAAAAAAGACATAAAAATATGCATAGAAACTAATTAAAATGAAAACAACCCAAAACCTGTGGGACACTGTAAAAGCAGTGCTAAGGGGAAAGTTCATAGCAATACAGGCATACCTCAAGAAACAAGGAAAAAGTCAAATAAATAACCTAACTCTATACCTAAAGCAACTAGAAAAGGAAGAAATGAAGAACCCCAGGGTTAGTAGAAGGAAAGAAATCTTAAAAATTAGGGCAGGAATAAATGCAAAAGAAAGAAGAGAGACCATAGCAAAAATCAACAAAGCCAAAAGCTGGTTCTTTGAAAGGATAAATAAAATTGACAAAACATTAGCCAGACTCATCAAGAAACAAAGGGAGAAAAATCAAATCAATAAAATTAGAAATGAAAATGGAAAGATCACAACAGACAACACAGAAATACAAAAGATCATAAGAGACTACTATCAGCAATTATATGCCAAGAAAATGGACAACCTGGAATAAATGGAAAAATTCTTAGAAAAGTACAAGTTTCCAAAACTGAACTAGGAAGAAATAGAAAATCTTAACAGACCCATCAGAAGCACAGAAATTGAAACTGTAATCAGAAATCTTCCAACAAACAAAAGCCCAGGTCCAGAAGGCTTCACAGCTGAATTCTATCAAAAATTTAGAGAAGAGCTAACACCTCTCCTACTCAAACTCTTCCAGAAAATTGCAGAGGAAGGTAAACTTCTAAACTCATTCTAAGAAAATATTTAGATAAAATTATCTATAATATCTTTTTTTGAATTTCTGATACCTTCTAAGAGAGAGGTGCAGATTTGTAGTATGAGATTCGACATGGAAAGCATAGCAGTATGTAATATGTACTGATATGTAAACAACAGCAAATATCCCATATGTGAACAGTATCTTATGATTAATAAAATGTTATACCAGATACTTTTATCATTTAGTCTTCCCAACTCTGAGAAACAGTTATTATAATTCTGTTTTAAAGATGAGAATAACTGATAATGTCTTTAAGTAACTTGCCCCAAATCATACAGGCTTCAACTTCCAAGGTTATTTTTTTCAACTACCCTAGATACCCTAACACATGTCCTCACATTGTGAATGAACTAATAAAGTTGATATTGGTAAAATATAAAGAACTAAGTGAAAGTCACTCAGTGTGTCCAGCTCTTTGCGACCCCATGGACTATACAGTCCATGGAATTCTCCAGACCAGAATACTGGAGTGGGTAGCCTTTCCCTTCTCCAGGGGATCTTCCCAACCCAGGTCTCCTGCATTGCAGGTGGATTCTTTACCAGCTGAGCCACCAGGGAAGCCCATAAGGACCTAAAAGTAATTTCAAAATATGCTTTGCCTGTGGTTAGAATTCACAACTCCCTGTTATATTGGAAAGCATACTTGGAGTTAGAAAAGAACCTAAGTTCAAATCATAGTTTTGCCACTATGGTAAATGGTAGACACTGAGGGAAACTTTTAAACATTGTCAGTCAAGTTTTCTCCATCTCAGTAACAAAAATTATAATATCTATCAGAGTCATTTTAGCATAAAATGAAATAATACATGAAAGTACATAAAATGAAATCTGCTCAATATTTATTACATCTCTTTGATTTTTTTCAACTGCAACTGTTCATAACTGTTGTCTACTGGCAAGCATCATGAATTATTGAATTAGCCTAATTAGGGACTAGGATAGTTAACAAAGTTGATCCCAGAGCTTGATGGTTTTTCTATACCTTGGAGCCATTTTCACCCTTTCTATCATATGGAATAAGCATTTGCAAGGACAGTAGATTCCAAATTGTTTCTGGTATTTGAAAACATCAGAAAATATTATCACTGAAGCTATAGGATTTTCTGAATCTTTAGGTTGAAATTACAGTTGACATTAACTTATACTCCATGTACGAAGACTGTGAAGTGGTGTTGTGATATTAATGCTTCAGTACCAATACTGCATACATTGATTTTATTACCATGGACTGATATTTTAATCAGTCTTGTCATAGTAGAACCATGTAGACAGAGATGCTGATTACTCTTAAGTATCAACAAGCATTACGTTGCATGCAAAGAGATAGTGAGAAGAAGAATTTGCATAGGTTTTTCCTTTTGATTTTATTCATTTCTTATTTTCCTCCATATTTACATTGGGATCAATATTCCCTGAGCTTGTAATGGAATTAGAAGAATCATTAGCTATTAGGAGAATTAGCTTGTGTTGAAAGAAAAGAATAGAAACCTAATGAATGTTCTTTGTCATCAAATGTCTATAACTCCTCTGAATTCTTTATATAAAAGTCTAAAATGTAAGTAAGAAACAATTGAGGCATATAACGTATATTTTATCTTTGCAAATGGTTTTGAAGCCACTTAATATGTGTATAGATTTTTAATATTTATATAAAAATCTAAAATGTAAGTAAGAAACGATTGAGGCATATACATGTATATTTTATCTCTTCAGAAAATTATTTTGAAGCCACTTAATATGTGTATAGCAGTGAAAATTGGTTATCACTTCTCTGCATCATATATCTCTGTGCTTGGTAACAAAATATAGAAAACAAGACTTCGAGTTTGGCTTGACTTGATATATGTGTTATTTTTAGGTTGAAGTCTAGGCTTCCCAGGTGGCTCTCTGATAATCTGCCTGCCAATGAAGGAGACACAAGACACTTGGGTTCAGTCCCTGGATCAGGAAGATCCCCTGGAGGAGGAAATGGCAACCCACTCCAGTATTCTTGCCTGGAGCATCTCATGGAGAGAGGTACTACAGTCTACGGCGTCGCAAGGAATCAGACACAACTGAGTGACTGAGTGTGCACACTAGCCATCTGTGTATGACTGACTCTAAAGTAATCAAATTGAGACATCACTTATTGGACACCAGTGAATACAAAGGTAGTATTCTAGCCACTGTGGAGAATGCAATATGTGGGGAGAGAGAGGTAAACAGACAGACACGTGACTTGAGGTAAAGAAGAGAAATGCCCCTAGGCTATAGATGGTCAGGATGAATGAGGGATTCCTTTTGGTGACAACAGGATTTGCAGAAAGTCTGGTAATACTTTCATGAGAGGAATAACCACACATCCCGATTTACTAGGATAGATCCAGCATAATTACTACTAGCGCCCTTTTTCATTTTCAAAAGTATCCTTTCTCACATCAAAAAATTTTATTATAACTCGAGTTATAGAGAAGTTTTAAAATATGTTTCTTTTCGATATTTAAATGACTGCTGTCTCTTCTGAGCAACAGAAAAGATTTCCTTTCTATTTTGGAGCCAGCATTATTAAGATTTTTATAATAACTAAACATTTTAAAGTAAAATCAGCCATGAAAATATTAGCAATTTTATTGCTTTTTGTTGCATATATGAATTTTTAAATATTGTCTTCCTTTCCCACAATCAAGATAAACAGAAAAATCAGTTTTCAATTTGTGGAGTTTAGAATGTTAAATAAGATCTCTATGTAAAGCAATAATCATATTTTTGTGAAGAGAAATACAGCTAAAATGAACACTCTAGAAATATAATACATTTCTGCTCAATCATGATTTGTAAAGTTAGGCACTCTGTGTAAAAATTAAATATCATCTGACTAGGAATCAAGAAACTTGAGATGGTTCTGTGTGTGTTTGGGCTTTAACTTTTATTCTCTAAATTTAAGTTTCCTCATCTTTGAAATGACAGGGTTAACATAGGTGATCATTAAGGTCTCTCCCAGCTCTAATAGCCTACTATTTGAAATTCAAATAGGTTAATATAAATTTACTCTTGGTAGTGAAACTTCCTGAGGTGACTGCTTAACATAACTGAAAAAGTAATGATAAAAAAATCTTCAAAAGAAATTATAGAAATATGTCTGAAGAATGTAATGATAGAGACTGGAACCAGTAGACAATAGTGGAAGGTTTACTTTGTTGGGACACATTTAATATTCACTAATATATACTTCTTATCTGAATGGCCTAGTGGTTTTCCCTATTTTCTTCAATTTAAGCCTGAATTTTACAAAAGGAGCTGATGCTCTGAGCCACAGTAAGTTCCAGGTCTTGTTTTGGCTGACTGTATAGAGTTTCTTCATCTTTGATTGCAAAGAATAAAATCAATCTGATTTCAGTATCGACCATCTCATGATGTCCATGTGTACAGGCATCTCTTGTGTTGTTGGAAGAGGATGTTTGCTATGACCAGTGTGTTCTCTTGGCAAAATTCTGTTAACTTTTGCCCTGCTTCATTGTGTACTCCAAGGGCAAACTTGACTGTTACTCCAGGGATCTCTTGACATCCTACTTTTGCACTCCAGTCCCCTGTGATGTAAAAACATCTTTTTTGGGTGTTAGTTCTAGAAGGTCTTGTAGGTCTTCATAGAGCTGATCAACTTCAGCTTCTGCCTCCATGGTTGGGACATAGACTTTGATTATTGTGATGTTGAATGGTTTGCCTTGGAAATGAACTGATATCATTCTGTCATTTTTGAGATTGTGCCCAAGTACTGCATTTTGGACTCTCTTGTTGACTATGAGGGCTACACCATTTCTTCTAAAGGACTTTTGTCCACAGTAGTAGATACAATCTGAATTAAATTCTCCCATTCCTATCCTTTTTAGTTCAAAAGTTCATGGGATCACAGAGTCAGACACGAATTTGCTACTGAACCAAAACAAAATAACAATAACATCCTTCTTACAACTTCACTCTTAAACATCAAATTGCATCACACTACTTGAACTGCTTGTGAATACTCACATTCTGAAACACACTTCTGGATATTTTGAGTGCATATAATGTTATAAAAGGGGCTTCCTTGATTGCTCAGACAGTAAAGATTCTGTCTGCAGTGCAGGAGACCTGGATTTGATCCCTGGGTTGGAAACATCCCCTCGAGGAGGGCATGGCAATCCACTCCAACATTCTTGCCTGGAGAATCCCCATGGATGAAGGAACCTGGCAGGCTACAGTCCATGGAGTTGCAGAGTCAGACACAATTGAGCAACTAAGCACCTAATGCTATAAAAATAGTATTTTCGATTCCTGTTTCTCAAGCAATAGGTCCAAAATATTCTACTGCCTTAGGTTGTGTCTTTCTAGAAAGAGACTCTGGGCTGAGGATTTGAATTCAAGCGATTTATTGAAAATACGCTTCCGGGAGAAAACATGGGGAAGTGGGGCAGTGAGGAAGCTGGAAAAGGCACTTTAAAATAAAGATGGAACTTCAAATGAAGTCTCAGACTCAGCATAAAACCACAGGCAGGTACAGGAGTACACCCGAGAGCTTTCCCAGCAAAGGACGTAGACTTTTGTATTCCTACACCTGTCAGTCATTGACTATTAATCAGGAGGATGATGGGAGAGGAATAAGCATAAAAAGGTATACACTTTCCTCCATTTCCAGTTCACTCAACTGGCAGGACTATTCCAGTGCCCAAAATTGATATTTTGAAGACATTTCCAGGTGAGGCATTTTAGCAGCCAGAAAGCAGAAGCTGGTAGGTGGGGCACAGTGCCAATAAAGGGATGTTTGGTTTTCTAGGTGGCACATCAAGAAAGTCCACTGTAGCTGCTTACCTCCCAAACTCTTTCCATGGTCAAACTGATGTGAGAAACTGTCTATGCTGTACCTCCTGAGGTTGATAATGCATGATAGCATATCATAACTCTCAAGTAGTAGTGCAGTAAAGTTACTACTTTTTTCCAACCCAGTATTTCCCAAATGCATTTGGCAAATTTATCATATGACTACCTTAATGGAAGTTGCTAATTTTTAAAATAAGACTGAAATAACTTTGAGTTAAAGAGGGAAATTTTACTAAATCATAGTTTTTTGGTCCAAATGGCATCTAGCAGCAGCCTCTGAAGCAGCCCAGCTAACCACTAAAATACATACTAAGGCATATTATACACAGACACACTAACATTAAGGGATGACTGTCAACCCATTGTAATAAACTGCTAGAAATTTCCTCCAACTGAAGACCCTGAGGGAATGGAATTGCAAAATAAAATTGATAGTTTATATGGTCTCTGCCTGCAATTCGTTAGCAGAGACATTTTACCTTTTGGCTCCTACATTCAAGATCTATACCAATAGTAAAAGTAATCAACTGTCTCTCTCCTGAGGGTATGCCACTTATTGAGGCAAAATGCAAACCTTATCCCTTCCCCATCTCATCCTGCAGGACAAATTTGCTTTTTTTTTATTTAGTCAAAATCTGCAACACTGAAGGGAAAACCTGGACAGGAAGACAAGAGTAGTTCATGGTGACTCACTACATCCTGTGCTAGGGTGCATGCTGAGTGGTTTCAGCCATGTCTGACTCTTTGCGACCCTATGAACTGTAGCTTGCCAGACTCCTCTGTCCTTGGGATTCTCCAAGCAAGAATACTAGAGTGGATTGCCATGCCCTTCTCCAGGGGATCTACCTGATCTAGGGATCAAACAAGCATCTCCTGTGGCTCCTGCACTGCAGGCAAATTCTTTATCACTGAGACACAGGGGAAGCAAAATTACATCCTAGGAGTTTAATAATACTTAAATCTATTACTTGTTTTCATCTATGTGGTATGTCCAGTGTTAGGAACTTTATGTGTGTCTTTTCATATAATTTACAAAACCAATACAACCATCCTGAGAAGTGAGTGATAATAAAAATGATTTAACAAAATTAGGAAACTTTCCAAAAGCCATAAAACTAGAAAGTGATAGCATGGATATTCAAAAATTGATCTTTTTGAATTCTCACTAGACAATACTAATTGTAGTTATGGAAATCAAAATTATTTTTGTCACCAATGTGTAATAAAGATTTTGATAATGCAAGTGCCTTACGTATATAGAAACATATAAAGCTAGAGGGAGGAGAGAAAGATAAGTCTGAAATAGCTGCTTTCAATAAGAATATTTTTAACAAAGTAAATTCATTTTAAAATTCAAAGTCTCAGTTTTGTTTTCAGTTAGCCATTTGAAAGAGAGAGCTGATTAGCACTAAAATTAACAGATGACAAGATCAAGAGTATTTCTATACATTATTTGTGGGCAAATAAATTATCTGTGGGCCAACACAGGTATTGAGTCTAATTCTCACCTTTCAAGGAGATTCATACAAAGAAACATGGTACCATGAATTCATGTTGCAGAACAGCAGTAAGAGAGCATCTTGCTGAAATCCTTGAAAATGATTTCCTGTAAAAACTAAGAGGAAATTATAAAACTCTGTTTGGTATCTTTCATAGGAAATAAAAATATGATAAAGAAACAGAAATCATGTGGCAGGAATAGGTAAAGATATAAAGCTCACAGCATTTTGTGAAAAGAGAGATAGCAACATAGAAATGTTTGCAGGGAAACTAAAAATGAAAGACCAGAAGTGACACAGTCAAATGGTACCAGTACTGCAGAAGAATATTCCTGAGTCGTTCTTCCAAAGTCATTTTTCTAGAGTATTCAGAGGAAGAGTAAAACAACAGAGAAAGTGACACATGTGTCAGAAACCAAAGATATAATCTAAGTTGTTAGTGTCCTTGGATATAATACCAAAATAATCACAGAAACAGTAATATCAAACTGATTTATTCCTGACCCATTACAGAATTCAAGGCAGAGATAAAATAACAATGTTGCTAAAAGAAAAATACACAAACATGGAGATCTACATCTAGAAAAATACTTGAGACATTTTCAAGTTTAATGATAAAGAAAAGAAAATTCCTATATACATTTAAGTAGAAAATTCTGATTATCTCCAGAATACATTATATTGAATTTAATCTTCTCTTTTGCAACTTAATATCAAATTGGATAGAGAAAGTTTAGTTTTGATAGAGAAAAGTTTGTAATTCAATATGCTTTATATCAAGCTGAGATATATTTTAAATGTGAATGCAATAATAAAACACTTTCACTTAATACCTAGGTTCAGACAAAATACCCTCTTCAATTCTTAATAAAGTTATTTAGAATCATATTCAGACAAAGAAAGGAATATTGTATGATATCAGCTTATATATGGAATCTAAAAAACTGATACTAATGAATTTATTTACAAAACAGAAACATACAGACTTAGAGAAAAAAAAATACAGGCTTATGGGGGAGGGGAGGGAGAAGGAGGGGAGACTAGTTTGGGAGTTTCAGCTTCAGCATCAGTCCCTCCTATGAATATTCAGGACTGATTTCCTTTAGGATGGACTGGTTAGATCTCCTTGCAGTCCAAGGGACTCTCAAGAGTCTTCTCCAAAACCACAGTTCAAAAGCATCAATTCTTCTGCACTCAGCTTTCTTTATAACTCTCACATCCTTACATGACTACTGGAAAAACCATGGCTTTGACTATATAGACCTTTGTTGGCAAAGAATGTCTCTGCTTTTTAATATGCTCTCTAGGTTGGTCATAACTTTTCTTCCAAGGAGCAAGCGTCTTTTAATTTCATGGCTGCAGTCACCATGTGCAGTGATTTTGGAGCCTGAAAACATAAAGTCTGTCATTGTTTCCACTGTTTTCCCATCTATTTGCCATGACATGATGGGACCAGAGGCCATAATCTTAGTTTCATTATGTGAAATGCTGGGCTGAATGAAGCACAAGCCTGGAATCAAGAGTACTGGGAGAAAACAATAAACTCAGATACGCAGATGACACCGCCCTTATGGCAGAAAGCAAAGAAGAACTAAAGAGCCCCTTGATGAAAGTGAAAGAGGACAGTGAAACAGTATGTTTAAAACTCAGCTTTCGGAAAACTAAGATCATGGCCTCTGGTCCCATCACTTCATGGCAAGTAGATGGGGAAACAATGGACAATGACAGACTTTATTTTGGGGGGGCTCCAAAATCACTGCAGATGGTGACAGCAGCCATGAAATCAAATGACGGTTGCTCCTTGGGAGAAAAGCTATGACCAATCCAATGAAAGCTGACTGCTGAAGAATTGATGCTTTTGAACTGTGGTGTTGGAGAAGACTCTTGAGAGTCCCTTGGACTTCAAGGAGATCAAACCAGTCAGTCCTAAAGGAGATCAATCATGAATATTCACTGGAAGGACTGATGCTGAAGCTGGAACTCTAATACTTTGGCCACCTGATGCGAAGAACTGACTCATTGGAAAAGACCCTGATGCTGGGAAAGATTGAGGCAAGAGAAGGCGATGATATAGGATGAGATGGTTGGATGGCATCACTAATTCAATGGACACTAGTTTGAACAAGCTATGTGTTTTGGTGATGGACAGGGAAGCCTGGCATGTTGCAGTCCATGGGGTCGCAAAGAGCAACTGAACTGAAATGATGATGACATAAATGAGACTATTGTTGAATTCTCCCTGCCCCAATTCTTTAGGAATATACTCTCCCACCAACAGGTTTCCACCATTTAGAAATCTAGATAAATGTAATTATAATTATGCTTAAGCATTAGAGATTATTAAGCATACACATACAACCTGTTTCTAAGACATGAAAAAAGAAGTGCATTAATTGTTAGGACTTTTGTCTTTGAGTGGAGGGACTATGCATAACATTTTCACATTTTTATCCTATTTTTTAAAATTTTCATAATGATCAAGTTTAATTTAAATTACAAATAAATATCACATTAAAAACAAAAGGTAAACAACTAAAAAAAAATCTTAAAATCCAAAAATCCAAAATTAAGAAAAGCTTGGGATTTTTGGATTTATGGTTATTCTCATAAATAATTTGATGAAGCTGATTTTCCTTTCTCCAGTTTTCTCCCAGGGCAGCAGATGTACTTCTTTGGGCAGGGAAGACTCTAAAGATGGCATTCCAAGATTTGCAACTCCTGGTTATTCAATTAAACACTAATCTACTGTGTAGGGACTTTGCAAATGTAAGTAAAGTTACTATCAGTAGCTTTTAAGAGAGGGAGATTTATCTGGATTATCTGGGTGGGCCCAGTATACTCACATGAGTCCTTCAAGAATAGAAAACAATGGCTAGGGGAAGGCAGAGACTGACTTAAAGCAAGAAGCAGAAGAAATAGAATTAGGATTCTCTACATCTTTGCTGGCTTTTAAGATGGAGGAGGCCATAAGTCAGGAATGTGGGCACCCTCTACAAAGTAAGAACAACCTCTGGCCTGTGTCCAGTTAGGAAAAAGGGATCTCAGTCCAACAGCTGCACAAAACTGATTTCTGCAAAACATCCTGCTTGAACCTGGAAGAAGATTTACCCCCAGAGAATCCAGATAAATAAAATAGCCTCCTTAATACCCTGCCTGTGCCATTGTAAACCCTTACAGTCATACTCAGTCATACCATACTCAGACTTCTGGCCTACAGAACTATAAATAATAAATGAGTGTTTTGTTTTGTTTAATATATTCAAAGCAAAATTGAGTAGAAGGTACAGAAATTTCTTACATATCCCCTGCCCCACACACTCAGACTTCCCCATTACCAACATCTTCCACTAGAGAGGTACATTTGTTAGCAATTGATGAACCTACTTTACACATCATAGTCACCCAAAGTCCAAAGTTTACCCGAGGATTCATTCTTGGTGGTGTAAACTTTATGGATTTGGACTAATTTATAATGACATGTATCCATTATTATAATATGCTATACAATAGTTTCACTGCCCTAAAAATCTTCTATAATGCCTATTCATCCCTCAACTCCTTAACTCCTAGCAATATGTCTTTTTTTTTTAATTGGTTAATTTATGGCAATTTGTTGTAGCAACAATAGAAAAAATAATACAGGTCCCAAGTGAACTCAAAGGCTCTGTAGGAGCTCATAGTATTTTACTGTCTTCAATCCTTCTATTTTTTATTTATGGGTGTTTTTTGTGAGACTTGCTAGAGAATTTAAGGTTAATCTGATAAACCAACTTAAGTCAAAATATATTTAAATAAGGGTTTTTGTACCTTGATCTAAAATGGTGACTCTTACTGGGAAATTTAGACATATTATTGACTTGGCAAACATTTTACACAAACAACCAACTCTCTTATCATTTCTTATGTACCAATACATATGCACTACCATGCATTTACTTGAAGAGCTAATATTGATTGTTGTTCGAACTGGGCCAGGATGACATGGTGTTTTTGTATCTAAGATTGTCTAATTCTCTGGAAAGTGAAATTTTCACTGTCATGAGATGATCAATATATATTACAGATACAGAAGCTTATTGAAAAGTAAACCTTACCAACAGTTAGTCCATTGCCAAATATCTTTGTTTTCTAAAACTCATTTATAAGTTGCTTTAAAAAATCACTTTGCCAGTATATTTGAAATGTGGTTTTACATACATAAATTTATGTATTGTGAAAATAGGAATATGGCTAGAAAAAGTTAAAGGTGCAATAAATAGATCCCATAGGAAAATGCTTGCACTTTTGGATTTATGAACATTATGTTTTCTAGTCTTTCAAACTAATTCACTGATTAACACTGCCACTTGCATTCCCTTAATCTGTTAAAATGCAGCTGCCTATAAAACTAGTGACTAGATTTAGACTAAATTAAGTATCCAATTCATTTAGCATCTGTTCAGGTTAGCTTACAATATTAGAATTAGTCAAAATTATCACTAATTTCACAAGGATTTTCACAAGTTCTCATTTAAATACGTAAATTTTCAGTGCATGCTTAAGTAGACCAGACCTGTTCCTGGCTTCTACTGTAAAAAGTCCACATTTTCAGTCAATAATGTGATTCTAAATATATCATTGAGTTTTTTAATCTAAACTCCACTAATTCAGACAAATGTTTAACTAGTTCCCAAAATCACTTGAAAACTTTAAGTCAGCTGAATGGTTAAGCAATCTTTTCAGGGGTTGCCTCTACTAAAACATAATGTTATCAATTGCCTGAGGAAGAGATGGAGCCTTGTAGAGAACCCAGACACTATGATCCTTTACTGATTTATCTCCATTCCTCCTTAGATCTGGTCCCAGTTCTGAGTCTGATTTGCAGATCTGAGTGGCAGAATCTGATTTTAAAGGATCAGCTTTACTATACATCAAAATAGTAAGTGCTGTAATGCTACCTTGAGTCAAACAGTGAAAAGTATGAAGTATGCTGCTGCCGCCGCTGCTAAGTCGCTTCAGTCGTGTCCGATTCTGTGCGACCCCATAGATGGCAGCCCACCAGGCTCCCCCATCCCTGGGATTCTCCAGGCAAGAACACTGGAGTGGGTTGCCATTTCCTTCTCCAATGCATAAAAGTAAAAAGTGAAAGTGAAGTCGCTCAGTCGTGTCTGACTCTTCGCGGCCCCATGGACTGCAGCCTTCCAGGCTCCTCCATCCATGGGATTTTCCAGGCAAGAGTACTGGAGTGGGGTGCCATTGCCTTCTCCAAGTATGAAGTATATTTAACTCAAATTTCAGCTTTAGCATTGAAGAGGTAGTGAGCCAATACTGGTCAAGGGGTCAATGCAGCATCTCTCCTGTAGAAGAAAGAACAGGAGATGAATATTTTCTAACTACAAGCTGGGGCAGTGAGCAGTTTTTCAGTTGCAGTGTGGTGGTGGGTGGAAGATAATTAAAATCTTGAGATGTGTCTTCATCAGACCCTAGTGCTTCTGCCTCATTTATTGCTTGACCATGAAGGAATAAGGATCCAGATAACCCCAAAACTATGTCATAGTTGTCAGAAGCCTAAGTATTAAAAAAAAAAAAGGAAAACAAACAAACATAGACAACAGCCTTTTAAAAAATATTTTGTTTTAGGCTGAAATTACAAGAAAGCACAGTACTAAGGATGAGAAATTTGTTGTTCGGTTGCTAAGTTGAGTCTGACTCTTTCCTACCTTATGGACTGTGGCATGCCAGCCTTCCCTGTCCTTCACTCTCTTCCAAAGTTTGCTCAAACTCATGTCCACTGAGTTGGTGATGCCACTCAACCATCCTGTCCTCTGTTATCCCCTTCTCCTGCCCTCAATCTTTCCCAGCATCAGGGTCTTTTCCAGTAAGCTGGTTCTTTGTATCATATGGCCAAAGTATTAGAATATAGAGAAGCGTGGATGAGTGCATGCTAAGTTGCTTCAGTCATGTCCAACTCTTTGTAACCCTTTGAACTGTAGCCTGCCAGGCTCCTCTGTCCATGGGATTCTCCAGGCAAGAGTACTGGAGTGGTTGCCATGCCCTCCTCTAGGGGATCTCTCTGACCAAGGGATCAGATCCTGTCTCATGTCTCCTGCATTGGCCGGTGAGTTCTTTACCACTAGCTCCACCTGGGAAGCCTGTTGAGAAACTTAACAGTACTCAAAATGTATGTGGCTCTTGTATTATGGCAATACTAGGTGAAAACAAAGCAAATAGAGAATGAAGATGAGAAAAATATGCCGCTGCTGCTGCTGCTAAGTCGCTTTAGTCATGTCCAACTCTGTGCAACCTCATAGATGGCAGCCCACCAGGCATATTTTTTTAAGTACCTTAACAATTATGTACTTAATGAAACTTTTCTGGCTTCTGATTTACTACAGTCAACACCTTCAGAAGCTGTCTGTTAAAATAGATAAAAATAACTCTGCAGTTTTAATATCATTTCCTGGATCCCATTTGTAAATTTGTTGTTTCCTGACAATAGTGCTTGTCAGAGTCTTGAATATTTAAGTTTTAAATCAAGAAACTCAAAGATAAATTGTCTTTGATACTGTGCTAACATTAGATGACTATAACACTTCAGTGTTTGTTGCACTGTTTGGTCATCACATACAATTAGCAGATACTTTCTTTGTTACCAATGTTATATTAAAAATGATAATAAGGTATGTATAGCCTTATTCTTTTTTATAAAGCATGTGTAACCCAGCTCTTTTCAATTATGTGAAGAACAGCTTCCCTTAAGTTTACTTGACTTGTCCACATATTAATTTTTTCTCTCATCTGTTCTCAGCATTCTATGCTTTAACCCTCCTAAATATAGTCTTTCCAATCAGGTCTTGCTCAGCTCTGTAGACTTGAAACTCTACACTCTATAGAGTGTGAAATTCATTAATGAGTTGCTCTTCATTGTATAGATTTGTTTTAAACTTGTAAGAAGGTGGCATTATTATTATGTTTTTCATTTAAAGGTGATTGAGCAGGAAAGGCTCATTGCTGAATCATACATAACAGCAGAAAGGAACATATAAAAATGGTTTTCTCAAATTAATATAAAGTTCCACTGAAATATCTATGTAATAGCAGGAAACGAATGATTTGATTTTTTTCATGACATGTTTTCTGTTCTTTGACTAAAGATTACCTAATTTGATTTATTTTTACTGTTTTTTAAACAAATACATATGAAAGACTATATTGTACTTATGTTTTTTTAATTAAATCTTTTATTTTGAGATAACTTTAGGATCACATGCAACTGTAAGAAACAATACAGGAAAATCCATATATTCTTTGCCCAGTTTCTCCCGTAGTAACACCTTGCAAAACTATTTTACAACATTGCAACCAAGATATTGACATAGATAGTCAATATTAAACATTTCTATCTCAAGGATCCATCATGTTGCCTTTTTATAACCACATCTATTTCTGTCCCACCTCACCTTCTTCTTAACCTCTAGCAATCACTAATTCATTCTCCATTTTTATATTTTTTGTCATTTCAAGAATGTTTTATATATATGGAGTCGTATATTAATGTAGCCTTTTGGGATTGACATTTTCCATTCAGCACAATTCTCTGGAGATTCATCATGCTGTGTGTATTAGCAGTCCATCCTTTTTATTGCTTCTTACAATGTTATGGATGTACAACAGTTTGTTTATTCATTAAGGACATCAGGCTGTTTCTACTTTTGGGTGATACAAATAAATAACAAGCTGTTATAAACATGAATGTACATGTTTTTGTGTGAACAAAAGCCTTCAATTCTCTTAGGTAAATTCCTGGGAATGCAATGTTTGGGTTTTATGATAGTTGAATGTTTCATTTTCTAAGAAAATTATCACTATTTTCCACAGGGAATGTACCATTTTAATTCCCACCAGCATTTGGGATTTTGATCAGTAAGCCACATTTGGTCTTTATATCAGCTTTCATATTTAGATCTCCAATTGATCTATACTTGTTTTATTTTTATGAAGAATTAAAATTTACTGTTTTTCTGTATGATTTTCAACTGACCATCCATCCTACTGATCACCATACTGCTTTAATTCAGGTGAACATAAAGATGTGAGTCTATTTCTAGACTTGATAACATTTCATTTGCCTGTCTACCTTTGTGACAATATTACACTGCTCTTACTGCTGTAGTGTTACAATTGATCTTAGTATTTAGTAGTTTAAATTCCCCAGTTTTGTTTTTCTTGTTTAATACTGATTTGTCTGTACATTTTAGAATCAGCTTGTAAATTGCTACAAAAACTATGAAAGTTTTCACTTGGATTTCATTAAATTTATAGGTCAGTTTGAGATAACTGACTTATTTACAACTTGAATTTTCAAATGAGTAATATAGTATGATATATATCTATTATTTAGATCTTTGTCAATTGTTCTACATAATATTTGTAGAATTTTACCAAGTGCTGGGCCTACATTTACTGACATGATTACTAAATTGCTCTCCCTTTTGTAGTCAATATGATACAATATATAGATTGATTTTTAAAATGTTGAGACCATTTTGAATTACTATAATCAACACTGTTTGTGATGTATAATCATTATTATTTATTATTTATCACTAGACCTAATTTGCTAATATTTTAGTTAGTTCATTACCTTCATGTTCATGAGAAAAGTTGGACTATACCTTTATCAAGTTTTGGTGTCAGCATTGTCCTAGCCTCTTGAAACAAATTGTGAAATTTCTCTTCTTTCTCTATTTTTCGAAAGTCTTTGTATAGGATGTATAGGATTAGTGCTATCTCTTCCTTAAATTTTTGTTAGAAGGATTTTTTTCTTAATTAGAAGAATTTTAAGAGCAGTTTCAGTTTTTGAGAGATAAAGGAGCATACAAATATTTTTATTTTACCAATTTTGATATATTTTGTTTCTAAAGAATTTGTCTGTTTTCCCTATATGGCAGAAGTAATGCTTTCGCTGTCTGTGGAGTTGTTGGCAGTGTTTTTCTCTCCCTGTTATTCTTACTTAGTCTTAAATTTTTGCCTTCAGATTTTCTTTATTGTATACGTCTATTTTATTTTCTTCTCATATTGTCATTATTTTCTAGTTTATTTGGGTTAGTATACTGTAGTTTCTTAAGAAACAAGATATTGATTTTTAACCTTTTACATTAAGTATTTCTTTAAAACTATATATATTTCTAAGCTCTGTTTTAGTTACATTCCATCCATTCTGATATATTGCTTATTATTATCATTAAGTTAAATTTTTTCTCTTTCTATTTCTTTTTGTTTAATAAATTTTCTTAAAATATATTTTTTAATATTCCAGCAAATTGGACTTCTTAATGAATTTTACTTGTTGTTCAAATTAACTCTGTTATTGTTAAGAGTTCTCTGAGTCCTTAAAAAGAGCATTCTGTCATTGTTGGGTATAATGTTCTAGTTATATTTTCAAAAATTGCTTTACAACTAATATGTTTATTTTCAAACAGAATTCCAAAAGGTAATATTTAATGAAAAAAATATATATCTTTTTCCTTTAACTATATGAAGTTGAATGATGAAAGGATTTATCCACCATCGTTTGTTTAATGTGAGAATATCATTGACTCCATTTCTTAGAAGAAATTCCTCCCTTTATATTCTTTTTCTAGCAATTTAATTCAAGTCTGTTCATCAGTGGTAGATCTGAGAAAACAGGCTTATCATTTAGACTCCATTTAGAAAATACTATTTTGAGAATAAATCCAAAAATGTCATTCTTTAAGAAAGAGAGTAAGGAAAAGAAAGCTAATAAAATTATAAAGAGAAATCTTTCTTCCATCGCATTGTCACTCTTGATAGTGCAATCTAGATTGAGGTACAAAGTTGAAAGAGAAATAATCCATATTTACCCTTTGTTTGTGCAGTTGTACAGAAAAGCAGAAATAAAGATGTCAGCACCTCTTTGCAGGAACATGACTTTGCTCCTTCTCTACTTGATTGCTGACTAAATTCTAGCAGCACTTTGATGGCGATTTGAGAGCTTGACATTATCTTCTGTTAAATGTTCTGCATGTCTTAGTGCAACTCAGAAGCCTCATGTTATCGCTTTGACCTGCAATTCTGAACGTATTAAGCCTGTTTATACCACCATTTTCTGGGCTTCTCTTTTCTAACTCATTTTCCTTCTTGCCACTGTTCTCCCTCATACATCTGACACTTTTCCCTTTTCTTTGTTACTCAGTGAAATGAAGCATGCTTATGCTTCCCTATTGAAGGTTCTCCCCCGCCCCCATCCCTGACACAGTCAACTATAATCTATTGCTACATTATATGAATTCCATTATTTTTCCACTGTGTTAACTTCAAGTGCCTTAAGCTGAGTTCTTGTACCATGGGACCAAAAGAACTAGAGTTTGTGAAAGTGAACTAATCACCAAAGCTATATATCTATAATTTAATAGATTGCTTATTCATTCAGGTATCTGTAAGATTTCCCAGGGAATTTCACAAGCTATGCCATTTAAATAAAACCCATTAGGTCTAATGTTCAAGGGAGAAGAAACTAGATTCTGTTAGGAACATTCAGAAACAACAAACACTGGAGGGATGAGACATTTTAAGAAGATTAAAAATGCAGTGAAGTTTAAGATATCACTTTCTAACTTGCCTAATTCACATCTCCTTGGACTCTTTCTCAATATTTTATTTACCTGAGTTTTAACAATGCATCATGTTTCTGTGATGGCATCTTAAATGTATTTTGGTATAAAGCCCAGTAGCAAGTCTTGTAATTTAAGAGAATAGTTAACTAAAACCCTAGCGTAAGCCATAAAATCAAGCTCTAGAACTCCATTTTTCCTTCCCCCAAAACAGAGAGAGATCACAGGAGCTCATAGGATATTGTAGGAAAGTTTCATAATTTCATCCCTCTCTGGACTCTTTTTTAATATGATTTTATTTGTTTATTTGTTTTTGGCTGTTCTGGGTCTTTGTGGCGGCATGGGTTTTCCTTCAGTTGTCAGTGGGAACCACTCTCAGCTTGCGGTGCACAGGCCTCTCATTGAGCTGACTTCTCTTGTTGCGGTGCATGGGCTCAATAGTTGTGACTCATGAGGTTAGTTGCCCAGAGGCATTTGGGATCCTCCTGGACTAGGGATCAAACCCATGTCTCCTGCATTGGCAGGCAAATTCCTATCCAGTCTGCCAGCAGAGAAACCTCACCTTCTGGAATCTTAATTATATACCCCAAGTACTATGCATTGGATGACTTAACAGATCAACAGTCTAATGGTGTACTCTTTGGGATCTTCCTATTAAGTGCATTGGCTTTTTAAAATGTCAATGATAAAATAAAAAATCATCCATGACAGCTTCTGTTTTTTCCATTGTTAAAAGATATATAAATACTACTTTACTTAAGTAAAGACCAAATATTTGATCCTTTCACCCCTTGAAATAATTCTGTTTTTTAACAAAAAGTCATAGAGAAAATTCAAACCATGGTTACACTAGAACATGGAGAGAGTTTAATTGAATTATAACAACATTACTAACTTAATTCCAAGGTCAGATACTATTTTTAAAATCTGTTATGACAATACTCACTACTGCTTTTCTGCCTATTACCAATATTGTAGCCAAAGATTTGCAATCCATTTTGGGTTCCTTTTCTCTTTTCAGAAAGAGATTTAAATTTAGACTTTTAGATTGCTTATCAGAGTTGGCAGTAGGACAGTCTGGTGATTAAGTGGCATAAAGAAAATTTTTAGGCATAATAAACCACTTTTCTGCACTCATTTCCTTTTTCAATGACTTTTTGCTCTCTGTGCATGATAGAACAGGAATGTGAAGGAGCACATGACTGGGTGAGCCAGCTTTGCTCCAGCTCTGACATTATTTAGTTGGGTAATATTATCTAAGTCTATGAAACTCCTTGTCTTCCACAGTGGAAACAATTGCTACATCACTGGGTTGGTGTAAATATCAAAGAAATTATTGCATGCAAAATTTAAAAAGACAGTTATTATTGTCATCCTTTGTAAGTGGTTCAAACTAAGATTAGGGAAGCAATGGAGAGGAAGAAAGATGAATGTCTATTCATTAATTTGCTAACTTCCAAATAATGTAATAAGAAATTTTATAGATTAGTGATTATAAGTTTAACAATTATATACATATGTGTGTGTACATATATTAATTATATATAGTTGAATGTACTATGGTCACTTACATTTCTAATCATTTCTGAAAGGCAAAAGGTAACCTCCAAAATTAAAATTTCTGTAGTGTGGAATTTTGCCTTGAGTCTTGTTTTTTTCCAGTGCTGTAGTCTATTTTGGTAAATGCACTAAGATGACGAAAAGAGTGTGCAACAAATCTTATGTGAAAGTAGGGCAGGCTATTCTCACCTTAGAGTCAGGCAGGCTGCATTGCCTAGCAGGTAAGACCATATGATGCAGTGTCAGATTGCCACAGCTTCATCACTTCCTAGTTGTGTGAATTTGACAAGCTATTTAAACATTATGAACCCCAAGTTCTGCATCTATAGAATGGGGGTAAAAAAACATCTATTTCTTAGGGTTGTTATGAAGTTAGGTGAGTTAATAAATGTATAGCACTTAGAATAGTTTCTATCAGACAGTAAATACTCAGTACATTTTAATTGTTACCATTTCCAGATTTTACAGCCTAGGTTTTCACTGATGCTGTACTGGTGGCTCAGATGGTAAAGAATCTTCCTGTAATACAGGAGACCCAGGTTCGATCCATGGGCCAGGAAGATCCCCTGAGAAGGGAATGGCAACTCACTCCAGTACTCTTGCTATATGACTCTTACTCTGTTTTCTACCACCTGTCTATTTCCTCTCCCAAAATCTTATTTTTCCCCTCATATTTCTCTTTCCATCTTTTCCTTCACTGGAAACAGATGAAATCTTGATTGTACAAGCTGAAAAGCAGGTCTCTTCTTACCTCACCAGGCCACAAGTGGGAGCTGAACTGTTTAAGCATGACTGATGGAATTGAACTGATGTGAGCAAATTTCATATGTCTCAGTGTTATTTGTGGTGTCAGATATATTTGTAGAATCCTTCCATTTGAAAGGTCCTCTTAGGTTAAATTAAAGGTTATAAGTGATGCTCACAGCCCTCTGCCTCAAGCACTTTATAAATGGTGTAAATTCTGAGAAAACTGTGAGTGTTTAACTAACTGCCTAGATATTTTTGCAAGGTATACAGTAGTCATTTTAATAACAACACCATCCCTATCTTACTAACATTTCCATATCCTCTATCCTTTCATACATTGCTTTTCCTCAGAGAATACATTACCTTCTAAGCTATTATATATTTTGTTTGTTTATTTAATTTTTAAACTTTCCATCTCTACCCACTGGAATGTAACTTTCATAAGAATGGTGATTTATGCCTGTTTTCTTTATCAATATATTCCCTCAATCTCAGAAAGGCTCTGGCACATAATAGGTATATCAAGTTAACAATGCCTCTAATTGACAAAAGCCAGTTTGTTTTTCATAAGAACTTTACACTTTCTTTGCCTCATCTCATATGAGAGTTATCCATTCAGTCACTTACTATTACTCAATATTGTTGATATCAAATCCATGCCCAAAACTGAAATCTTAACCTTTCCTGTTAAATTTACTCCATTCACTTCTTCCCATCTGAGTGAAATTCAAACTATTCTTCTGGTTGCTTCGATCAAAATATCTTGGGTCATTTTTGACCTGTTTTTTCCTCGTGTCCTTTCTAAAAGCAAATGCTTTTGACTCTATCTTCAAAATATTTCTGAAATTTAAACATCTATTATCATTTCTATTGCTTTCATAGTGGTGGCCAGCATCTTCTCTTGTCTAGGTTATTGCAAAACATACCTAATTAGTCTCCCTGACTCCATTTTTTTCCTGGACAGATTTAGCTGTTAGATTCTTTTAGTCAGAACAAAACACAAAGACCTTCAAGGATTTATAAGATCGATTTCAGTGCTTGAATCATCTCTTAGTAAATTAATCCCTCATCTAAATTTCAGCCATGTTGGACTCTCTTATGTTCTTGGATTTTACCAAGCACACTCCATCTCAGGGCTATTTTGTTGTCTTCTCCTTTGGGATGGCATGTTCTTCCAGACATCGCAGGAAATTTCTTCTGATTCAGTGAGTAGTTTTATGTATAATTTGACCTATGACTTTTAGACAATATATTTTCTTTATTTGCAAAGTGAAATAGAATTTTCCTTTATATTTTTATGGCCTTGTAGCAATGATACGCTTTAATGTCGGTTAGGTTATACATTATTCGGGTCCTAAAACTGCACTAGAGAAAACTGTAAATGATTATGCAAAAAAAAAAAAAAGGCTCAAATGGTCAAATATGTCGTGTGTAATATAAACCAAATGATGGCTTCCTGGGTGGCTCCATAGATAAAGAATCCACCTGCAATGAAGGAAATATAGGAGACACGGGTACAGATCCTGGGTCAGGGAGATCCCCTGGAGCAGGAAATGGCAACCCACTCTAGCGTTCTTGCTGGAAAATCCCCACAGAGGAGCCTGATGGGCTACAGTCCATGGGGTCACAAGGAGTCAGAAAGGACTGAAGCAACTGAGCACGCATGAGCTTGCATGCAAGGGAAATCTGTGATAACTTGTTTCACTAACTGAGTTGACTCATTGGAAAAGACTTTGATGCTGGGAGGGATTGGGGGCAGGAGGAGAAGGGGACGACAGAGGATGAGATGGCTGGATGGCATCACTGACTCAATGGACATGAGTCTGAGTGAACTCCGGGAGTTGGTGATGGACAGGGAGGCCTGGAGTGCTGCAGTTCATGGGGTGGCAAAGAGTCGGACACAACTGAGTGACTGAACTGAAATGAAGAGTTAATCAAGTTGAAAAACAAAATACAGAATATCACATATTCTAAACAGAAACAAAAAAAGAAAACATCTGCTCCAGCTTCTAAAAGCACACACCAGCTCCTCTAGATTGAGTTCCTCTTTCTTTATCAGTTATTGGACAATTGGCCACCAGAGTGTAGAACTGATGCACTGCTTTATGTGATTATTTGACAAATGAAAATCAGGATCTGTGGAAGATGATGTTTTGCTGCTGGTGTCAACATGGACAGACTAACAATCTCAGAGTTTGTGAGAGTTTTATAATTGGTAGTGTAGTATATTATTGAGGATAATCTCCAGAGTCAGAGAGCCTAGACATCCATTTAACCACTAACTGGGCTTCCCAGGTGGTTCAGTGGTAAAGAGAGCCCCATGAGATGCATGCTTGATCTGTGGGTCAGGAAGATCCTCTGGAGTAGGAAAGGCAACCTACTTCAGTATTCTTGCCTGGAAAATTCCTTGGACAGGGGAGTCTGGCAGGCTATAGGCCATAGCGTTGCAAAGAGTTGGACACAACTGAGTGCACACACATAAACACATACACACCCTCTTACTAGCAGTGCACTCATGCTAGTTGTTTAAACTCTTTCAGTTTCTTTATCTATTTAATGAGAATAATAATAGTAACTTCCTCAGGAGATTGTTAAGAAAATTACCAGTGAGTTAAAAATGCAATTCTCTTAAACAGTGCTGACCTACATAGAAACATACTCAGAAATTGTTATTTATTACTATGTTGTACTTCTCTTTCCTTTTAAATAATATTCTTTGGTGGGGAAAACGTAGATGCATCTGAGAGTCTGTTAACTTGGTTTCACTCACAAAAGCTGTACTCAAACACATACACACAAAATTTTGTATACAGTTCCCATAGGTTTCCAGAGGCCCCTGAAGCTCACTCTTATAATAAATGACTAAATGTCTCTATGCATGTCTGCTCAGTCCTGTCTGACTCTTTGTGAACTCCTGGACACCAAGGAGCCTGCCAGGCTCCTCTGTCCAATCACATCAGTGATCACATTAAATATGAATAGACTAAACACAACAGTTAAAATATAGAGATTTCCATATTGACTAAAAAAGCAAGATCCAAACATACATGATATGCCATATAAAGAAAAACCACTTTAAAAATCAAGTTATTGATCATTTAAATTGAAAAGGGTGAAAAAAGTATATGGGAAAGATTAACTCAGGAGATCTGCATTGTTTAAACCCTTCAATTCCAAAGGAAGTCTTTTTGTCATTATTGGCCTTTGGGTGGTGGAGTGGGGTGGGGGGATTGGGGGGGTTGGGTGGTGGCTTCTGGGAAATGAGCTCTTTCCATGTTCTTTCTGAAAAAAGGGTATAGTTTTGGGCCTGCAACTTTGGCTATGCTGAATTAGTTGGCTTAGATAGTTATGCTAGCAATGTGATGTGTGGTGAATATCTACTTTCACTCTGGATTTCTGGATCTTGAGGAATTAAGGTCAGTCAAATGAAGATCCTGGCATCTGGTCCCATCACTTCATGACAAATAGATAGGGAAACAATGGAAACAGTGAGAGACTTTATTTTCTTGGGCTCCAAAATTACTTCAGATGGTGACTGCAGCCGTGAAATTAAAAGATGCTTGCTCCTTGTAAGCTATGACCAACCTAGACAGCATATTAAAAAGCAGAGACATTACTTTGCCAACAAAGGTCCATATAGTCAAAGCTATGTTTTTTCCAGTAGTAATAAAGAAAGCTGAGAGCTGAAGAATTGATGCTTTTGAACTATAGCAGTTGGAGAAGACTCTTGAGAATCACTTGGAGAGCAAGGAGATCAAACCAGTCAATCCAAAAGGAAGTCAACTCTGAATATTCATTGGAAGGACTGATGCTGAAGCCCCAATATTTTGGCCACCTGATGTGATGAGATGACTCATTGGAAAGGAACCTGATGCTGGGAAAGAGTAAGGGCAGGAGAAGAAAGGAGCAACAAAGGATGAGATGGTTGGATGGCATCACCAACTCAATGGACATGAATTTGAGCAAGTTCAGTGAGATAGTGAAGGACAGAAAAGCCTGGCATTTTGTAGTTCATGGGGTGACAAAGATTCAGACACCACTTAGTAACTGAACAACCACAGCATTTACCACATGTACTACAGTGTTTGACTTTTACAAAAATTAGGTGAGATCTTTGACTTCAAAGATTTTAGTACAATCCCAGCACATGAGAAACTAGTGTTAACTAGCATTTTAGGTGGGATGCCTAGGTTGATGATAATGAATGAGTATGCTACCAAGTCATTTGTTAACAAATTGCCTTTGAGGTAGTTACTGTCTTGCTTTTTGAGAAGTGATATCTTATCACTTTGTCACCTGATTCACAATTTAAATAACAAGTATTTCAAGTAATTTAACTTGTTTAAGGAAATGTACTACAGTAATTCAAATTACACCTCTAAGAGGCAATATAAATGAACACAAAAGGGATATAAATCTTTCTCTCACCTTTCTTTCTCTATTTGTGTGTGTGAGAGGGGATGGGAGTTCTGTTTGTAGTTCAAGAAATATTTATTAACAAGAAATATCAACTTTGGTAATTAATAGATATGAAGTTATTGATTTTATTTTTTTGTAGTCAGAATACATCTCCCCCAACTGGAAGCACATAATTATTTAGCTGACACATTTTTTCTTAAAGATAGTGACCCAATGAAAGAAGAGTGCTCTTCCTAAGTCCTTGGTGCATCTGGGCCTCTATTCCTATCTCGCTGGTCCAGCACCACCTTCAATTTACCACTTTAGTGGCACTGGTTACCTATAAGCCAGAGATGCAACTTCTAAATTATGCAGTTCATTCTTTAGATTGTTGGAATGTGTCTCAATCTTGCTTTTCAGTTATATCAAAAGTCCTGTTTTTAGATATGAGATTTGATTCTGTCTCGTGGGTTTATTGTTTGTAGTTAAAAGAAGGCTGCTCTTGTGCTTAGAAACTTCAGGGATCAATCTTGAGTGTTTGAAATATTTGCTTAAAGTTTACTTGCTTAATCAGGCTTTTAGCTGATTGCTAAAAGTTCAATGTTTGCTTTATGCAATTCTAGAGGGTACTGTTATGAAGCACTCTATAAATTGCTGCTGAAATGTACATTATTATCCAAGGGTCTTATTTCATTTGGTCATATTTTCCTATCTGCAATGAACACAGAAAGAAATATTTAAGGCATTCCTTTACAGAAAAATAAATACAAGAAAAAAAGGAGCTTCCAAGATACTCTTCTGAAGGAACTCATTAAAGGTATTTGAAATTGTAGTTAAAGTATTTGTTTCATACCTTCATTTAAGTCATAACTTTAAAATCTATTAACAATCATTTTTAAGTACTTACTGATGTTATCTATGAAAATGAATCAAAATAACCAACAAATAAACTGCAGATATTCCATAATATTTGTGATAATTGTATATGAGAGAAGGACTAAAATTTAATTTTAAAAGACTGGGTATTAACTCCTAACAGTCAAATTATTTGAAAATATATTTTCCTATTCTGTAAGTTGTCTTTTCATTTTGCGAATGGTTTCCTTTGTTGTGTGAAAGCTTTTAAGTTTAATTAGGTCTCATTTGTTTATTTTTTCTTTTATTTCCTATGCTTTAGAAGACAGATCCAAAAAGTATTGCTAAGATTTATGTGAAAAGTGTTCTGCCTATCTTTTCCTCTAGGAGTTTCATGGTTTCTGGCCTTACACTAGGTCTTTAATCCATTTTGAGTTTATTTGTATATGAGGTTAGAGAATGTTCTAATCTTATTGTTTACATGTAGTTGTTCAGTTTTCCCAACACCACTTACTGGAGAGACTGCATTTTCTCCATTGTATACCCTTGCCTCCTTTCTCAAAGATTAATTGGCCATAAGTGTGTTGCCTGGGGCCAGAGTGAGGAACTCCGCCCGTGGCAAAGGTCAGTGTGCTAATTTATGGAGAAGGCAATGGCACCCCACTCCAGTACTCTTGCCTGGAAAATCCCATGGACGGAGGAGCCTGGTAGGCTGCAGTCCATGGGGTCGTCAAGAGTCGGACATGACTGAGCGACTGCACTTTCACTTTTCACTTTCATACATTGGAGAAGGAAATGGCAACCCACTCCAGTGTTCTTGCTTGGAAAATCCCATGGACGGGGGAGCCTGGTGGGCTGCCATCTATGGGGTTGCACAGAGTTGGACCCAACTGAAGTGACGTAGCAGCAGCAGCAGTGCTAATTTATTTCTGGGCTGTCTATTCTGTTCCATTGATCTATGCATCTCTTTTTGTGCCCATACCATAAAGTTTTGATTACTGTAGCTTCATAGTATAGTCTAAAGTCAGGGTGGATGATTCATCAAGCTCTGTTCTTGTTTTGTGTGTTCTGGATCTCTTGTGTTTCCATACAAATTTTGAACTTATTTGTTCTAGTTTTGTGGGAAACTATCAGAACAAGTTAGAGGTTACCAGAGGGATGAGAGGAGATGGGAGGGACAATACAATGGTAGGGGATTAAGAGGTACAGACCATTAGATATAAAATAAGTAACAGGGACTTATTGTCAAACAGAGAATATAACTAATATTCTGTAATAGCTATAAATGAAATATAAACTTTAAGGGTTGTGAATCACTATACTGTACATGTGCAACTTATATAAAACTGCTCATCAGCTGTACTTCAGCTAAAAAATATTTTTGAAGTTTGATTGGCATTTTCAGTTCTTATGTGCAAAAATGAACAAGGTAATAGATGCAAGAGCATACTATGGGTTCAGTCAGTTCAGTTCAGTTCAGTTGCTCAGTCGTGTCCGACTCCATGAATCACAGTGACTCCATAAATCACAGCATGCCAGGCCTCCCTGTCCATCACCAACTCCCGGACTTCACCCAAACTCATGTCCATCGAGTTGGTGATTCCATCCAGCCATCTCATCCTCTGTCATTCCCTTCTCCTCCTGCCCCAAATCCCTCCCAGCATTACGGTATTTTCCAATGAGTCAACTCTTCACATGAGGTGGCCAAAGTATTGGAGTTTCAGCTTCAGCATCAGTCCTTCCAAGGAACAACAAGGGCTGATCTCCTTCAGAATGGAGTGGTTGGATCTCCTTGCAGTCCAAGGGACTCTCAAGAGTCTTCTCCAACACCACAGTTCAAAAGCATCAATTCTTCTGTGCTCAGCTTTCTTCAAAATCCAACTCTCACATCCATACATGACCACTGGAAAAACCATAGCCTTGACTAGATGGACCTTTGTGACAAAGTAATATCTCTGCTTTTGAATATGCTATCTAGGTTGGTCATAACTTTTCTTCCAAGGAGTAAGCATCTTTTAATTTCATGGCTGCCTTCACCATCTGCAGTGATTTTGGAGACCCTCCCAAATAAAGTGAGCCACTGTTCCCACTGTTTCCCCATCTATTTCCCATGAAGTGATGGGACCAGATGCCATGATCTTAGTTTTCTAAATGTTGAGCTTTAGGCCAACTTTGTTTACTCTCCTCTTTCACTTTCATCAAGTTTCTCTTCACTTTCTGCCATAAGGGTGGTGTCATCTGCATATCTGAGGTTATTGATATTTCTCCTGGCAATCTTGATTCCAGCTTGTGCTTCTTCCATCCCAGCGTTTCTCATGATGTACTCTGCATATAAGTTAAATAAGCAGTGTGACAATATATAGCCTTGATGGATTCCTTTTCCTATTTGGAACCAGTATGGGTTAAGGTTGATAAATATAATAATATCTTCTATTAATTAAAAGTAAAGTAACAAATTCAAATAATTTTTAATTTACATTTGCCCGATGTATATTTCAGCCTTCCCTGATAGCTCAGTTGGTAAAGGATCTGCCTGCAATACGGGAGACCCGGGTTCAATCTCTGGGGTGGGAAGATCCCCTGGAGAAGGGAAAGGCTATGCACTTCAGTATTCTGGTTTGGAGAATTCCATGGACAGTCCATGGAGTCTCAAAGAGTTGGACACAACTGAATGGCTTTCACTTTTCAATGTATATTTCATTTTACTAAATAATCTTTTCCTCACTAGATTGTAAGCTTCATGAAGACAAGAATTTTTATCTAGTGTATTCAGTGTTGTATCTACAGTATCCAGAACATGTCTCATGAATGAATGATCTCATATTTAGATGATCTAAAAATTGAAAGAGGGGGAGGAGATCCCCCTCCCTTCCCTCACTGTGTCCACAAATCTGTTCTCTATGTTTGCATCCATTGCTGCCCTGCAAATAGGTTCATCAGTACCATCTTTCTAGATTCAATACACATGCATTAATATACGATACTTGTCTTTCTCTTTCTACAACTTACTTCACTCTGTATAATAGGCTCTAGGTTCATCCACTTCTTTAGGACTGACTCAAAGGAGAGGATGGGATGAATTGAGAGAATAGTATGGAAACATATACTTCACCAAATGTAAAATATATAGCAGGTGGGAATTTGCTGTGTGACATGAAGAACTCAACCCAGTGTTCTGTGACAACCTAAATGGGTGGGTGGAGTGGGATATGGGAGGGGGTTCAAGAGTGAGCGGACATAAGTATACCTGTGGCTGATTCATGTTGATCTATGACAGAGGCCAACACAATGTTGTGAAGCAATTATCCTCCAATTAAAAAAAGAAAGAAAATTTTTTAAAAATTGAAGGTTTGTTTCTTTCTGTAAACCCATGACTACTATGACATCAGCTCATAGTAGATGCTCAATAAATGGTGCATGTTTAGAGCCTGCCTAAAACGTAGGCCTCCAAGTGACAGTTTACTGCACACAGTTAATTCTCATGAACATATGCCAAAATTTATAGAGTTCATGTTTGAAAAAAAATTTTTTTTTCAAAGTGATGATACATTTAACAGATAAAATAAATTACTCTGACAAAAACAAGACCAGGCATACTGAATAATCAAATAAAATATTCCCCAATTCTCTGGCACTGTTTCACCAAAAGTTATAGGTTGTTTAGGAAAAATTGTTCCATCAAAATTTTCATAGCAGTCATGTAATAACATTTTGTTTGTGAATATAACTTCTTTCTGAGAGATGTGCTAAAAGCCCTTCAGTTAAGTCATGGATGAGAATCATTTCAGGATGATTAAAAAGTACAATTTCATGTTGAAAAATCAGCTATTATTTTGGTGCTTAAGTAAATATATGGTTTCCTATTTATAATTAATTTTAAATAATCACTTTTGTGTCTAGATAGAAAAAAGTACACCCAGGATTATATACTATAAGTTCTCAAAAAAGGCTGTTTTCTCTCTGAAAAAATATTATTAAAATATTTGACTTCACATTCTTCTTATATCAGACTGTTTTTTTTTTTTTTTTAGTTACACTGTAAGTCTTTCTCATGTGAATGCTGCCCCATTGTCTTTTTCCATATATAAATAATGTTTCTATTTTTATATTTCTATTTCTATAGAATGTCTCAGATCCATTTTTCCTATCTAGTCCACTTGATTTTAACGCAGTTCATATCCTGTTCAAGAGGCTGCTTTAGTAATCTGCTGACTCGGTTTCATTGTCTGTCTATTTCTAGGTCAGTAGACATCATTATTTCTCGCTTGGCCCCTTGGGCTTCAACATTCCACAGTTTCATTCTTCCTCTGTGTTAATCCTGTCTACACTACACTCAGAGTAATCTTTAAAAAGATCACATCATATCTTGTTAGTTTCTGCTTTATATCTTTCAGGTAAATTTCCTTTCTGCTGAGAATGAAATCCAGACTCCTCACAAGGGCCTGGATGGTTAGGAATATGAGACCTTTGCCTTTTCGCAGTTGATGCCCTCTTGCTCTTTCTTTACTTTACATTTTAGACTACAATAAGCCTAACAATATCTGTTTTACAGATGTGCAAATGAAAGCCTAGAGAGATTAAGTTTATCTGAGATTACATAACTAATCTATGACAGAATGAGAAATTCAGAAAAAGAATATATTTGCATTATTTCTAGAAATCCCACATATTAATAAGATAGACGAAATGGTGCAACCTGAGGCCTTTCCCTCCACCATCTAGGCACATTTTCATTATTCTCACTGTAATACAGTTGATTGCAGGGAACTTGGTAGACAGAAATAAAACTACTGATTTTGAGGAGTGGAAGGGATGGAGAGTGAATGGTGGAATTATAGTGAGAATAAACACTATAATTTATTACTCAAAGGAGGAAAAATCTTATCTTGAGCTTTTATAATAATGTCATTGCCAAAAGTTTTCTCTAGTGTGGAGAATAAAGTAAAAAGAAAGAAATTTGGAGAGACAATATACAATTTAAGGGGGGAATTATTTGAGTAAAAGTGTATGCTTTCAGCAAAAAGTGGCACAATTGTTAACAGACCCCATATTTAACACTTCTTTCTGACTAAATATTGAGTTGAGATGCTTCTGATAATTTTAAATAAGGATCAAATTGAATTATTTTAAGTAATTTACTCTGACATCATTTGGGGGGTTGCTTTCTGCTGAGGACTATACAGGCAGGCTCCTCCATGGTTGTTCCTCTCTTAGTGGCATGACTTACTGGCACTTTCCACTTGAATCTGAGAATTGAGGTAATATCCACAATAGATCTATTTTTGGCAACAACTCTGGCAGAGTGTTTGATAGAAGCTGAGCAGTCTGAAATGTAATTGTTGATGCCAGTCATCCAGGACAATCACTGTGTCGCCTCACGGATAACTGTCCCTGAGTGTATTTTTACATATAGCTTATCTTACTTTTCTACAGCCATTCCTTTCCTTTGTAGGATAAAAATATTATACAACATTTAATATATTAGAATTAATGACCTATCTGCTTTGTTAAAGGTGTGTTAATAAATGTGTGGCTCAGACGGTAAAGAATCTGCCTGAAGTGCAGGAGACCTTGGTTCGATGTTTTTGTGGGGAAGATCCCCTGGAGGAGGGAATGGCAACCCACTCCATATTTTTGCCTGGAGAATTCCATGGATAGAGGAGTCTTGCGGGCTGCAGTCTATGAGGTCACAAAGGATTGGACACAACTGAGCAACTAACACTTTCACCCATATTTCATTCAAGAAGTAAGCTAATAAGCAGTACTGTAGTAGTACTCCTATCATTTATTAAGTCAAGAACAGTTTGATTTTATATTACCAAAATCTTGCAATGATCTAGCCAACTACATCAAACTGATGGTATTTTCTTACATGTTATTTAGATTCTAACAATTAAACTAGAAATGTAGCATATTAATTCTCAGAGCCCTCATCCCTTGATTTTTTCCAAATTTGTTATTAATTCAGTTCAGTTCAGTCGCTCAGTCATGTCTGACTCTTTGCAACCCCATGAATTGCAGCACGCCAGACCTCCCTGTCCATCACCAGTTCCCGGAGTTCACTCAGACTCACATCCATCGAGTCGGTGATGCCATCCAGCCATCTCATCCTCTGTTGTCCCCTTCTCCTCCTGCCCCCAATCCCTCCCAGCATCAGAGTCTTTTCCAATGAGTCAACTCTTCGCATGAGGTGGCCAAAGTATTGGAGTTTCAGCTTTAGCATCATTCCTTCCAAAGAAATCCCAGGGCTGATCTCCTTCAGAATGGACTGATTGGATCTCCTTGCAGTCCAAGGGACTCTCAAGAGTCTTCTCTAACACCACAGTTCAAAAGCATCAATTCTTCGGCACTCAGCCTTCTTCACAGTCCAACTCTCACATCCATACATGACTGCAGAAAAAACCATAGCCTTGGCTAGACGGACCTTAGTTGGCAAAGTAATGTCTCTGCTTTTGAATATGCTGTCTAGGTTGGTCATAAATTTCTTCCAAGGAGTAAGTGTCTTTTAACTTCATGGCTGCAGTCACCATCTGCAGTGATTTTGGAGCCCCCCAAAATAAAGTCTGACACTGTTTCTACTGTTTCCCCATCTATTTACCATGAAGTGATGAGACCAGATGCCATGATCTTCGTTTTCTGAATGTTGAGCTTTAGGCCAACTTTTTCACTCTCCTCTCACTTTCATCAAGAGGCTTTAGTTAGTTATTAATTCAAGGGTTGTCTGATTCAAGGAATATTACACTACCATGGCCAATGGATATTTACAAAATGTGAATGAGGTGCTGAAGTTTTGAAGAACGGGATAGTAAAATTTTTGTAAATGGATATTTACAAAATATGAATAAAGCACTGCCAGTTCTGAACTTTCAGTGTTATGGAAATCTTTATTGGTGTGGATGAGTCAATGAAGGAAGTACAAAAGGTTGAGATAAGGGCTTAAAGGCCTTAAAATTACATAACATAACTGGAAAGTAACTTAGGGATAATTTAGTGTTAAACTCCTCAGTTTCCAGATTTGGATACAAATGCAGAAAGATGAAATGGTCTATGAACTAGTTAGTCCAATATTCTTTCTTCTTTCTCTTGAATTGCAATATTCATCTTAACAACAACAAAAGTCTAATTAAAACTATATTGTACTTAATTAGGGAACTTGGTTGTAGTTTCTGAAAACATAGGATTTATTCTGAGGCTGTGGAATATCTAGGGTATTCTTTGTTTCTTCTCTTGCTGTCTCTTTTGTTAAAAAAACTTTGTTTTCCCAATAACATATAAGATCTGGTTGTCTGCTTCTCTATACAATTGCATCACTATTTTGAGGTGGTTTAAAAATTTTAATATTTTGTTTTTTGTCTTGTCTGGTGCAACCAGTACTCGAGGCTATATCTTTAATGAATGGAAGCACCATAATATGAATCATTCCAAATCAGAGAAGCCAGGAAATAGTACACAATCAAAAATATTTGAGATGTATTTTAAAAAGCAGCCCTGAAGGTGTCATGGAAAGCTACTGTTCACAGCCAAAATAAGTAACTGTTTTGGAACAGAAGAAATTAGTGACTGAGAGCACTAAAGAATGCAGATGGAAGTTCCACAGAGCCCTGGGAATAGCACTGACCCAGCCCTGACTCCACTACTAACTTAACTATGTGATTTTACACTTTTACTTCAAATCACCAGGCCTCAACTTTCTCACCTCCACAAAGAAGAGATTAGATTGGAAAGTCTCAATGTTCCCTCCCTATAAAATTCTGATTTTAGGTCTCAAGTTTTCTCTTCTGCAGCTATATATATGGGATAGAACTTGGAAATAAATTAATTGTTTTCAGGTCACTGGTACCCATCAGATGTCTAGATATAGTAAAAGATGAACTATTGCTGGAAGAGTTCTCATACAGATTTTGAACATAATATAAATACACATAGTCATGAGTAAACATACTTTAGAACATAATTGAGAAGAAAAGTAAGAAAGCTTCCTAATCATGTTAAATTTTTCATAATGATATCTTAAAGAAATGGCTGGATTGATATTTTCAACTAGAACTTGACAGCAAAGAAATACTAGGAATCTATAAATTATTTGAAGCACAAAGAAACTTATTTTTGTCATTTCCCTCAAATTTAAGAAACAAATATAGCTTGCAAAATGGATCTTGATTTATTCAATGCTGAGAACAATACCAAACGTGATGGAGGTAATCAATACTTCTGCCTCATCCAATAATGTCACATCTGGGACACCTGTGACTTCATTGCATAGAGCCCAGAATTTAAACAGACACATGTTAATACTTTATCGTATACAATCTTTACATAATCATTAAAACACTGAGTGGAGGTTATTATTAACTCCATTTAATAGGTGAAGAGGGAGAAACTTTTATCAACTTTCTCAGTGTCAAATAGATTGTAAATGATGGAACAAAATTTTAAATCTTTGTCTTCTAACTCGGGATCCCTGTGGTAAGCTCCCTGCATTCCCTTGGCGTTAACATTAACTTACATCTGAATAACAAGACCAGTGTCAAATTCCTGGTCTTAATAAGGTAAAAATGCTCTTCCCTTTACAGTCGCAGACTTGTCTGGTTTTACTCCTACCACATGAATTAGAAAGGCAATGCGTGCATGTGTGTGGGTCAGTCACTCAATAGTGTCTGACTCTTTGAGATTCCATGGACTATAGCCTGCCAGGATCTTCTGTCCATGGAATTTGCCAGGCAAGAATACTGGAGTGGGTTGCCATGCCATATCCAGGGGATCTTCCCGGCTGGAGGGTCATACGCACATCTGTTGCATCTCCTGCACTGGCAGGAGGATTCTTTACCACTGTGCCACAAGACAGTACTATATACTTTAAAAATAGTGAGGTAGAATGACCTGTGACACTGTGCCTCAGGAGTGAAATGGAATTACTGAGCTGCGATCCTAGCCATCAAGTATCTTATTATGTGATCATAAGGAACAGTGAGGTTACTCTGCTTTTAGCCCTCTTTGGCACAAGAGAATATGCTTTAAAATATCTTTGAAAAATATAAAGGCTATTCATGCCAATCATGCATATTTTTATTCAATCTTGTGTTTACATAACTCTACTTCTGAAGGAAGAGGCTTGATGATAATTTAAGTGAATGAATTAATTAAAATTTAATGATATTTTTTCCCTTAACTTGAAAGAAATTTAGAAGCTATTCCAAATTTATCTAATCTATAGATTCACATTTATAGAATGTATTAAGAGGCATTCTGGCTATATAATTATTTCATATTTTGGAATGAGAGACATGAACTATAATTAGTTTAGCACATTGATTTAAAACTTTATAAACTCCTTTCTTCCTTGGACCTTGTTATCAGAGAAGCACATTCATTTAATATTTATTATAAGTTGGAGTCAGCTTCGAATATCAACATTCTTGCAGTTCATCCCATTTTTTGATGTGATTTGTCTAGAGTGATCAGAGGACTTGACTCGTATAAAATATCAATTACTGTGTTTTCACAGTTGTGTGGGTCTTTGTAGATTATAAAATGTCACAAACTGCATCACTTCATGATGACCTTACAACTAGTCAGTCTAGGGATATTTATAGTGAGTATTTTTTGATTGATATTTGGAGCTGCAAACAAAACAAATAAGGAAAAACAACAACAAACTTCCACCACCAATTCAGAACAGGCTGAATTTGAGAGAATGTCTCATCATAATACAGTTGGAAAGTCTCAGAAAAAACACTTGAAACCTTGTTTTCTATACCCAAACCCATTACTCTCTACCCTCCTCTTTTGAATCAACCTCCTTAGAGACCATATCTTGGTATCTTTGATAGTATATCTACAGTGTCTTTGGAACTAGAAAATCTGAGCATTTTTAATTTCTCTAAGCTTTGGTTTCCTCATCTAAACAATGAAGATATAGACTGTATTATAGAAACAAAATATAGCACTTGGAACAAAATGTGGAGTATAATACATTTTCAATAATTTATAAGTTACTAATATTGTTTATGATTGCATAGTTAATGTGAGGTACAGGAGAGACTTGATCTATAATTTGCAATTTCTGAAATGCTGTCCAGGAAGCACTTTATAAGCTAAGTTACATGATTAAATTTTGCAGCCTCTTTAGGGAACAGCTTTCAGGATAAATAAGTAAAGTTAATTTAACTTGGTTGAAGGACAAATGAAAATAACTTATTAGTATCCTAAATATAAACTCTTATGCTAACTTATACATGGTTCTTTAGTTGCTTAGAAATAATTAAAAAATCCAAACACTCCTTTGTTTTGTTCTGTTTTAAGGGACCATCAATATAGTAATACAAATTTAGAAGGTAGCATAAAAGTTTTCCAAACCCAAAAGTATAAGTCAGGGTTAGAAAAATTAGTTGCCTATGAGCTGTCCCTCTGGAAACAATTTAAATCATATACTGATAAGTTAATGTAAAACACAGATAATTCTTTATTATTAACCTCCAAAGTACTTTGGCCACCTCATACGAAGAGTTGACTCATTGGAAAAGACTTTGATGCTAGGAGGGATTGGGGGCAGGAGGAGAAGGGGATGACAGAGGATGAGATGGCTGGATGGCATCACTGACTTGATGGACATGAGTCTATGTGAACTCCAGGAGTTGGTGATGGACAGAGAGGCCTGGCATGCTGCGATTCATGGGGTCGCAAAGAGTTGGACACAACTGAGCGACTGAACTGAACTGAACGGAACCTCCAAAGAATCGGTTAGGTCATATACTCATACTGTTATTTAGAAAATATATTCCTTTTAATATACATAGGGCTTCCCTGGTAGCTCATCTGGTAAAAACTCCACCTGCAGTGTGGGAGACCCTCATTCAATTCCTGGGTCGGGAAGACCCACTGGAGAAGGGATAGGCTACCCACTCAAGTATTCTTGGGTTTCCCTGATGGCTCAGCTGGTAAAGAATCTGCCTGCAACGTGGGAGACCTGGGTTCGATCCCTGGGTTGGGAAGATCCCCAGGAGAAGGGAATGGCTACCCACCCTAGTGTTCTGGCCTGGAGAGCTCCAGGATCACAGAGTCAACACAACTGAGTGACTTTCACTTCACTTCACTTTAATATACACATTGCCAGATCAAATAATTTTAAAAGTTTATTATATTATATTATATAAATTTTGTATATATAAATATAAAAGTTTAGTCTTACTATTTATCAGTAAGTTATGACATTCCCGTAAGTTTAAAAATGTAAACTATTGATGTTACTTATATTACTACCTAATTTGGGTACCCTGAGAGAAAAAATGGAAAGCTATTGTGTTATAAACCTGGTCTCCCTATATTATAGGTTCTTTGGAGATATAGGTTGTGGTAATTTATCATTATAGCTCAGATATTTAATATAATATCTGTTATATGCCTAGCTGTGGGTTAAGGTTATGAATTTAACTGTCCTAATAAAGTGAAAGTGTTAGTCACTCAGTCATGTCCAACTCTTTGTGACCCCATGGACCCTCTCCATGGAATTCTCCAGGCAAGAATACTGGAGAGGGTTGCCATTCCCTTCTCAGGAGATCTTCCCAACCCAGGGGTTGAACGCAGCTCTCCTATGTTGCACGCAGATTCTTTACCTGCTATGCCACCAGGGAAGTCTCGTAAAGTCAGTTCAATTCAGTTGCTCAGTCGTATCCAACTCTGCGACGCCATGTATCACAGCACACCAGACCTCCCTGTCCATCACCAATTCCCGGAATTCACCCAAACTCATGTCTATCAAGTCAGTGATGCCATCCAGCCATCTCATCCTCTGTTGTCCCCTTCTCCTCCTGCCCCCAATCCCTCCCAGCATCAGAGTCTTTTCCAATGAGTCAACTCTTTGCATGAGGTGGCCAAAGTATTGGAATTTCAGCTTCAGCATAGTCCTTCCAATGAACACTCAGGACTTATCTCCTTTAGGATGGACTGGTTGGATCTCCTTGCAGTCCAAAGGACTCTCAAGAGTCTTCTCCAACACCACAGTTCAAACGCATCATTCTTCAGTGCTCAGCTTTCTTCACAGTCCGACTCTCACATCCATACATGACTACTGGAAAAACCATAGCCTTGACTAGATGGACCTTTGTTGGCAAAGTAATGTCTCTGCTTTTTAATATGCTATCTAGGTTGGTCGTAACTTTCCTTCCAAGGAATAAGCGTCTTTTAATTTCATGGCTGCAATCACCATCTGCAGTGATTTTGGGGCCCAGAAAAATAAAGTCTGACACTGTTTCCACTGTTTCCCCATCTATTTCCCATGAAGTGAGGGGACCAGATGCCATGATCTTCGTTTTCTGAATGTTTAGCTTTAGGCCAACTTTTTCACCCTCCTCTTTCACTTTCATCAAGAGGCTTTTTAGTTCCTCTTCACTTTCTACCATAAGGGTGGTGTCATCTGCATATCTGAGGTTATTGATATTTCTCCTGGCATTCTTGATTCCAGCTTGTGCTTCTTCCAGCCCAGCATTTCTCATGATGTACTATGCATGTAAGCTAAATAAGCAGGGTGACAGTATACAGTCTTGATGTACTCCTTTTCCTATTTGGAATCAAAAATAAGACCGAGAGCTGACTGTGGCTCAGATCATGAGCTCCTTATTGCCAAACTCAGATTCAAATTGAAGAAAGTAGGGAAAACCACTAGACCATTCAGGTATGACCTAAATCAAATCTCTTATGATTGTGCAGTGGAAGTGAGAAATAGATTTAAGGGACTAGATCTTATTGACAGCGTGCCTGATGAACTATGGACGGAGGTTCATGACATTGTACAGGAGACAGGGAGCGGGACCATCTCAAGAAAAAGAAATGCAAAAAAAGCAACATGGCTGTCTGGGGAGGCCTTATAAATAGCTGTGAAAAGAAGTGAAAAGCAAAGGAAAAAAGGAAAGATATAAGCATCTGAATGCAGAGTTCCAAAGAATAGCAAGGAGAGAAAAGAAAGCCTTCCTCAGCGATCAATGCAAAGAAATAGAGGAAAAGAACAGAATGGGAAAGACTAGAGAGCTCTTCAAGAAAATTAGAGATACCAAGGGAACATTTCATGCAAAGATAGTCTCGATAAAGGACAGAAATGGTATGGACCCAACAGAAGCAGAAGATATTAAGAAGAAGTGGCAAGAATACACAGAAGAACTGTACAAAAAAGACCAAGATAATCACAATGGTATGATCACTCAGCTAGAGCCACACCTTCTGGAATGTGAAGTCAAGTGGACCTTAGAAAGCATCACTACGAACAAAGCTAGTGGAGGTGATGGAATTCCAGTTGAGCTATTTCAAATCCTGAAAGATGATGCTGTGAAAATGCTGCACTAAATATGCCAGCAAATTTGGAAAACTCAGCAGTGGCCACAGGACTGGAAAAGGTCAGTTTTCATTCCAATCCCAAAGAAAAGCAATGCCAAAGAATGCTCAAACTACCACACAATTTGACTGGTTAAGTAACCACCTCATATGATATGATGTGCTCTTAAGAATAATTTAAGGGCTTGTCAAGTATTAAATTTAATGATTGAAAATAGGCAAGTTTCCTGTTTCCTAACAAAATAAAATTTCTGAATTATTATTATGACTAATTCAAAATATACTCAGTAGTATGGTTTACCACTTAAAGACTTGAGGCTTTCATAGCCTTGTCCTGTATTAGCCAGTAATCTCAACACAAATAGTAGGAGATTCTAAAAACAGTTTTTTAAGTGTTTACTGGTTAGGAAAACCCGATGGTCAGACCTAAAGGTCACACAACCTGGAATAATGCTCAAATCACATTTGCTGGGTGTAACAATGACAATAAATGCAGACACTGTTGCCATCATAATTGCTACTGACCTATGTGGCAGAATTTCCATTCCATTGCCCTGAAACCCAGTTGCTGCTATGGCTACCATCTTCTTCTACTGGATTCTCCCATTTGTTCTTCTTCATATTGCCATGTCTGAATTAAAGTCTCACGTAGTTGGGTCTGCATTGCTGAATGTAGATCATATACCAGTATCTTCAGTACAAAGAGAGGTTGAGAAAGTGGCATTCTGGCTTCTGCTTGAGTTGGAAGTATGTAGAATGCATGAAATGGAGAATTTTCTCTAACAAACGGTGTTTAAAAGTGTGGTATTATAGGAAGCATCACGCATTTCTACCACAAATTGCTGCCTCTCCACCCTCACTCCTCACATTTTGGCTCTCTATGTTTTAATCATAATTGTCTTTTTTAAGGTTATCTTTAAGAAAATGATTTTTAACATTATTTTTATTGGAGCATACAAAGAGAAAGCCCAAGATAATTTTCAGCTTTTGGCATTCAAAATAGGATGACATAACAGGTAGACAGTCTTGCAAACCAGGCTGTTGTAGTTAGAAAGGATTTGAATATCTCAAATCATAGGTTTCTTTTCCCTATGGTATACTGGTTAAAAACATACTTAGAAAATGAGGTTATTATTCTGTGGCCTCTATGGCCTTCACTTAGTCTTGGATTACATCAGGAGAGAAGAATAAAATAAAGTGAACTGTATTCTGGCTCTAGGGAATGAAAAAGAGAAGGGGAAAATCAAGAGGGGAAGGGAGAAAAACAAATCCTATGTCCTGACGTTCTTGTTCTCAGAAATTATAAAAGTAATTTAAAGAAACTAAGGGTAACATTGAGAGAAGAGAGAAGGTGTTCTCAACTAGCCATCTGGAACTCTGTGCAAATAGGTTTCCCTAAGGCAAATAAAAAGAGAATAACACAAATGATCAGGCAGAATCAAAGTGTCTGTTTCAGGTTTTCCAAAGCTGTTCTTAGACTCTACATGTGAATACTGAGCTAGGAGTCAGCCATGGAAGATCAAATGACTCCAAAACAGGCTGGGGAAACAGGCTAAATTAAGTGCAGATTGCAATTAATTAAAATAATATTAACAATAGATAATATGTATTGAGCACTTACTAAGTCCCTGGTAGCATTCCAGGCACTTTAGTCTTTTCTCATTTGGTCATAACAGGAACTCATTGAAGTATGACCTCTATGCTGTAGACGATGAACCTGAAACAATGAAAGGTTAAGTGTCTGGCTTCAGGCAGCACAACTAGCAGTGTGTTGATAAATGTGAATTACACTATTGAGATGATAGTTTTTATTTTTTGAGAAGAGTTCTCAAATTTGAGATCATTGCACTTCTTTCAGGGGTAAACCTAGCACAAAGCTTTCAGACAACTCTAGTAATTTCCTTCTCCTTTTTAAATGTGTTTTCAGTGACACCTTTCTTTTCGATTCTAAGAAGGAAAAGAACCATGACTTCAAAATGAAAGAGGGGTCATTACTAGGAGTTGTGCAGTATAGTTACAATATTTTTGGTTTTTCCTTTTTAAAATATTTTCAGTGCTAAATGTTGCCCCTTCTGTCTCTCTCTCTCTCACTCTTTTTTTTTTTCCCCCTGTTTGTGCTTATTTCTTTAGCTATTAAGAGGAAGTTTTTTTTTTTTTAAATAAGATTTTATTCTGCCATCATTAAATATAGGTTAGATTTTTTTTGAATGGGAAAGACTAAAGCACATTTAAATGGTCATGAATATGTTTTGATATATAGGGATAGATGAAGTATAACTTAGGGAATATTTGATTGAAATAATAATAATCAGAATATACATAATTCTAAATTTATAGTAAACAGCAAGGTTTTTGGAGATAGTTATATAATCAGCTTATCTTGACTAATGCAGGAATTGTATTTCTGGGGGAACTAGACCTGGAAGGGGGAGAAATGGTGAGTGTATGGTTGAATGGTTTGGGGAAGACTACAGGAGGAAATGAACTGGGTAGGTGTCTAAGTATGTGTGGAATATAATGGTAATACCTTTCCTAAAATTATCTCCTGTGAAAATTAGAAGACAAACAAAATGCTTACTGACTTTTTAGCTCTAGGGAAAAAATTTAGTAATGATTTACATTGGGTTTTATTGAGTACAATTAGAAGATAATTACAAGAAAATATGAGTTTAGAAAAGGAACTGATCAGATAGGGAGTAATAATGAAAAGAACTATGAGTCAAGAATTTCGAGTTTAAGATTTTGGAAAGAGAACTTCTTCTAGACTTAGTCATAGATGATGTTCTAATAGATTTTGAGTTATAAACATCCAGTAGGACTTACTGGAAAAGAGGAACTCAGCCTGTGGCAAAGAATGGATAAAAGTTTTGTCCCTTTCACACAAGTCTATTCTTGCCTTGAGAACCCCATGAACAGTATGAAAAGGCTAAATGATAGGATACTGAAAGAGGAACTCCCAATGTCAGTAGGTGCCCAATATCCTACTAGAGATCAGTGGAGAAATAACTCCACAAAGAATGAAGGGATGGAGCCAAAGCAAAAACAATACCCAGTTGTGGATGTGACTGGTGATAGAAGCAAGGTCCAATGCTGTAAAGAGCAATATTGCATAGGAACCTGGAATGTTAGGTCCATGAATCAAGGCAAATTGGAAGTGGTCAAACAGGAGATGGCAAGAGTGAACATCGACATTCTAGGAATCAGCGAACTAAAATGGACTGGAATGGGTAAATTTAACTCAGATGACCATTGTATCTACTACTGTAGGCAGGAATCCAAAGAAATAGAGTAGCCATCATGGTCAACAAAAGAGTCCAAAATGCAGTACTTGGATGCAATCTCAAAAACAATAGAATGATCTCTGTTCGTCTCCAAGGCAAACCATTCAATATCACAGTAATCCAAGTCTATGCCCCAACCAATAACACTGAAGAAGCTGAAGTTGAACGGTTCTATGAAGACCTACAAGACCTTTTAGAACTAACACCCCCCAAAAAAGATGTCCTTTTCATTATAGGGGACTGGAATGCAACAGTAGGAAGTCAAGAAACACCTGGGGTAACAGGCAAATGTAGCCTTGGAATGCAGAATGAAGCAGAGCAAAGGCTAATAGAATTTTGCCAAGAGAATGCACTGGTCATAGCAAACACCCAACTTCAAACAACACAAGAGAAGACTACACATGGACATCACCAGATGGTTAATACCGAAATCAGATTGATTATATTCTTTGCAGACAAAGATGGAGAAGCTCTATACCGTCAGCAAAAACAAGACTGGGAGCTGACTGTGGCTCAGATCATGAACTCCTTATTGCCAAATTCAGACTTAAATTGAAGAAAGTAGGGAAAAACACTAGGCAATTCAGGTATGACCTAAATCAAATCCCTTACGACTATACAGTGGAAGTGAGAAATAGATTTAAGGGCCTAGATCTGATAGACAGAGTGCCTGATGAACTATGGACAGAGGTTCCTGACATTGTACAGGAGACAAGGATCAAGACCATCCCCATGGAAAAGAAATGCAAAAAAGCAAAATGGCTGTCTGGGGAGGCCTTACAAATAGCTGTGAAAAGAAGAGAAGTGAAAAGCAAAGGAGAAAAGGAAAGATATAAGGATCTGAATGCAGAGTTCCAAAGATTAGCAAGGAGAGATAATAAAGCCTCCATCAGTGATCAATGCAAAGAAATAGAGGAAAACAACCAAATGGGAAAGACTAGAGATCTCTTCAGGAAAATTAGAGATACTAGGGGAATATTTCATGCAACGATGAAAGGAGAGAATGATATGGACCTAACAGAAGCAGAAGATATTCAGAAGAGGTGGCAAGAATACACAAAAGAACTGTACAAAAAAGAGCTTCATGACCAAGGTAATCATGATGGTGTGATCACTCACCTAGAGCCAGACATCCTAGAATTTGAAGTCAAGTGGGCCTTAGAAAGCATCACTATGAACAAAGCTAGTGGAGGTGATGGAATTCCAGTTGAGCTATTTCAAATCCTGAAAGATGATGCTGTGAAGGTGCTGCACTCAATATGCCAGCAAATTTGGAAAGCTCAGCAGTGGCCACAGGACTGGAAAAGGTCAGTTTTCATTCCAATCCCAAAGAAAGGCAATGACAAAGAACACCGCACAGTTGCACTCATCTCACAAGCTAGTAAAGTAAGGCTTAAAATTCTCCAAGCCAGGCTTCAGCAATACGTGAACCATGAACTTCCAAATGTTCAAGCTGGTTTTAGAAAAAGTAGAGGAACCAGAGATCAAGTTGTCAACATCCGCTGGATCATGGAAAAAGCAAGAGAGTTCCAGAAAAACAGCTATTTCTGTTTTATTGACTATGCCAAAGCCTTTGACTGTGTGGATCACAATAAACTGTGGAAAATTCTGAAAGAGATGGGAATATCAGACTGCCTGACCTGCCTCTTGAGAAACCGATATGCACGTCAGGAAGCAACAGTTAGAACTGGACATGGAACAGACTGGTTCCAAATAGGAAAAGGAGTATGTCAAGGCTGTACATTGTTACCCTGCTTATTTAACTTCTATGCAGACTACATCATGAGAAATGTCGGGCTGGAAGAAGCACAAGCTGGAATCAAGATTGCCGTCAGAAATATCAATAACCTCAGATATATAGATGACACCACCCTTATGGCAGAAAGTTCAGAGGAACTAAAAAGCCTCTTGATGAAAGTGAAAGAGGAGAGGGAAAATGTTGGCCTAAAGCTCAGCATTCAGAAAACGAAGATCATGGTATCTGGTCCCATCTCTTCATGGGAAACAGATGGGAAAACAGTGGAAACAGTGTCAGACTTTATTTTGGGGAGCTCCAAAATCACTGCAGATGGTGACTGCAGCCATGAAATTAAAAGATGCTTACTCCTTGGAAGAAAGTTATGACCAACCTAGATAGCATATTCAAAACCAGAGACATTGCTTTACCAACAAAGGTCCATCTAGTCAAGACTATGGTTTTTCCAGTGGTCATGTATGGATGTGAGTGTTGGACTGTGAAGAAAGCTGAGCATCAAAGAGTTGATGCTTTTGAACTGTGGTGTTGGAGAAGACTCTTGAGAGTCCCTTGGATTGCAAGGAGATCCAACCAGTCCAATCTGAAGGAGATCAGTCCTGGGTGTTCTTTAGAAGGACTGATGCTAAAGCTGAAACTCCAGTACTTTGGCCACCTCATGCAAAGAGTTAACTCATTGGAAAAGACCGTGATGCTGGGAGGGATTGGGGGCAGGAAGGAAAGGGGACACCAGAGAATGAGATGGCTGAATGGCATCACCGACTCGATGGACATGAGTTTGGGTGAATTCCGGGAGTTGGTGATGGACAGAGAGGCCTGGTGTTCTGCAATTCATGGGGTCACAAAGAGTCGGACACGACTGAGTGACTGAACTGAGCTGAGCTGCAAAAAATTGAAAGCAAAGAAGTTATGGAGAAAAGACTATATAGCTATATCTAAGAGAATGACTTTTGGGTGGAGGTTACTGATATAGGGCACTTTCTGAAAGCAAATGGATTAGACTCTTACAGATTTTTGCAGGGGTGTGTACTGGTAGAGAGACAATTAAATGATGTTGAAATGTCCAAAAGGGACTTTTCTGACAGTTCAGTGGTTAATGCTTCACTTTCCAATGCAGAGGGTGCAGGTTCAGTCTCTAGTTGGGGAGATCCCACTAGTTGGGAGGATCCCACCATGTGTCACAGACAAAAAAACAAAACATAAAAAACAGAGAAACAATATTGTCTGGGGAGTGTGTAATTTCCTCAGTTCTGTCTTGTCGCAACAAAAATTTGAAGTGTCAGACATATCAGTGTTACAGCCCTCGGATAGACCAGTGTTACAACTCCATGTTACACCTCAGTTTTATTTAGAAAGTAAAGGAAAATACGTCCTCAAGGCATGAGAGCATGCTAACACAAAAGACGTGAAGAGAAGAGAGGCCCTCCGCCCAATTTTGGCTCCTCTTTTTATATATTTTTTTCTCTTCTCCCTGCGCCTTCCCTATGTAAATTAGGCTAGCCAGGAGTGCTGTTTGTTTTACCTGAGGTCCTCACTCCAGTCCTGGGACCTTCCTTTGTTCTATTTTCATGGGCTTTTCCCTTCCTTGTCTTTTAGCCACCACCATTCTGGACTCCTTTTTCCTATTCTAACTACCTACAATATTGAAACAAATTTAACAAAAACTTTTAAAATGGCCCATTCACATAAAACAAATAAATATGCTTGGGATTGATGGTTGAGCCTTAAAATAATCCTAGGTCTGGGAGCAGGATGCAAAACAGCATATTCCTTATCAATAGGTAAACTTTCCACAGCATATTTCAGGAGAAAAATGGATGAAGTAAGCCACACAGAGAGTAGAATCATGGCCAATTCAAGGAACCACCCCATCCTCAGAGTAGAAGTTTTACAGTGTTTATACAGAGGAATTTTAGAATTGTGTTTGGTGACTTTCCTGGACTCTTATTCCTCCCCTTTCCAGAAGGAAATGAATGTTGCCTCTTTTTTGCCATTTTAGCTCAAAGATTGATACAATCAAAAGAGGCATCCAGACCACATGGAGGAGCATGCATTAACCAGACACCCTTGACTTAAGAGTTGGAGGTCTTGACTCACTGGAGAGAAAATGTCATTTTCATTTGGAAAAATGAAAGGAACAGATATTTGTTAATGAGAAGAGTGGACTGTGGCAGTAATATTGCTGTGCATTTAGCAAACCAATTTCATTTTCTTCCTGGATACATGGCCAAACCACATTTTCCAGCTCTTTTATGTAGTAGATTTGGAACATGACTGAGTTTAAGCTAATGGAAACTGAATGGAAATTACATAGTTATTTCTAGGCCTTAGACATGTCTCTCACCTCCCACTTCTGCTGAACCCAGTGAATTTTGAGATGAACAGACAAAAACTTTTAGTGTGTAAAGTCATAGTTTTGGGAATTATTTATTATATTACACAGTTCCTATAATTATTAAATGAGTCAGTGAGTGCTCCATCACGTCAGTTGTGTCTGACTCTTTGCAACACCATGGATTGTAGCCTGCCTGGTTCCTCTGTCCATGGGATTCTCCAGGAAAGAATACTGGAGTGGGTTACCAGGCCTTCCTCCAGTGGATCTTCCCTACCCAGGGATCAAACCTATGTTTAGGTTCAATTGTCAGGGGAGTGTGTAATTTCCTCAGTTCTGTCTTGTTACAACAAAAATTTGAAACATCGGATGGACCAATGTTATAGCCCTCGGATGGACCAGTGTTACAGCTCCATGTTATACCTTAGTTTTATTTAGAAAGTAAAGGAAACTACATCCTCGAGGTGTGAGAGGATACATCTCTTGCATTACAGGTGGAATCTTTATCACTGAGCCAGTGGGGAATAATTATTAAATAACATAGTCTAAAAAACTACCTAGTCCAAGAGTTAGCCCTTCATAAATCTTCAAAACTGTTGATTATTTAATATCAATTACTTTAAAATTCTAATATTAAAGTAATGTGAGTGACATTTAAATTTAATGCACATAAAGTGAATAGAAATTAGTTATTGGGTGTGCTAGAAACAGAATAATTTTTCTCATTGTTCAAGAAATGCTGTAGAGTAAATGTAACATTTTTATTTTCTCAGATGTCAAAATTTAAAGGAATGGGTAGAAATCATAGAACTATGATTTGATTTAACTAAGAAAAGACTTGATAAGACAATAAGATGCTTTCTCCACTGTGGCAGCCAGCTCAGTCTAACTAGCTACTGGAACAGACATCTCTCAAACAGTTCCCAATACTGTCTTGAAATTCTGTTCTAGGTTTTAAACAGTTTATGTAATTTTAAGAAAAATGCATAAATATTGCTTATACGTTACATACTTTCTATGGAAAAGGACTTCCCTAGTAGCTCAGTGGGTAAAAGAATACACCTGCAATGAAGGAGACCCTGGTTTAATTCCTGGGTCCAGAAGACCCACTGGAGAAGGGATAGGCTACTCACTCCAGTATTCTTGGGTTTCCCTGATGGCTCAGCTGGTAAAGAATCTGCCTGCAATGTGGGAGACCTGGGTTCGATCCCTGGGTTGGGAAGACCCCCAGGAGAAGGGAATGGCTATCCACTCCAGTACTCTGGCCTGAAGAATTTCATGGGCTGTATAGTCCATGGGGTCGCAGAGTCCAACTAAGCAACTTTTACTTTCACATGAATGAGTTATAAACTGAACACACAGGAGGAGGCTTGTTAGAATTACAGATGTGTATATACATATTATTGGAGGAGGAAACCCACTCCAGTATCCTTGCCTAGAGAATCCAATGGACAGGGCAGCCTGGCTGGCTACAGTCCATGGGGTCACAAAGAGTTGGACACGACTGAGAGACTTTCACTTCAATTCTACAGAAGATACATGTTTAATAAGAAAAATTTAAATTCTCAGTAGTGTGAGTAAGCATTATAAGAGAAAAAAAAGAATACCACATATATGAAAGAATATTTTAAATGTGTTTCAAAAATTAGAACTTGAAAAACCTTTTAATGGAATTATAACTGATCAAATAATAAATTATGTGTTTTTTAAAAGGAACTTTATTTGCTCATTATTAAAAATGTCAAAATACAAAATCTTTCCTCAAAAACTAAAACTCAGATCTAGCAGTATTTCATTATTAATGGAATTAGTGTACTCTGTCTTCAAGTGTTTTAATTACTACAGGAAGTTGCATAATCTACTATCATTCTTGCAAATTCTCTTATTATTAACAGAAAATTCTCAAATTTTATTCTTTTCAATTTAATTGTTGTGTCTGTGTATCCTTTTAGAAAGATTGAAGTACTTTATAATTCAAAAAAGCACAAATTTAGAAGTTTTCCAAGAGAAAAATCCTAAAAAACATGATTTTTTGACCATTGTCAGTATTCTCTAAGTATACTACACATCATAGGCACTAGCATTCATATATTGAAACACATATGTCTGCATTTATAAATAAATCTAGGTAATATAATGTTGAAGAGAATTAATCCTTTCTTGACACCTGAATTTACATACTTTTGAGTCACTTTTAAAACTTCCCAGAATCATTCACTTATATGTATGATAACATTTTGTTCTTTGAATTAAATTTACCCACAGACAAAGGAAAGAACTGATAGAAAATTCCCAACTATCCATATAAGCAGATGAAAATATACTTAGACCAGAAGAAGTCACCAAAAAAAAAAAAAAAAAAAGGAAGCTGGCACATGAAGACACCAAGACACAGGATATAAATTTCCTCTAGAGTATCCCCAGTACTGGTCTCAAAAATATGATAATAAAAATAGTTTTTATATTAACATATATGTCATGATATTATATAATCATTAGAATATAGGGCACATATCTATAAGTGTTGGTATATAAAACATTGAATCAGGTATTTGTCATCATTTCCAACTCTGGAAAATTGAAAACATAATAAAAATAATTTAACATTTTCTAAAGAGAAATATGAAAACAAGACACAATGATAACTACCCAAGTTATAAAGAAACTGAACTCCAGTGGCTATTAATTTTGCTAAGAAACAACTGAATAAAATAAATTGCAGCCAACTAATGCAAACAGTAAAAGGGACAATTTGTCCTATAGAGTTTTGCAGAACATTTGTGAAAACCCCCTACAGCATTAGTTAACATTATTATATTGTATTGAATATTGATTATTTCAGAGCAAAAATACTAGCTGAGAATTATGGATGTAATATTCTGAGATGAGAATAAGGCTATACATTACTAAGCAATCTGTTTATATTGCTGATTTAATGACCTCCATCATTATTTATACTCTTCTTCTGCAGGCAATGCATTCTCTTATGAACCTTGAGCCTCCTTCACTATAAAATTGGATATTATCTTTGTGGCTGGTTGTGAAAAATAGTTCCAAATTCTATCTATAAGAAATAGACTGAGGAATGAAAAAAAAAAGTCTGCAGTTTGTATGCTCTCATTTCTTGTCCATTTTCACCAGTACTGGGTGCCAGGGCACAAAACAAATTATTAAAATAAGGTACCCAGAGACAACACAGGAAATTTTAATATGTCTCTATTGTATGTGGACTACCAAGAAGTGATTTCATTTAGACAAGTTCACACTAATTAAAACATTGCTATGACTCTAAGTTTATGTAGCAATTTAATTTACTGTTTTGATTGATAATATTTTATATTTGTATAACCCAATATATTAACTTTAAAGCTATTGGAATATAGAAATATTCAGTAAGCATGACTCAATGACTCATTAACAAAAATTGATAGATTTTTCTATAAACAAAACTCTTGGGAAATTATAATGGGAAATATTCTATTTATGATAGATCAGATGATCAGAAATAAACTTATAAAGAAAAATAATTGAATGTAATTTATAAAACATATTGAATGGGTGATGAAAATATTGCCTAGGTTAGGGAAGAAAGGTACATTATTCAATAACTTAACAATAACTGGATAGAACTTTTCAAGGTGGGGTAAATCTCTACTTACATTTTTTAAAATCTCAGATTAACAAATCAAAGGCTAATGTCAAATATAAAGAAACCTTAGAACTAGATAAAAATAAAGGGTAAATTTTGTTATAATAATAGTGAGGTATCAAAGACCATTTTAAGTTGGTTTCAAACAGCAGAGACATTTATAAAATAAAAACTGATAAATCTGATTGCTGATTAAGCACTTTCCCAAGAGGAAAAATATCACAAACAGACCCAAATGCCAAATGTGAAAGAATGTATTTAAAAAATATATTGTAAAAGATCAATCTCTTTACCTTGTGAAGAATTCTTATATTTAATAGGAAAGGAATCTATCACTCAGTATAAAAGTGGATAAGGGGCACAAATGAGTAATGGATAGCTTTTAATTTATAACAATTTTTTTTTCAATAAGTAATATTTGGATCAAATTGGAATGAAAAACAGTGCTAAACTTTGAGAAGTAATTTCTATCCCTGTGCCCATGTATACACCATACTTCCACCCTCTGAAAGAAACAACTTTGATTGGTCCTTAAAATGTATCTGTTCAGTTTTTATTATGCAGACATCAGTTCAGTTCAGTTCAGTCGGTCAGTCCTGTCCGACTCTTTGCGACCCCATGAATCGCAGCATGCCAGGCCTCCCTGTCCATCACCAACTCCCGGAGTTCACTCAGACTCACATCCATCGAGTCAGTGATGCCATCCAGCTATCTCATCCTCTGTCGTCCCCTTCTCCTTCTGCCCCCAATCCCTCCCAGCATCAGAGTCTTTTCCAATGAGTCAACTCTTCCCATGAGGTGGCCAAAGTACTGGAGTTTCCGCTTTAGCATCATTCCTTCCAAAGAAATCCCAGGGCTGATCTCCTTCAGAATGGACTGGTTGTATCTTCTTGCAGTCCAAGGGACTCTCAAGAGTCTTCTCCAACACCACAGTTCAAAGAGAATGCAAATATACAACTTTATTACCCTTCTTCTTACACAAAATATACCATATGATATTCATTCTATACCATATTTTCTTTTTTCAATATAAAAGTAGGATGTGAAGTTTTTTCTTTCTTTTTTTTTTCCAACATAGGTGGTATTCTTTAGAAAGCTTTACATATTCCATTAGAAAAATGTACTACTGTTTACTTCTATATAGATGGGCCTTTGACTTGTATTCAATATTTTGGTATTATGAACAGGAATTCTATGAAGAATAATGCACATAGGTCAGTTTCTACATTTATTGGTGTATGTTTAAGATGTATTTCCCAAAATGGAATTCCTGAGTCAAAGAGTAAGTATAATTGCAATTTTGAAAGACGCTGTCAAATTTCCCTTCATTAGAAGCTGAACTACATCACCCTCCTGTCATCAATTCCAGCATAGAAGAGTATCTCTTTTCTCAAAGTGAACAAATAGAGTGTTGTCAAATGTTTTTCATAGTCTGGATAGATGATTATATAGAGTAATTCTCCATAATATGAATGAAATTGACTATCTTTACATGTTTTAGTATCATTTGCTTTTCATTTTTCTGTATATATGCTTTTGTTTTGCTTTTTTCTCTTAAATTTATAGGCAATTTTCATTTCCACATAGTTAAAGACTAAAATTTTCTTCTTTGAATCCCAGAAATTTTTAGTAGCTCCTGGGATGTGGTTAAAAAGAGCCTTCCAACTCCAAAGCCATAAAATAATGCCCCCCCCCGCCTTTTTTAATACTTTAAGTCTTCATTTTTTGAGCATTTTAATTATTGACCATTTTGTGGATTTATACCAGTGGTTTGGCATGAGATATGGATCCAATTTTCATCCTCTTCTAGATGACTATCCACTTCTCTAACATTATTAAGTAATAAGTTCTTATTTACCACCAATAACTTGTGGTCAAAGGATTTTTAGATAGTAAACTGGTGCACAACCTTGATTATACTTTTTAAAGTATATTTAAAACAACAATAGAATGCATTTTATATTAAGAATTTGGTAATAAGTGATATTGCTGATTGTGAAGGACAATAGATATTTTCATTCTTAGCTGATGGAGAGTAGAGTGGTGTAGCCGAGTTGGCAAACAATTTGGCATTTATATCAAACAAATCATATATATATATATATATATACACACATAATTTCTTTTTGTCTTTTTTCCCTTTGGCCTTGCCACATGGCTTGTAGGATCTTAGTTCCTTGACCAGGAATCAAACTTGCGAGTACTCTGGCAGTGAAAGCAATAAGTCTTAACTACTGACCATTTGCTTCTCCAAGAGATCTTCCCAACCCAGGGACAGAAGTACGTCTCCTGCATTGTAGACAGATTCTTTACCATCTGAGCCACCAGGGAAGCACAGGGTCAGTAAAATCACATATATTTGCGAAAACAATATGTTTTACCATTCATAAGAGATTCATTAATTCTACTAAGATATATTCATTCAATGCAGTGCCACTAGCTATTGGAACATAAATGAAGTGAATCCGTATATATGTGTATTGGCATAAAATTATTTCCAAGAAATATTAAATGATAAATATTCAGAATAATGTGTATTTAGAATGCTAAATTTCATGTGAGCAGAAATATATATGTTTGTAAGTATATATGCTTTTAAATATATAAAGCACATGACATTTTGAACATAAATATAATTAACTATATAGGTTATTATTATTAGACTTGTTGCTCTAAGTAAGAAGACTATGAAAGGCAACAAAAAAACTGGGTCTGATGCTTACCTCTGAGAAGAGGATTGCAAAATTAGGCCCTTCATAGAACAGAAGTAAACTTTTTTTAAAATAAACTTTTAATTTTAAAATAGTTTTAGATTAAAAAAATTATAAAAGCAGTGTAGAGAAATCCCATATATTTCACAGTTTCTTCTATTATTAACACCTTAAATGTATGGTACATTTTTCAAAATTAATCAACCCTTATTTATACATTTTTATTAACTGATGAGCTTCCCTGGTGGCTCAGCAGTAAAGAATCCCCCTGCCAATACAGGAGACACATATTTGATCCCTGGGTTGAGAAGATTCTCTGGAGAAGGTAGTAGGAACTCACTCTAGCATTCTTGGCTGAACAATCCCATGGATAGACAAGCCTGGCAGAATCCATGGGATTGCAAAAGAGTCAGGCTTAGTAACTAATCAACAACATTAACTGAAGTCATGCTTTATTCAATTTTTTTGTTTTTCCAAATGCTCTTTTCTGTTCCGAGATCCCATGCAAAATAACACAATACAGTTACTTTTCATGACTCTTTAGGCTCTTCCTGACTTGCAATTTCTCAGACTTTCCTGACCTTAACTGTTATGAGGAATGCTGATCTGGCATATTGTAGAATGTCCCTCTCTTTGGGCTTGTCTGATGGTTTTCCTATGACTAAGATTGGGGTTTGGGAGAGGAACACCACAGAAATATATTCCCACTGCCATCACATCACATGCTATCAGAATATATACTTTCAGCATGACTATTGTTGATAATAACCTTGATCACTGGACAGAGGTAGTGTCTGCCATTTTTTTTTCCAACTGTAAATTTATTTACCCCTCTTCATACTGAGGTCTTTAGAAATAAGTCATAATGTTCAGCCTACATTCAAGGAACAAAGAGTTATGCTCTGCTTTCTTGGGACTGAGAATACTTAGAATGCTAATGCCATCTGGGCTTCCCTGGTGGCTCAGAGGTTAAAGCGTCTGCCTGCAATACAGGAGACCTGGGTTCGACCCCTGGGTTGGGAAGATCCCCTGGAGAAGAAAATGGCAATCCGCCCCAGTATTCTTGCCTGGAGAATCCCATGCATGGAGGAGCCTGGTGGGCTATAGTAGTCCATGGGGTCGCAAAGAGTCGGACACGACTGAGCGACTTCGCTTTCTTGAGCCATACTTGTGTTGTAATATAACACTATTAACTGTTCAAATGTATCAGCTTTCAACATTGAGAATTCTTTTAGTTGGAACTATGCCCACTCCAGTGTTCTTGCCTGGAGAATCCCAGGGACGGGGGAGCCTAGTGGGCTGCCATCTATGGGGTCGCACAGAGTCGGACACGACTGAAGCGACTTAGCAGCAGCAGCAGCAGGAGCATGCTGCCTTAGCATACCCAGGACTGGTTTGTTTGTTTATTTGTTGAGTTCTTCCTTACTTTCTGGCTGTACAAGTTATTGTAGCCTAATCTTGTGTATTTTCTACCTCAGTCACAGAGTCAGTAATTTTTTCTGAGGAATCCTGACTTCTTTTATTGGAAGAAAGTGTTAAAAATGAATATCTGAGTAAGTGCTCCTTACCATTAGGTGCCTGGTTTTGCTTCTAAGGCATCTTAATAAAAAAGACAAAGAAATATATTTATACTAATCTGCATACATACATGTACCTATAAATATTTCTATATGTAAGCATTTAAATCTACATCAAGTAATATAAAGATAAAGTTGAATTTTTCTGGATGTTTCTAACTTTAATTCATTACAACATGGATCACTCTAATTTCCTTGCCTTATCTGTAATTTTCCACTCTGAACAATGTCTTTTTCCCATCACCCACCATTCATTTCCTTAATTATTCAATTCATATATTCATGTATATTGGTGTTAGTATTATTGATCTATATCCTCATGGCTTTCTTTATAGTCCAACTCTCACATCCATACATGACTACCAGAAAAACCGTAGCTTTGACCAGACGGACCTTTTTTGGCAAGGAGATCCAACCAGTCCATCCTAAAGGAAATCAGTCCTGAATATTCATTGGAAGGACTGATGTTGAATCTGAAACTTCAATACTTTGGCCACCTGATGCGAAGATCTGACTCATTTGAAAAGACCTTGATGCTGGGAAAGACTGAAGGCAGGAGGAGAACAGGATGACAGAGGATGAGATGGTTGGATCGTATCCCGACCCAATGGACATTAGTTTGAGTAAACTCCGGGAGTTGGTGATGGACCGGGAGGCCTGGCGTGCTGCAGTCCATGGGGTCGCAAAGAGTTGGCACGACTGAGTGAGTGAACTCAAGTTCAATAATTATGCACAGTTATTTTTGCCTTTAGTCTTGTAGATTCCACGCATTTCCAAAGTAGCTGAGTACTATTTCCCTCCTCCCACACTTTCAGTACTATGTTGGCTACTCTGGGACTTTTATAGCTCCATATAAAATCTAGTTATAGTTTGTCAATATCCAGAAAATAACTTTTGGGTTTTTATCAGAAAGATACTTCTAATTGTACATAGTTTTGCAATTATCTATTTAGTTTCCTCACCCTGAGCATATATTCCTCAATAAACAAAGACTGATTCAAGGAGATTATACTTGAGCACCATTCTTAATTTTACAAAGTTTGATTATAAGATATTTAGATAATTAAGCATGGTAATTAAAGTTCTCCTCTCAACTTAAAAGAGATACCTTAGATGTAAAAGAAAAAAATCAAACATGATGAAGTAGTGAAAATTTAATTGAAATTCTAAATTTACATATATATATATTTGTATATTGTGTCTTTGCCATAAGTCTAGCAATGGAGAAGAATAAAATCCTTGATTCCTAACCTATATACAATGATAATCTAAATAAAGAATTATATGGTATATGAAAACTCAAACTTTGTTAGCACAAGAATCTCATCTATCTTTTTCATCCTTTAACTCTCAGGACCTACTTGTTTCCAGAACATATATTTCCTGAATGGAATATAGTATCAAAATAATAGGTTTTCTCTTAAAGGTACTTTCTTTTAAACATGGTTTAGGTCTGTATATTCTAGTTTCCATTATTTTAAGAGGATACAGTTTTTTTTTTTCATTTTTTCATTTAAATTTATTTATTTTAATTGGAGGGTAATTACTTTACAATATTGTATTGGTTTTGCCATACATCAACATGAATCCACCACAGTGTACACGTGTTCTCAATCCTGAACCCCCCTCCCACCTCCCTCTCCATACCATCCCTCTGAGTCATCCCAGTACACCAGCCCCAAGCATCCTGTATCCTGCATTGAACCTGGACTGGTGATACATGTCTTATATGATATTATACCTGTTTCAATGCCATTTTCCCAAATCATCCCACCCTTTCCCTTTCCCACAGAGTTCAAAAGACTGTTCTATACATCTGTGTCTCTTTTACTGTCACACATACAGGGTTATCGTTACCATATTTCTAAATTCCATATATATGCATTAGTATACTATATTGGTGTTTTTCTTTCTGGCTTACTTCACTCTGTATAATCGGCTCCAGTTTCATCCACCTCATTAGAATGGATTCAAATGTATTCTTTTTAATGGCTGAGTAATACTCCATTGTATATATGTACCACAGCTTTCTTATCCGTTCATCTGCTGATGGACATCTAGGTACAGTTTCAACATAATTTTTAAAATATATGCCATCACTTTATAGCTTTTAATTTCTACTTTCCATAACAAGTGAGTCAAAACATGACTTTTACATCATCAGTCAGTTCAGTCGTGTCTGACTCTATGAGACCCCGTGATTCACAGCATGCCAGGCCTCCCTGTCCATCACCAACTCCCGGAGTTCACTCAGACTCACATCCATTGAGTCAGTGATGCCATCCAGCCATCTCATCCTCTGTCGTCCCCTTCTCCTCCTGCCCCCAATCCCTCCCAGCATCAAAGTCTTTTCCAATGAGTCAACTCTTCTCATGAGGTGGCCAAAGTACTGGAACTTCAGCTTTAGCATCATTCCTTCCAAAGAAATCCCAGGGCTGATCTCCTTCACAGTGGACTGGTTGGATCTCCTTGCAGTCCAAGGGACTCTCAAGAGTCTTCTCCAACACCACAGTTCAAACGCATCAATTCTTCAGCACTCAGCTTTCTTCACAGTCCAACACTCACATCCATACATGACCATAGGAAAAACCATAGCCTTGACTAGAAGGACCTTTGTTGGCAAAGTAATGTCTCTGGTTTTGAATATGCTATCTAGGTTAGTCATAACTTTTCTTCCAAGGAGTAAGCATCTTTTAATTTCACGGCTGCAGTCACCATCTGCAGTGATTTTGGAGGCCCCCCCCCAAAAAAGAAAAAGTCTGACACTGTTTCCACTGTTTCCCCATCTATCTCCCATGAAGTGATGGGACCAGATGCCATGATCTTCATTTTCTGAATGTTGAGCTTTAAGCCAACTTTTTCACTCTCCTCTTTCACTGTCATCAAGAGGCTTTTTAGCTCCTTTTCACTTTCTGCCATAAGGGTGGTATCATCTGCATATCTGAGGTTATTGATATTTTTCCCAGCAATCTTGATTCCAGCTTGTGTTTCCTCCAGCCCAGCATTTCTCAAGATGTACTCTGCATAGAAGTTAAATAAGAAGGGTGACAATATACAGCCTTTTCCTATTTGGAACCAGTCTGTTGTTCCATGTCCAGTTCTAACTGTTGCTTCCTGACCTGTATATAGGTTTCTCAAGAGGCAGGTCAGGTGGTCTGGTATTCCCATCTCTTTCAGAATTTTCCACATAGTATGATGTAAATAATATTGAAACAGACAGACCTTTATATTCAGAAAGTGTTCAAAGAAGACTGATAAGGTTATTCATTGTAAAGAGAGAAGTGGTTTCTGATAGGTGGGGTAAACTAGGAAATTCATGGTTGGAACATTGGAGAAGAGGTCTCACATATATAAAGAAAGTATGGTAATTATAGAAAGCAATAACATATAAGAACATTAAGTTTAATAGTGATATGTGGACAACTGTTACCTTTTGATTCTATTTCCAAACATCATTCTGAATTTAAGGATATCTCTCATTGTATAAGATGTGTTCAAAAATAGACTTCCCCATTATTAGAAGCCCCTCAAACTAAATATTTTGCTTTAGTTAACACCTGAGGATACAGGCACATAATTCAAGTTTATATTCTTCTCTTTAGGGATTCCCAGGTGGCTCAGTGGTAAAGAATCTGCCAGCCAATGCAGAAGCAAATTTGATCCCTGGGTCACGAAGATCCCCTGGGGTAGAAAATGACAACCACTCCAGTATTCAGCCTGTAAAATTCCATGGACAGAGGAGCCTAGAGGGCTATAGTCCTGGGGTTGCAAAGAGTCAGACAGGGCTGAGCACACAAATATGCATGCTTCTCTCTGGGGCTTTGAATCTTGAGGGAATCAGTCAAAGACACAAGGTCACTTGAAACATGGAACTGATAGCAGCAGAGATGGTCTAGTGCTGGAAGCAGAGAAGTGGCCAACTGTCTGATACTAGTATTATAGTATTGTAT